>NC_141697.1:1083253006-1083657563 GCF_964263255.1 Lissotriton vulgaris
AGACTCCATCACCCATCTATTTTGCTGGCGGGGTGGCGGTTGAGCCGCCCCCCCACCCAATAATGTTGTAGCCCCGAGGGGTGGCAATCCTCAGGGCTGTGGAGTCCCTCTAGACCCCATAAAGTTTGAAACTTTTGCCCCTGGGATTTGGCCCCCCGGGGCTAATTAATAAAGCCTGCACTTTTTTTTTTACTGCAGGATCCGAGCACCCTCAGCACACTTTGCCGTTTTTAGAATAAAAAACATTTTTTGGGACCTGGGAGTCCTTGTGGGACCCTCTAAGTGGATGTATGACGTTACAACGCATGCTTTTACCACGCATGCTGTTACAACGCAAGTATTACAACGCAAACCTTTACAACGCTTTACACTTGGGGGTGCTGGATAGTGAATAGTTTAATTTACTATTCAAACTCCAGTCCCCGTGGACACTAGGGAAGGTGTTGGATAGTAAATTAAAACTTTTCTCTATCCTAGTACCCCCCCAGTGTAATGCGTTGTAAAAGTTTTCGTTGTATTACTTGCGTTGTAACAGCACTGCGTGGTAAAATTTTTGTTGTAAAGGATGTTTCCCCCTCTAAGCAGGTCTAGAGGGTCAGAGTATTTCTACCCTGCCCCCTTTATATGTTTTGTTTACTTATTCCACTGACTTATTCAGCCTCACTTCTACCGAGGCACAAAATGGCGGCCAACACTTCCTTGTTTCGAATGTTGACAACCACTTGACAGCCAATTAGAATTCAGCGTGTGATCAGGACAGTGCTCTTATGGTGCGCTTAGGCGGCGCAGATCCACTGCAGCCATGGATATATATGTACATTGAATTGTGATTTTCTCAGGAACTACTAAACGCATTTACACCATTTAAGCAAAAGGCATGAGTCTGAACTAAGGCCTACCTCCTTGCCAAATTTGGTGTAATTCCGTTCAGCAGTTTGGGCTGTAGCCGTGATGAACGTTTCCTACTGAAAATTCCATGGGGAAAACACGCTTATGGACCCCCCTTTTTTCTCAACCCCCACTTCACGAATCACCCCAAGACTTACATGATAGGAGCGGACCGGAGCCCCCCACTAGTTTTGAAAATTTAGCGAAGATTTATCAACCGGCTCCAAAGTTATTCCAAATAGAATGTTGCGGATTTCCATTGGAAAATAGGTCCTAACTATAACTACCTACTGGCGACCCCCAGTAGGTAATATATATATATATTTTGACAAGCAGCTGTAGCTGTTTCTCCACAACAAGGAGCCAGGCAATAGATTTGGGCGAATATAGAACCACAGTGACTGTGAGTCGAGGCAGGGATACAACAGCTATTGCTCACAGAGGTTATCTTGGGGTGGATAAGCATATTTTCGAATTTCCACTTCTCACACAATGTTGCAGGACATGCGTAGAGCCCGTGAGCCTGCCACAGATGAGATGTTTTCCGATGCCTTAGAGACTGAAATCACTACTAATTCAGAGGGATATACGGAGAATGGAGCAGATTCTACTAGCCTAAAGGATTCATTTAAATTAATGGAGAAATATAAACGACAAGAGCAGTCTAAATGGTGGGAGGCGCGCTCATTAAAAAGATATCTTGATGTGGGGAGAATCCCCAGTGAGCTGCGTATCATATTAGCCCCCAGCTATGAGGCACCTAACCCCTTGATGATGGCTGAATGGGGTGAGTGCAACCTCGAATCGTCAAGACGCCTTGTGCAAATTCTTGTCAAATATGCGGAAATTGACAGGACAGATCTACAGACAAAAATAGATGCCCTGGAAGCAAGCATTAAGCAGCAGGGAGGAGAATCCCGACAGGAAGCCAAAATGAGAGATTAAATGACTAGTAGATTGGCAAAAGAAGAAGAAAACATTAAGGCACAAAAGATCCATAAATTTAAAAGAGATCGAGGCGATTATGCTAATGGACAGATTTTCACGTTTGCACGCCGTTATGATACCTTGAGGGCAGGTACAGCAAGCAAACGGAATGAAGGGAATAAAGGGACTGAAAAACATCAAACAGAACTCTCCTTAATGTCAAGCTCAACACCTGAAAGTGAGTCAGATAATGAAGGTGCAAGAAAATCCGCAGGAATTAAACTGACATAGGGGGAAGAGTTGAACATTTTAAAACAAAGGTAGATGGACACACTGAGACCAAGGTTTCAAGGCACAATGGCAAAACAAAATGCCAAAGGAGAAGGGGGAGACACCAGGCCCGCAAACAATGGAGAACCAAAGAAGCGGGCCAGGGTAGTGCCGGAGAAACTTGCAACCGTAAGGGATGGAGAATTATCCCCTGAAAGTACATTGGACATCAGAGAAACAAAATCCGTAATCAATTTGGGTACTAAAGATCTGTCCAAAGCAGTAAAACAATTGCTTTGTCTGAGTTTAAGTTTCTGCCCAGAATCGAACTTCAAATATACTAGAACAAGGGCAGATGTTTTCCAGTTTATCCGGAAGCTAAAGCTAAAAAAATGACATCTACAAAAACCAGCAATAGAGCATCAAATGAATCCTATACGTGGCAATGAAAATGAAACCCCAGGACTAAAGGTCTCAGACCTGAGTTTGTATCAGGATATGTTCCAGCTGGCCCTAGGGGATGGGGCCAATACACAAGAAATATCCACAATTGGTAGCACATGATGGTCTGGATACTTTTAGTGAACATGTGGTAGCACAAATTAAAAAATTGACCCACGCAAACAATAGAATAAGGAAAAAATATTCTAATGAAGAAAGAAAATATAATCAACTGATCTTAAAACTGCAGCAAGAGGATTTGATAATAAGGAATTCACATAAGGGAGGGAATGTCGTCCTGTGGCCATTTGAGAACTATTTGAAGGAGGCCTACAGCCAATTAAACAATGTCCAATGTTACAAAAAAAGTAACCCTTTGAAGTAAAAGGCTATACAAGAGACATTGTTTATATGTCTGTTGGCATGGAAGGGTTTGGGTTTCCTGAGTTGGGATGAATATACATTTATCAAGAAAGAACATCCATTGATACCGTATATTTATTTTATACCCAAGGTCCACAAGAGTTTAACGGCTCCACCAGGAAGACCCATTTTCACGGCATGTGAAGGGCCGTTGGAAAACCTTTCGAAATACATTGATTATTTTTTTACAGGCACACATGAAGAATCTAGAGTCCTATGTGCAGGACACCTGTGATTTCCTTGAAAATATTAAAAACTTATCATGGAGTTCGGACCTACTATTGGTAACATTGGACGTAAGCTCACTCTATACATGTATAAGGCACAGAGATGGGCTACAAGCTGCTGAATATTTCTTGAGCACTCGACCCATGGAATATGCTCAACATAGCAGAATGTTACTTGACATGTTGTCTTTTTGACTTTAAAACAATCACTTCCTTTTTAATGGTCAATTTTATCGGCAGGTGCAGGAAGTGGCTATGGGGGCCAGTTTCTCCCCCAGCTATGCCTATTTGTTTATGGGCTGGTGGGAGGAACTGGTCCTTATGCGTAATTATGATCATATTTCCACTGAACATATAGTATCCTGGTTGCGTATTATTGATGACCTTTTTATTGTATGGCTTGGGACAGAGCAGAGTGTGTTAGAGTTTATTGAGGAAATTAATCAGAATGATCTTAATCTAAATTTTACTTTTAACATCAGCAAGCACTCCGTGACATTTTTAGATCTTCAGGTTTTAATTCAAAACAACATCTTAACAACTACCTTTTTTGGAAAACCCACAGCAGGTAACACATTGCTTCACGCAACTAGTGCGCACCACCCTCATTTAATAAGAAGTATACCTTATGGGGAGATGCTTCGCATCCGACGTATATGTAGTGACCCATTAGATGCGAAGGAGAAGCAGAAGGAGAGCTGTGCCAGGTTTCTAGATAAAGGGTACAGCCACAGAGTAGTGGAAGCCGCTATGAAAAAATCCCAACTAAAATCAAGAGAGGAACTTCTTATGTACAAGGCTAAGAAACTCAGGGGGATGAAAAGAATAAGGCTGAGCTGGTCCGACTGATCTTTACATATTCCAAACAAGAGAAACAACTGAGGAGCATAATAAGATGAAATTGGCACTTTGTCCAGGATGACCCTGTGATTGGTGACCTGATGCCCTCCAACCCAGCGATAGCTTTCCATAGATCTATGTGCATGGGTAATATGTTGGCAAGAAACAGTCAGGAAAGCTTCAAGAGAAATACCTGGCTATTGACTCGAAAGGGTTTCTATAAATGTCTGACATGCAGAGCTTGCCAGGTTGGCACCAATACCAAAACCTATAGAACAGCATTTTCCGGGGCAAACAGAGAAATAAAGCAACATCTTACATGCAAAACAGAGTATTGCGTGTATGTCCTGGAGTGCGAGTGCCATCTAAAGTATATAGGCAGTACCAAATTGGCTGTGCACAAACGAATTTTACAGCATTTAAGGGCAATCCCGAATAAAGATCAAAATTATCCTGTTGCAAGACACTTCCAGGCGGTACATGATAGCAACCCCAAATTCCTACGATATTATGCTATAGAGTCCATACCAATGACAAAGAGAGGAGGGGATAGAGAAGCAAGGCTTAGGCGAAAAGAAAAAAGCAATATACTAGAGTTCAACTCAATGTGGCCTGGGGGGTTGAATGCGACGGAGGATCTTTATACATTCTTGTGATGAAAATTTGGATGTGTACTAAAACCCGAGAATAGCCCTATTATCTATGTTTATATCTGTATATTTGTTATGTTTGAAGTAAAATGATTGCTGTGTACTAGATCAGCTGAACCTTTGAAAAATAGCAAATGTTAACCTGTTGTTGGTGAAAAGGTTAATGAGTATAATGTGAACCCTTTTAGCAAATATGCTTTGTGAACATTGTTTTTAACTATTGGTTTAAGACATTTGGGTAGTTTTTATTTAGGTGTATTTTTACTGATTGTTTTTAAGAATATCACGGGGTGTCTTATTTATATATAAGGGTTTTTATATTTGCTTATTGACTTTGCACACTCTGCTACCAACTACAGTCAGCATATTTGTACAATCAATTGGTATGTAGGAACTGTTTACTAAAAGTATTGAATCTTCACCACGTTGTTATTTGAACTCTGAAGGCACAAGTCACTTTATTTCAAAGTACTTAAGCATATGTCACTTTTATTCATAGTACTGTAGGACCATAGCACTTTATTTTTCAATGAATTTTGAATTTTTTCTGGAATTTTACAAGAATTATTCTACAGATTATTGGTGCAATATATTCAAAACCATGATATGATTATTGCTGGGGAAATACCAGTCAAGTGACTGTGAATGTCTTATGCTTTGTTTTTGTTTATGAATTTACATACATGTTATAGTTTATTACACGTAGAGGTGAGCATGTTATTAAGCAAGAATTTTTACTGCATCATATGAGTTGGACATTTAAGAGACAATATGTAAAAGCATTTATGCAAAAAAGTTTTTGTATTTGGTAGCCTAAAATTGCAGAAAAAGATTTTATAATTAGGGCAAAGTAATTATTGTGTATGTATTCAAGCAGTTATTTACAAAAACCCTAAAGACAGTTTTTGGCTAAAACAATACAAGACACTGTGAATGTATTGAAACACAAAAGTAACTTGTCTATGGAAAAATGTGAAGCACTTGCACTTTAAATTTGGGGCAGTCATTGCGCATGATCAGGTGATCAAGGCCGCTTGGACGGCCAAAAGAGTCTTGACAGAAATGTGAGAAGAAATAAAATAATGCTGAAATCCAGAGTTGATCTACGCCTGTGATTCCGGGTTCAGGCGGTGTTTTCACGAGTTGCAGTTGATATATATATATATATATATATATATATATATATATATATATATATATATATATATATATACATATATATATATATACACACTGAAAAGAAACATAAGTTTCAGGCGTGTTACAGTTATAAATTAGCTCTAAAAAAACATTGAAATTCACAGAAAAAACCATGGGATTTAGGCATGTTATAGTTAGAAATTAGCACTTTAGAAAAATCTTAGAAATTCACTGAAATTCAGTCTCATTATAGTTAGTTGGACATTTCTCTCGTACAAAACCAGTGAAATTCGGCCGTTATAGGTAGCTGAGCTAACTATAACTCATGCCCCGCAATGCACTGCTAATGACGTCACATATTACATCATTCATGACATGGTCAGTGACATCACTGATGACATCACATATTACATCACATGACTCCTCGGCGCGTTGCAGCAGGATGCTCTGGGGGCCTGTGCTGCAGAATCCAGTGAAGGCTGAGGAGGTTGCTCCGGCACATGGTGGGCCCTCTTGGAGACACGCTGGTGGTGGCAAGTGAGCATTGAGGTCTTTGTGTGCAGGGTTGGGCAGTCATCGCTGTCTGGCGGACTGGTCTGGAGACCAGGGTTGGGATGCTTGCAAAAGATGTAGGAATCATGCACACTTTCTGAGAATTGTGGGATGACATTAGTGTACAGGCCCCGGTGGTCCAGTTTTGCCTCCACATTGTTGGAATGCGTGTGATGTCTGTTGCAGTGATTGTGTTCAGTGTTGACAGGGGGCACAAGTAGTACATATGTGCAGTCAATTGGCCCCAACTTGTGCAGGAAGCCTGTGTGGTTACCTTGTTGATCTCCAGCTGTTCCTGCTCAGTATGGGTAAAGTGAACATGCTGGTGTATAAATCGTGATGCTTACAGGTATGATAAATCCTGCATAATGAGACCTTAACAGAAGTTCTTGTGGTTGTAACATTCTTTTTCTTTCCTACGAAGGGTAAGACCACACAAACTTCTGTTACGGTCATTTTGGGCAGGATTGATCACATCTGTAAGCATTCTGGTTTGTCCAAATGCAATACATTGTATCATATTACGTTTGTGACCATTCTAACGCTTGATAATTGTCTTCATTTACCCAACAGATTTCTGAATACAGAGTATAGGGATTTCCAGGACCATTTACAGTTATTTAGATCCAAAAGTTGCCCTGATGATGTTCTCCGGTGGGAATGTCACTTGTTGTTTTATGCTTTTGTGTTGTTAATTTATGTTTTTCTAATAAAGTACTGTTTTTCCACTACTGATGACTACTAGACTTCATGAACTGGGGCACCCCCTTTTCAGTAACTACAATCGTGTTTCTGGAGCACAGTGGTGTCAAGCAACTGCTGGGGTTGGAGTTGGTTGTGCAGGAATACTATGAATTGGGGCGAGCTGGTGGTGCGGATGCAAGGGCCCTACGTTGCTTTTGTGGACATGCATCCAAGATGTGTGAGGAAGTTTATTAGGGCTGGCTGTGAGACTCCTCTGACTCTGGCAGTTGTTAGTTAAAAATTACTAGAGGCTAAAACGTGCAGAACAGGGAGCAGCTTTGTCTGTGGGAGGATGTTGGTTGTCCTGTGTTGGTTCCGTCAGCCTGTGGGCAATGTGGCAGTGTGCACCAACTTGAGAATGGGGCGATAATTTTTTTGACACTTTTGCTGCGCTAAAGTGCTGATAACTCGGTAATAAGTCCCCACTGTTGGGTTATAGGGTGACTCTAGAATGAGCCATTTTGTTTATTAGGACTTTGTTGTAGCTATATGCGTATCACAAGAAAACAGATGAAAAAACAAGAAAAGTGGGCAGGGTACAAACACCCTGACCCCCAGGCCTGCTCATTGGATCCCAAAAAAAACCCCAAGGCCTAAAAAATATTATATATATATATTTTTTTTTTTAAAGCGACTGCGTGTGTGAATCCAGACAAAAAAACGATGGGGCGTATTCTCAAGGACTTATCGCTGAGTTATCTGCACTTTAGCGCAGCAAAATTGGTTAAAGAATTATCATCGTATCACAAAATATTCAAACAGGGGGTCCTAGGGAAAATATTTAAAGACCAAACAGTATTCCGTACCTAAACTAATCCTTACATAACACTAAAGAAACCATTGGTCTATGAGAAATAAACTTAGGCAACAACAGACTAAACTAATTAGGTTAAAGGAGTCCCTTTAAAGATGACGGAATCCCATCACCCACCAAGGTGGCATGCGTCATTATTTGGGATCTCCTATTAGCTGTAAATCCTAATGCAGCCAAGGGCTACAACCTTCTCAACAGTAGAAGGGAGCACAGAGATTTTTTAATGAGTGGCCTAAGATGGAATCCACTATGATCCGAAAATGAGAAGCCGAAATTCTAATTTCGAGGGGTGATGATTGCAGTGCATGTGTGTGAAAAAGTGATGTTAAAATTGACTACCAGGATACTGAACATCTTTAATAAACGCTATTATAGTGTCAAAACTAAAACAGTGCATGTAGCGTTTAAAAGAGTAACTGTGAGAAGTCCACAACGATAACAGGTCTACATGTTTTAGCCAATGGATCCTCTGATCCAGGCTTTCATCAGGACCTTAGAGATGGAATCCCTACTGCAAAATAGTGAGCTTAGTGCACAAACAGTAAGTAAAAAGTGTCAAATGAAAGAGGTTAGTTCAATACAACCTATGATCACCTGTGAATCCTGAATGAGGTTTATTATCACAGGAGTATTGGACAAATTCCCGTCTTTCTGAGGGAGTGCTCCTAACCTCACCTGGCATCCGCTCAGGGAATGAGGCACCGCTCTGTCCATGGCACCCCTGACTGGACTACACTGAGTGCTTCAGGTGCCACTAACTCAGTGCACCACAAGTCACTGCCACATAGCCTTATTAAGGCAGAATTCATTAGGCAAAAGACATTGCTCCCAGTGCGGCCAACCCGGACCACGCATCATCACTGGCTGTGCACACGTTGAGAGCTAAAGGTGCCACTAACTGTGCAGCTCAACTCAATGCCACATGCCTGTGGCCCTTGCTGATCACTGTCTCTGGCCTATACTGCGGTCAGCAGCGCTCACAATTCAAATTCAGTCTTGATTCATTAATTTCAGTATGCAACTTATTATAACGTCCCCGAAACCTACATATTTCAACAATGTTTTTCATACATATTTCATCTTTTGTTCCATACGCCTACATTGCGGTCAGCAGGGCTCACAATTCACATTCAGTCTTTATTTATTAATTGCAGAGGGAATTGTACTCTTTGTCCTTGGATTTCGTAAAGAGGAAGTGACAAACAGCATTCCTCGATGTCTGTGCTGACTACTACTGTACAGTAACGGATTGAACTTGGAGAGACCATTCCAGTGCCCAGCACTATCTATCAGGCTTTTTGTTACCTTCTGTTTGAGCTACGATGTGTTTGTTGTAATCTGAGATTTTGCAGTAGGTTGTGAATTCTGTGTCTTGGTTGTGAAATACATAGTGCTGTTTAAAATGTTGGTACTACTGCTTTCAATCTACACTGCGGACAGCAGGGCTCACAATTCAGATCGATTTGCGAATGCAGATGACGCAGCACAGGAGCAACATACATTGCTACCAGTATGGCCTGTCGGGACCACGCATCATCGCTGGCTGTGCACACACTGAGTGCTTCAGGTGCCACAAACTTTTTCCTTGCATAATTTTTGGTACAAGACACATTTTTCTTAATTTCTCACATTGTTTGGGACATTTTGCTTAACTGGGCCACCGTAAATCACACAAATTTCGCACACCCCTACACATCATCCTTCACCCCCACTATTACTGGCTAAAACTCAAATGTTGCCTTATGCTCCGGCTCAAGAAACCAAGTAGAATAGTTCGGGGCAAAAATAAAAGTAAAAATGAATGATAACATTTATATACTGTTGGTCATGTAAATATTCTGAAGTAGATTTTTTTTGTGCAATCCTAAAGTTGGTAAAGGTTACTACTTTTATGCTTTTATGATGTAAAGAGGAACGAAATTTCGCCAATTGGTGTCTCTTGAAATGGAAGCTCTACTGCCACACTGCATTTGCATTTATATCTGGATACAGATAGTAGTAATTGGTCCTGGCTCTTCTGACTCTGTACTGGTTTGTAGCATGTTACAAGGTGACTTAGAGTTAGTAGGTCCTGATAATTGTCTAATTCAACTATTCAACATGTCATTTTGAAGCAAATGTAGACATTGCCCTTAAATGTGTGAATGACTGTCTGGCTTTAAAAACATGTTCTCTAGCGCCCAGCTGTAATGTGATGTAATTGCAGCAATCTGGACCAGATGTAGCATGAAGATACTTGTGGATGATAGGTCAAAGAACAGGCAATTACATCTGTCCAGTCTTGAGCTGGTTGTAACACCTACCACTAAGGGTTCATGTTTGATTTTAGAAACTCCTGGAACCGCTTAGTGGCCATCAAAATTAGCTTCTTTCTAGCCACAGGCTGCTCTTGATTAGCCAATGGAGTATTCAGATACCTAATTTTAGGGTAGAAAACCAATACCAGAAGGGAATCATTTGCAAGACTTTGTGGCGACGCGTTCTAGTCATTTCAGAGCGTGCGCCGGGGGCATTCTGGGAACGTGGGCAGTGCATTGGAGGTGCCGCGAAAATAGCTACCGGCGCTCGGGAGATTAAATCCCTTAAACTTGAAGCATGTTCGAGTAATTATTTATAATTGAACCTGTATAAACTGGCGATGAGGCTGCGGGATCCACACTGCCCCCGTGTGGCGTCAGTCAGAACCCCGCACCACAAAGTGGACCCGAGCGCGGCAGAGGAGCGTGCATCACCACAAGGAAGGGGGGCTTCCTCACATTCCCAAGCACAGCGCTACTGCTGTGGTTTCCCCAGGTGAGTTCAGGCAACACACATATGCTGCAGAGGAAGACAAGTGCAAAGTGAGTGCACCACAGGCACCAAATTCCAGCTATAGACCCAGGGACAAGACTTTCCAGCACAAACTCCAGCCACAAGCCAGGCACTGATCAGCTGCAGAGGAGCCAGTCTCCAAAAGGAACACACGTGGTGTCAGCCCACAACGGAAGCATATACACCCTCTCACAGTGAGTACAAGGCCGCTGATAGCACAGATCGGCAAAGAGGCACACATGTGGACTCATTAGTTGGAATCTATGCACCCAAGCCCCACCCTGGACTGGGCACAGCGCTAGAGCTCCAAGGCTCATCCGGAGACAGGGAAGGGAGTCCTGTACACACGCAGGCAAGCAGGACTGTAGAGAGACAAGCCCCGGGGGGTCCACCAGGAGTCGCCAAACAGCAAGTCATAACCCAACGCGAAAGGGGGAGAATGTGCGCGCAAGCATCGTCCCTCACCAACCTGGTCCCGTTCTTACCCAAATAAGGGGAGCCAGCAATGCCATCGGAGGACTGGAAGGGATACTTTCTGAACTACCTGTGTGCCTTAGAGGATGAGGGAGAAGGCGAATTCTCAAGTGGAAGGAGGAATAGGATACTTTTACACAAATTAGGTCCAGAGGGCATTAGAGTGTATGAAAACTTAGTAAAGAAAACCAGGCTCCTGAACGACATAGATGAGTTCCAACACGCTCCGGAGGATTTGGATTCCCGCTACCTCCCAGTAGTGTGCAATGCAATAGACAGGTGCAACTTTTTCCAAAGAAAACAAAGCATCTGCGGTCAATAGATGAGTACGTAGCAGCTCTGCAGAAGTTGGCTTTGACATGCAAATTTGGCACACTGCACGATGAGCTCATCAAAGATCAAATCATAATTCACACACAGCAAATACAGCGATCCAAGAGAAACTGTGGGTAAATGGAGATGCTCTCTCAAGGAAGTTGTGGCACTCGTGAAGAAGGCGGAACTGTCGAAGAGATGTGCAAAAGCAAGGGAGAGCGTCAATAAAACTCCAGTGTGCAGAGTAACAGACAGAAGCAAACAAGAAGTGACCCAACAGCCTACACAGCCGAACACCAGGTTTCAGAAGAAATACCCTCAGAGACACACGAGAACCCAAAGGCTGCAAGGGGAAGCCGGTTGTATGACGTTACAATGCATACCATTACAACTACCTACCATTACAATGCGACCATTACAACGCATACCATTACAACGCATAGCGCTTAGAGGTGCTGGATAGTGGTAAGTTTAATTTTCTATTCCAACTCCAGTCCCCGTGGACACTAGGGAAGGTGTTGGATAGTAAATTAAACTTTTTCCCTATCCTAGAGCGCCCCCCAGCGCAATGCGTTGTAATGGTATGCGTTGTAAAAATTGCGTTGTGATGGTAGGTAGTTGTAAAAGTTGCGTTGTAACAGGTGTATACCGGGGAAGCCAGAAACAACTGCTACAGATGCGGTAGCCAAACACACGCCAGTAACAACAAAGGATGCCTAGCATTCAGAGCCAAATGCTCCTTCTGCGGGATAATGGGGCACTATTAAAAAGTGTGCAGGTGGAAACTCAGAAGATCAGAAGTGAAGTACGTGGCCCAAGAGACGGACAGAGAAGAAGAGGTACCTGAAGGAGAAGACGAAAAGGACTTAGTCTTCTGTGTAGATGACCAAGTGCTAGGTGTGAACTTCGCAAGGTCTAGAAAACCCACGTTACAAATGGAAATTGGAGGGGTACCGATCAACATAGTGGCAGATTCAGGCTCCCCATATACCATCATCCAGCGAACAGTATGGGAGACAGACTTTAACCACGGATGAGCAGGGACTTACTTCCAACAGACATACACCCGGTCACATTCACCGGCGAGCCCATACCCATGGTGAGTTATTGCACCCTCAAGTTCGAGTTCAGAGGAGGAACAGCCGAAGGGAAGCTCTATGTCGCTGAGAAAGGACCTTCGGTCCTAGGATGGATAGACCAAGGAGCTCTGGGGATCCAACTCAACCCAGGAGGAACCACCCAAGTGATGATGAAGGACACAGTACAGGCATATGAAGAAGAGTCGTGGAAGAAGGAGTCCCCTGAAGTCTTCAAAGGGACGATTGGTCGGATGACAAACTTCTCTCACAAAATATGCCTAAAGGAGGGAGTGCAGCCAGTGAGCCACAAAGTTTGCAACATTCCCTTCAGGAGCAGGGAGGCAGTGCAGGAGGAACTCCAACGATTGGAAAAAAATGGAGTCATAGAAGCCATTGAAAGTGCTGAATGGCTCGCACCATTGGTAGTCGCACAGAAACCCAACGGGAAGGTGCGCTTGTGCGTGGATTTGAGGGAACTCAATAAGAACATTATAGTAGACAAGTTCCCACTGCCCCGGTTAAACGAGATGCTAGCAAAAACCAAAGGGGTAAAGTGGTTCTCCACTGTGGACCTCACCTCCGCGTACCACCAAATCACCCTGCACCCTTCGTGCAACCACCTAACATCGTTCATCATACCTTTCGGATACTATAAATTCCTAAGGATGCCGTTTGGGTTGGCATCTGCTGCTGCGGTGTTCCAAAAGCTTATGCACAGATTATTTTAAAAAGTAGAAGGCGTGCAGTACTTCCAAGATGATATCCTCATCATGGGCAAGTCAAAAGGTGACCATGACGCCAAACTACACGCAGTTTTGACCATACTCGCACAAAACGGTCTCACCGCTGAATGGGACAAATGCAGAGTTGGATCAGTGACATATTTAGGCCATGAGATCAGCAAAAGAGGGATAGAACCGAAACGGGAAAATGTGACAGCCATTAAAGAAGTGCCTATGCCAAAAAGGAAGGAAGACGTCCGCTCATTCCTAGGAATGGCAGAGTTTTATAGCAAATTTGTTTCCTACTTTGCGTCCAAAACACACCATTTGAGACAACTCCTGAAGGAGAAGAACATCTTCAAATGGACAAACGAGGAGCAGACAGAATTTGATCTACTAAAGCAGGACATCTGTGTGGCCATTCCGCTCAAAGGATTTGACCAAACAGTCCTATCCATACTGACCACCGATGCCAGTGACAGAGGGCTAGGAGCGGTGCTAATGCAGTCATCCCAGGAAGGAGAAATCAACACCGTCAGCTTTGCCTCCAGGTCTCTGGCTCCCAACGAAGAAAAGTTTAGTGTTACAGAGAAAGAAATGTTGGCAGCAGTGTGGGCCATTGAACGGTTCAGGCAATTCTTGTGGTGTTCAAAGTTCCTACTCCGCACAGATGACAAGCCGCTGGTGAGAGTCCTGACCTCGAGCAGGCATGCACCTGCGACGCCTCGAATAGTAAATATAACCTTGATACTACTAGATTATGTCTACGAGGTGGAGTATATTCCCGGAACAAAAAACAAAGTAGCCGATTTTTTGAGCTGGGTAGATGCAATGGAACCTGCAGCAGAACAAGAGCTCTCAGAGTGGGAGGATTACATAGTGGCACTCATGCAAGACCATGAAGGAGTGATCAGAAGTCAGGAATGGGAGAAAGCATACTCCAATGATGAAGCGCTGAAGACAGTAAGAGCTACGTGACACAAGGATGGCCTGACAAAAGGTACCTGGACAGCCAGTTGAGGAAATTCTGGGAAGTCAGGGAAGAATTATCCATTGGAGACAATCCGGTGTTTCTACTCAGAGCAGACAAGGTGGTGCCCCCCACAACTGCTAATAGATCACCTCTTAGCCATCCTACACGAAGGACATCTTGGAATAATGATGACGAAAGCCAGGGTGAAGCAGGTGTACTGGTGGCCGGCAATGGACAATCAAATAGAAAAACATGTCAGGATGTGTGAAAGTTGCAGCCGGCGAGGCAAAGCGCAAGTCCTACTACGCCCACCCCTGTGGAGGTTCACTTTCTCCTCGAGTCCGTGGGAAATGCTTTCGATGGACATCTTGGGCCCCATTCTGGACACCAATGGTGTACCCAAATATGCAATCGTCCTATACCAAGTGTCCGGAAGTGGACATTTGTGAGGAGGCTGACACCGATGCTTTACTTTCCTTCCTCACGGCCACATTCTTGAGAGAAGGGATTCCCAAGGTGATTATGTGTGACAATGGACCGCAATTCACCTCAGCAAAGTGGAACGCTTTCATGAACCGCAACGGAATAGAAGTCAAGCACACCCTGTGTACCATCCAGCTGGGAACGGATTAGCGGAGAGATTCAACAGAGTGATAATGGCTCAGTGCAAGCTGCAATAAGTGCGGGGAAAGACTGGAAGAAGGAACTACAAAGGATGCTATGGGCATATCACATCATCCCAGCCAATACAGGATATAGCCCATTCAAAGTACTCAGACGACGAGACCCCTTCACAAAAAATAATCTAGCATGGAAACAACTAATGGTTCAAAGCAAATGGTCCCTGGCCATTGTACGTCGCAATATGGACAGGGCACAGGCCTTATACACTCAATACTATAATAAACGTCATAATGTCAAGGAAGTGACCATAGAGAAGGGCGCGTGGGTGAGAGTGAAGCAGGCCGTGATGAAGAAGAAAGGCGACACCAAATTTAGCCCTCCATTACAGGTCGTGGAGCCATATGCCAGGTCGGTCTTGCAAAGCAATAGCAAAGTATGGTTGCAAGATAGAATGGCACGATGTAACAGAGTCATGAAGTGGGAAGATCCAGAAGCTTGGAGTTAATCCTCCCCTGAAGGACGCCAAGAACCGGGAAGGGCGCAAGCATTGGAAGGAACCATGCAAGAAACCATCAGTACAGAGCGGAATGACGAAGAACTGTTCGTTCCAGTAGAGTGTGATGGTGAGGGATCAGCCTATCAAGTCACGTTTCACGGCCCAGATACGGAGGGTAAGGAAGGAGAGCAGAGAATAAAGGCAATGGTGGGTGCCTGTCCACCGGTCAGTGACCAGCGAATAGGAGGCAGCCCCGAGGAAAACACATACCAAGCTGGGCAGGCTGGCTAATCAAGGCGCCCAAGAGGTTTGAGGAATATGACATGGAGACCAAATAAGACTGTTATATACTTATTTCCATTGACTACCACGGTAGCCCATGAACAATTCTAACAATCATTCATTGTTGTTACATTTGTGTGTGTAATGCTAAAGGGAGGAGATATGTGGCGACGCGCTCTAGTCGTTTCGGAGCGTGCGCCCGGGGCATTCTGGGAACTTAGGCGGTGCAATGGAGGTGCCGCGAAAATAGCTAGTGGCAAGTCGCATTCCTGGCGCTCTGGAGATTAAATCCCTTAAACTTGAAGCGTGTCTGAGTAATCATTTATAATTGAACCTGTATAGACTTTAATTCTACCTGATTGTTTGGTTAGTCCATCCACACAATATCATACAATAACATGTTATCGTTTCTAATAACATGTAACACTGCCATGCAGTAGAGTTCAGTATTAAGGTCGTTAAAACGATAGAATCATATTGGTGATTAACCCTAAGTGGAGTATAAAGAAAACTTCTAAATAAATTATACAAATAACTGGAGCTATTTCATCTTCTACCGTAATTGATTCGTATTCGCCTAATTGACAAACTGACAAAACTACATATGCAGTTTCAATTCATAATTCTCAGATAAGTAGCACAGTGTATGATCTCTAAAGCTCTAGTTCTGTTAGTGAATAGGTTTCATATTGGATCACGTAAAATGATTGCAATTTTAGAAATTAAGGTTTTAACACCTCTGGACTGCCGTATGGTTGGTGCATCATCTTCTTTGGCTGCAGCATAATGCATATTAAAAATGCTTGTGGTGCATCATTGGGTAAGATGTTGAAAATTATTTTTTCAACCAATGCCACAAATGTGCATTAAAATTAAAGCAAGGGTTTCAGCGTTCAATTTCCGCCTTTAGTGCGTTTATGCCCATTCGTGACACAGCTAGCATTAATGCCAGACCAAACCAAGAGGTACTGTCTACACATGGAGAGTATCCAAATTATGAAAGCGTATCATTATCCAGAAGTTTAGCTTTCGGAGAACAAAACTAGTTATTAAACCCATGACAGTGGAATGAAGACCATTTACTTGCCTAAGAGGCTTTGTTGTCTTTTCACCTCGTCTCAGAGCCCCTGCATCTCCACTCTTAACTATCACTGGAAGAATCAGCCCCCCCCCCCCCGCAACTTTTTAGTAGCCATCTGAATGTATTCGTGTAATACTCTTTTCTGTGAATGTATTCAATCTCAGGTGGCATGCCATAAGATACACAATCCACAAACATAACATTTTAGGAAAAGACGCCAGTAATCAAAAGAAAGCCACTCACATGATGTTCACGTATAAACCAAAAAGATCAGATAACCGCTTTTGTTGGCTAATAGTACCGGAAGTGGCACCAAAATATGTATTTATTACTTCAACTTTCTATTTAAAATTACCACAGTGGACAATGTAATATATTTTGAGGCGAGCATGTTGTCTGTCTACATGCTTTGGGACATGCCTTGTATTTTTACCTTAATTGTGGATCATTTGGTTATCTTGGTTCTCTTATCACTTCAGCGAGTTTCTTGACAACCTCATTGTTTTTTTATATTGCTTAGCGATTCCCTAAGTTAATATATGTTGTTTCATCTCTTATGGTGCCATTTTCTACTTTGATATCCACATTTTATATTTAAATTTTAATACACTAGCGTTATTAATTTAAATTCCTCTCTCAGAATACAATTGTTTGCTTCATATTTCTACAGAAATGTATATTAAATACGACGATTTCATTATTCGACAATATATAATTTAATATTTACGCTATTTTATTTTTTGTATTGCACACAAACCCTTAGACATCAAAACACGAGAGTACTTAGATGTTAACTATACGTCCATAAAAGCATATAAATATATGTATACATCTATTATTTACACATAATTCTATATCTTACATGCATTTTAATTTCAAGGCATGAACTAAAACATATTTGACTCTTTGGTGGGAAAATTACATCTTGGATATATTTGAAGTACCGTATTTTCCGGCGTATAAGACGACCCCCTACTTTGCTTAATAAAATGTAGGTTTTGTGCTATACTCGCCGTATAAGACTACCCCCACTTCCAGTGCAGTCCAACGCAGTCCTGCATAGCCATTTTGAGAATGTATTTTATTTTATTTTGGCTCGTACTTTGTTTGCTTTGTATGCTTTGTATGCTTTTGTACCTGCACACTTATCACTTTTTCTCCAGGAATGTACCGATTGCTACCTCATGTATTTTGTCACTTTTGATCCATGTAACTTAATGTTTGCTTTTGTAATTTGTCCATTGTTATTGTTGCTAACATCAGCCTATTTTTATATAATGCAGAAGCAGTCTGACACCCTGGGTGTAGTCTGCGCTATGTAAAAACGCATGAAAACATTCCTTCAAATTTAGCATTCGGCGTATAAGACGACCCCGACTTTCCAAAACATTTTAAGGGGTTAAAAGGTCGTCTTATACGCCGGAAAATACGGTACATTGAATTAGGTATAAAACCTGTGAGTTGTATTTATTTCTTTACATTGCCGTTGTTTTATTTGATTCATTTTCACGTCCTTGTAGGGCTTTATTAATGAGTCCTGATGAAGAAAGAATACCTGAAATGCATTGGAGAATATAATATAAGTGGGACAAGGCATATTGAATATATGTAGCCAGTAGTAGACGTTTTGGCCCGGATTTGCTAACCTTTCACACAACACAACGCAACAAGGCAGGTCGCTGCACTGTATTGCGTGAATTAGACAGCAGAAATGTGCCATATCAACTAAGATATGGCACACTTCTGCTCTTTCATAGTGCTGGTGCACATCAGATTGCAACAACAGATGTGTGGAGCTAACCCTGGGGGCGTGCTGCAGTCCTAATGAGTGGCTCTGGTCATGAATTGGGCTTTTCAAAGGATGCTGCCGGTGGTGCATCCTACTGTGCAGACACTGTAATTGTGGATGAAGGGACTGCAGGGAAGAAGCTCCCTGATGCTTCTGGCTGTAGAAGGTCTGACGTGACACGCCTGGTACATGCTGGACAGTGACGCTTGTGCATTTTGAGAACAGCATGAAACCTTGTGGCAGGAGGGTGTGGTAGCACCCTGAGACTGGTGGTCTTGCGGTGCTGGGAAACACATGAGAGTGCTGGATGGTACCTGACCACTCCGTGGGTGGTCATGATAAAAACTAAACACCCCATGGTGACTCCCCTTAATGATGGGCCTGACCCCGCCTTGTGAGTCTGGGGTACAGCACTATGCACTGTGGTCCTTCAGCAAATTGAAGCCATGCCGGATAAGCATTCAGGGCAGTATGAAAATATATTGTTAGCCATACTGGACACATATGCCCAGATGCATCAAAGTACTGTTTTGCGATTCCTAATTTGCGAAAATTACCGAATCGCAAATTAGGAATCTCATAATGGTATGCATCATTTTTTTCGCGTTTTTTTTGTGATTCGGTAAAAATCGCAATTTTTACCGAATCGCATAAAAAATGCGATTTTCAAATTGCGAATTCGCAATTCCCATTCATTCCTATGGGCTGAAATGCCCATAGGAATGAATGGGAATTGCGAATTCGCAATTTGAAATCGGAATTCAACAAAGCATTTCAAGGGTGGAGAGGGGGGTCCAAAGGACCCCCCCTGCACCCATGAAATGCACTTTTACATGTAAGTTACATACACACATGTCCTAAGGACATGTGTGTCTGTAACTTAACAGTTTAAAAAATGCATTTTGTGCATTTTTAAACAATTTTGCAAATTACCACGAGGTTCAACTTCGTGGTAATTTGCAAATGCAATTTGTAAAATCGCAAATGTTTTGACAATGATGCATTGCATTTAAGGAATCGCAAATTTGCGATTCCTTAAAAGCAATCGCATTTTTGGAAATCGCTAAAAATAGCGATTTTCCAAAAATGCTTGATGCATTCCAAAAACCAATTTAGGAAGTGCAAATGGCCGATTTTTGCGATTCGCACCGTTTGCACTTCCTAAAAAGGTTGATGCATCTAGGCATAAGACCCCCCTGGGCTCAAAGACATTGATGTGGGCTTGCTTCACACTGACCAACAGAAGCTAATGGAAGGGTCAGATGATGCAGAATCCGCTTTAACCTCGATGCACCCTACGGTGCTCAAGCTACAATCTCAGGTAAGGGACATGCAGATGGATATTACTGCTTTATAAAGGAGGGTGTATGAAGCTGAGGGATTGTCCCAACGGAACAACGTCTGCTTTCTGGGATTTCTGGAGTGCACAGAGGGCCCCAGTACAAAACTTTTTCTAGAGCAAATATTGGTTTCCACGGTACTGGCAGGCAAGGTGCCCAAGCACTTCTCTATCAAACGTGTGCAGAGCTTACCTGGCTGCCGTCCATCACCAGGTACCCCCTCAATGCCCTGTAATTCGCACACCCTGAACTTTAGGCATCAAGATCTGATCCTTCGGCTTTTTTTCTCCAAGGTCCCCAAGCAGTTTGAGGGCACTACCATCACTGCCCAGCCTGATTGCACCATGGAGGTGCATCACCATCGGAATACCTATGATGAAGTTAAATTGCAACTTAGTAACCTTGGATATTTATTTATTTATTTATTGGGCTTCTAAAGCGCGACAGCTACCCAAAAAGGGTTTCCCGGCGCTGAAAGACACTAAACCAATGAGCAGATCATAAAACTCAGAGGAGAGGCAGGAGCAAGTTACTGATTAAAAAGCCATGTTTTTAATGCTCTGCGGAAGTGGGTGTAACGAGATTCCAGGCGTAAATTCAGAGGGAGAGAATTCTAAAGCTTAGGGCCCAACAGGGAGAACGATCTTCCCCCGATACTAGCTCGGCGCACTTTGGGCACACAGAAAAGGCCTTGCGATTAAGATCTCAGGCATCGAGCCGGCGTGTAGGTGTGCACGAGGGCTTGTAAGTATCTGGGGGCATTGCCCCATTTGATTCTGTGCATAAGGCTCAGTGTCCTAAATTTGACTCTGTTTTCAATTCTTAGCCAATGGAGTGCCTTAAGATGACCGGACATGCGCTCCCTTCTGTGACACTTGCACAGTAGTCTTGCAGCGGCATTCTGCACAAGTTGAAGGTGTCTCATGACTGCCTGTGATGACCCCAAGTAGAGGACATTTCCGTAGTCTAAACAGGGCCAAGATGCTCCCTCCGGAGCGAACGCCGCGCTCAGCGCCAAGATGCTCCCTCCGGAGCGAACGCCGCGCTTTACAAATACCCCCACAAATACAAATACAAATACAGGAGTTGATTAGAGCGTTGACCACAGACTTCTGTGTGTCGTCGGGCAACATCCAGATGATTTTCCTGAGCCACCTCAGAATGGTGAAACAGGTAGATGTTAAGTTAGTGACTTGGGGCTCCATTGTTAGGCTATTATCGATGATAATGACCAGATTGCGCACTTGGTGCGACGGAGTGGGCAAGGAACCCATTTCAGAGGGCCAGTGTCTTGGGTTCCAGAAATTCTGATTTGGACCCAGTGTTAAAACCTCCGTTTTACTACCATTCAGTTTGAGCAGATTGTCACTCATCCAAGTTGCAATTTTCCTAAGGCCTAACTGCAGGAGAGAGGAGGAGTCCTGATCTCCGTTAGAGAGCGAAAAGACAATCTGCGAATCATCCGCATAGGTGAACATGTTTAGACCTGCCGCTTCGGCTATCTGGGCGAGAGGGGTTACGTATAGGTTGAAAAGCAAAGGACTCAACACCGAGCCCTGAGGGACTCCATGGGGGGATAGATGGACATTTGAGGCCGAGGTGTTGGAAGTGATCTGAAATGTCCTTAGTGTAAAAAATGATGCTATGATGCTATCCAGTCCAATGCTTTGCCCTTGATGCCCATAGCAGAGAGCGATTTTAACAGAATGTTGTGGGAGATGGTGTCGAACGCTGGGCTGAGGTCAAGTAGAATCAGCGCAGCGGAATCCTCTCTGTCTACCAGAAGGCGAAGATTTCCCAGCACCCCAAGTAGTGTCGTCTCTGTCGAAAAGCAAGGGCGAAAACCTGATTGGGAGGGGTGAATTATGTCATTCACCTCCGTGTACCAAGCAAGGTGACCATGAACATGTTTCTCCAAAACTTTGGAGAAAGCAGGTAAGAGGGATATAGGACGAAAATTGGCCATGATTTTAGGATGTAGCGATGGTTTCTTTAGCAGTGGTGCGACCATGGCATGTTTCCACATTGACTGGACCTTCGCCGTGGAGAGGGATAAATTCAAAGTCTGGCAGATTACGGAAAGTTGTGGAGTGTCCAAGAGTCTGAGTACAGAAATTGGGAGAGGGTCAATTGGAGAGCCATATTTCACTTTCCCTAAGATATCTTGAAGGCCTTAAACATTTATCTCAGGCCAGGATGTAAGTGGCTCATAGGACAGATCTGGCAAAAGGGAGAAGCCCTCCTCCCTCGGGCCAAGATCTGGATTCCTCGCGGCTTGTGCCTGGTGCTGTTTGACGATGTCCTGATAGATGGTCTCAATCTTATTCATGAAGAACTGCGCCATTTCTTCAGATTGAACATTATTCAAAGGAAGGGGTTTGACTGTGGTATTGGAGCCCGCTAACTCTTTTACTAGATTGAACAATGTTTTTGATTTATTTGTGGCCTCAGAAGAGAATAGAAGAGGTTAGAAATGTGCACCTCTCTTTGTGGAACCACTTAAGTTCATCGAGGGTGAGGACACCCGATTCTTCTCCTTCCCTGAAGATGCCTTGATGTGGCTGCATGAAAGGAGGATGACGTCTCCAGTGTTGGAAGGTCCACGATCAGAGGAATGGTTACCCCCTAGATTGAACCATTGATGCTCTGGTAGATGGTGGAATCCTCCTTCCACCGACCAGACCACCTGGGAGTGAGCACAGGTGGTAGCGGTTGTGTTGCAGCAGATCTGTAACCCATTTGCTATAATCCAGGTAGAACACACCTCTTCTGCAAGATCGGGCGCAAATGACACAACAGACTTTCCCAGGGGAGAACACCTTGGGTCAGACCTTACACCCCGCATGGTCAATGACTTACTCTGATCACTGCAAACTCCTAGACGGCAGGAGATTTTTGTGCTCTATGGAGATATGGGATTTGAGAAGTGGGCACTTGACAGACAAGGGTTCGTTAATCTGAGGGTCGTGAAGGGCCTGATGACTCAAGTTTCAAGGGACATTGCTTGTCACTCTCCCGAAAGTGCTGTGTTGGACTTGCTGTGACATTGTTTTTCACTGATTTGCTATGAATATGTTACATTCTTGTTGTCTGGACACCATTTGCTGCCTGAACAGTGAGTTTCAAAAGGAGTAAAAAAGGATTTGTTTGTGGAGGGTGTTTAGTGATATGAACTACACACATACACTGTCCTGGTTACATTTTATAACGCAGCGAGCACACTTCTCTGGCTCTCTAGGTGAGGGACTGCCCTACACTATTGACCTCATAACTGTACACTCCTTTAAGCTGACACTAACATATAATTTGCTAATATGGAATGTGCAGGGCTTGGCTACTCCTGTAAAGCGACACTGGGTTGCTTCCTACAATAAACATCACCATGTACACATGGCATATTTACAGGAAACCAACATGACAGCATTGAAACTGTATAAAAATTTTGCTCGGTGGAGATGTCAGGTATATGGGACTATGACGCTGGCGAATGTACAGGGAGTTTTGATCTGGATCACCCTGGGGGTCCCGTTGGAGTTGGTTACAGTTGGTGACACATAGCTCGGGCCCATAGTACTGATGTGGGGTAGGGGAGGGTCAGCTGGATGGCACAGTCCTTGCATTTCTTGGCATTTATGACCCGAATGCCGGTCATTTGGCGTTCCTGGATGGCAAACTCCACCTCTCCTTCGAGACCCTCATGTTCCAGCTGTTTGGGGAGGACTTTAATTGTGTCCCAGTCATTACTCAGGATCAATCCACCAGAACATTGCTGTGGGCAGCTGCGGCACAGTGACCCAGTGCTTCCGAGGTTTGGTAGCTCCTGGTAAATTGCATGATATTTGGCACACGTACCACCCTGACGACAATGAGTACTCTTTTTACTCCCCAGTGCATAGCTGACACACGCGTATAGACCTCTTCCTTTGTACCGTGGCGCTTTGCCTCCTGGCTCACTGATCTAGTTATTTGATGTGGACCCTGTCTGATTATTGCACACTCCTACTGGCATTGTGATGGGGGAATACTAGTCCCGGTATTTCCGCATGGCATCTGCTGCAAATGGAGATACTTTGCAATACCCCTTCCCATGATGCGCTGACAACACATGTTGTGCAATGCTTTACGATGAACACAGGGACTGCCTTGCACCTGGCAAGGGAGAAGGTCCACGGAGAGCTTAAAGTGAGGGAGGAAGATATGTGTCCGTTTGAGGTGTGACCGCTTTGGGGTGCAGCGGAGAGCAATATGTTACACAAGTTCAGGGCAGAGCATCTGGAAACCTAGGCACAACTCCGGAAATTAGATTAAAATCATCACTTCCCTGGTTGCATACTGAGGGTGATAGGGTGGGCTAGCTTCGGGCATAGCTTGTCCAGGATGACCACTCATACTCTCTGATCGGAGACTTGAGATTGGATGGAGGATGTGTTAATACTCAGATGGAAATCAAAGGTTCCTTTGCCACTTGCTTTCGCACCTTGTACTTGAAAACGTGAACCCCATCCACAATGTCTGAGGACTTTTTTTCTGGGGACTCCCAGCACCTGACTGGACACACTTCAGAAAACGGAACTCAAAGCCCCTTTGCAGATTGAGCAGATACGATTAGTCATAACACAAAGTGCCCTGGTTAAGATCCCAGGTACGAATGGCCTCCCCATAAAGTATTATGAATCCTTTTCTGCTGTGTTTGCACCCGGACTACTACAGATGTATACCAAGGCATGAGATAAGGGCAGATGACCGAAATCCCTGAGAGAAGGCCTCAGTCGTGCTCCCCAAGCTAAGCAGAGTCTCTCTGCACTCTAACGCTCTTGAACCTTGATTACAAAATACTGGGAAAGGTTTAGCGTACCAGCTTCTGTTCATCATTTCACATCTTGTGCACACAGCTCAAAATGGGAGAGGGGAGAGGTTGGGGCCTAACAGTTAGGGCAGTGGACTTCAAATCGGTGGAACCAGGTTCAAGTCCCAGCAACGACGCCCAACATCCTGTGATTCTGGGCAAATCACTTAATCTCCCCCTGCCTAAAAAAATTAATGCGTCTTCATGTAATGCAACTGGTGCTTATGTAAAGCACTCTGATACTTGATGTCCGGTCAAGTTTTTGCTCTATAAAACTTTGAGAAAAAAAGAAAAAAATGGCTTTATTCCTGGCCAGAACACTTTCCTTAATATTTGTTGCCTACTTGATTGGATGGGGGAGGAAGGTGCCAGACTCGGTGTCTCAGTGACATTTTTGCTGGACATTGAAAAGGCCTTTGACAACATGGGATGGCATATCTGTTTGCAACTCTGGAAGTGATCCACTTTGGCCAAGGGTATTTGAGGTGGCTTTGGGCGCTGTACGATCATCTAGTAGCACAAATCAAGATGGAACAACTAATATCTGCCAGATTTGAAATTCAGTTGGGCACTCAACAAGGATGGCCTTTATGGCCAAGGAATTTTGCTTTGGAATTGGAGATATTGACCTGTACAATGCATCTGTGTGGGCGCACATGGAGCATAGAGTTGCAGGGATCCAACATGTGATTTCACTTTATGCCAACGATGCCCATTTTTGTGAGATGTTGGGGCTTCACTCCCGGGCTTTATGGACACCCTGGAGGGCTTCAGGGTGGTATCCGGTTTTGAGTAAATTGGTCTAAATCTTGTTTGTTCCCTTTACATCCAATCACTGACCAAGATGGGGGGGATTGGCTCATTCCAGGTTGGTGTGGTAGTTCACCACAATTAAATATTTGGGAAAACAGATGCATCATAATGACGCTGACTTTTTCAACTGTAATTCGGGTGGTGCTCTGTCCTCACTGCAGGATTTCCTTCCTTTTTAGACAGCGCTATCTTTGTCCCTGGTGGGGAGGGTAGCGACCTCCAAAATGCTCATTCTTCTTCACCTATTGTATTTCTTTGTGGCATTGCCTCTTAGGCACTCTGCTCACTTCTTGTGCAGCTGATGAAGCTTTTCAGATGAATGCAGGAAGGGTGGTATTGGGGCCCCTAATCATGAGCTCTACTATTTTGCGGTGCAACTGCAGAGGCTGGCTCCATGACTGAAAATGGCCCCCTCCTTGGAGTGGGCAGAGATAGGCAGATTGTTGGATGGGTCATCTCTTTATACCTGTCTGTCCTCTCCAGTTGAGTGGCCCATCCACCTGCCGCACCAGAAGAGGGTTGCACGCCTTTTTGGCTGCAGTATGTTAACGGTAAGGTGACAGAACCAGCACATTCCCCATTAATTCCTTTGTGTTGGAGAAGTGTGGCTCAATGGTTAGAGCGGCAGACCCTGATGCAGCGGTCTGGCCCGGGACCAGGGTTCAATTTCCATCTCGGCGGGTCTTGGGCTCAATTTCCTTGGACCTGATAATTCTCGCCTCTGTGCCTATTCTAATCATGGGCCCCACTCTGCAACTCTGGACAATAGCTTACTTAGGGGCTAGATGTAGGTAATTTTATTTTACCACTTCTTAAATACCGAATTTTACCGATTCGGTATTTAAGAAGTGGTGAAATAGAGGGGGGGGGTGTAGGTATTACAGAATCGGTAAATACCGTCTTTGGGGGCCCTCTCTTTAGTGGGTCACAGCGGTCTTCGTCAGGACAGTCTACCTGTCCCAGTCCTAGCACACCTCTTACCTCAGTTCGGCATATTTAGAGGCTGCCCACATGGAGGGACTTCCACCTCTCGTGCCCGCTTGCTGATCCGCCGCGGCGGATCAGCAAGCGGGCACGAGAGGTGTCGGATCTCCCTACGGAACAGTGGTGTTCTGTGGGAATCCCCCCGCCTGACGCAAGTACGAGCCTTATGACAGAATAGACTCGTAATATCTTTCCATGCTGGTGGAAGTCACTCCACGTGGGCACACAAAGACGGTCGAAACATGTTGACCACCGCAGTTTAAAGGAGAATTGTTTTAGGATCTTAATTTCCTGCCTAAACATCGTCCATCCTTCACCCATTTTTAATCCTGGTCGGGAACCTATCAATAAAGGGTTTCAACAGGTATCCACGAGCCAGTTTTAATGAGCATTTCCTTACTGCACTTTTTTGTCCACCTGTAACCCAGTCTTGAAGGGTAACACTTTCTTCTGTGATCATAGTAAGTCACGCTTGTGTTTGTCCCTGTGTGTGTGTGCATTGTATGTTTTGTGTTTTCCCCTCCCTATGCTCCGCCCCCTGCATGGCTACGCGGGGGCGTATTGTAAGCAGACCCGATGATGAAGCATGTCACACACATTTGTGTGTGAGTGAGGGCAGTTTTTTCAATAATTATTATTTTGTCAAAAACTGTCTTTTTTGTTGTGTTTCTCCATCCCACCCCTCTTTGTGTTTACATGCAAACACTGATCACACGATTTAAATATGCCATTATCAGATAAACAATGGGATTAATCACTGAAAAAGGTCTGTTATGTATCGCGCAACCCGCGCTTTTGTTGCACAAAATTCATTTGCATGCACCAGACATGTCTGTATGATAGCACAGATGCTTCCAGCTGCTTTGTCGGCTTGCTCAAGGTGTGGGAAACTGGATGTGGGTTTTATCCTCATGTTGTGGGTGTGCGATTTGCTGGCACCTACCTGGACAGAGATAGCAATGGTAACACCTGCATTGGTCAACACGCCGCTCCCACTCAAACCTGAGTCTTGTTTACTGGGAATACGCATAAGGGTCTAAGGAGGCAAATACCTGCACAGGTTTGTAGACTTGGCTTTTGTATTGTTTAAATGTTTAATCATAATGTCCTGTAAATCGCCAGCCTCCATCAATAGCTATGCTGGGTCCCATAAATGAAGGGTGGTGGGGCAAGTGGGGTCACGCGGGAGGCAATGCTTGGGGGGAGGAATTGCAATATAACAAAATTAAACTTACCATTTGCCGCCGGCCGCTCCATCGTCACATCTACTCTTCCGGCCTGCTGTTCTCAGCAGCCCCTGGGACAGACTACATGTCCAATCTTCGAGCTTCACAGCAGTGCGGGGATTGGTCTGAGTGGGCAGGAAATAAGCCTTGTTCAGATCAGGGAGTCTGTGGGGTTTCTCCAGCCAGACAGCTCAATGAAGCTGGGCTGGAGAAAACCTAGGTACACATGTGTGTTTTGGTCAGCCTGAGAAGGCCGGCCAAAACAAATATGTGCACTTAGAGAGTAGAGTGCACGTACCACTCCTCCTCTCCCTCCCATGCTCCAATAACTGCTTAAGTGGGTGCATGCACAAACGGACACCCTTGCGGAAAATTGCAGACAGAGGTGTGATTGCGTAGGGGGTATGATATGGAATATATATGTCCGGAACATGGAAGCGATGGAGGATCTACACCAGTTGCAGCTGTTGACATTTGAAAGTAGTGGGCATAAAAGTTCTTTATGAGTGGCCTGTGGAGGGCAAGCATAGCTAGCAGGCCCAACCGCCATAAGGGTAGTTTGTGGGGCTTCTTGGCCGAGAAAATTGTGAAACAAGAGAAGGCGAATGCACATTTTCAAGCAAATTTGAGAAAGAAAGAAGGTTAAATTGTGAAAGTGTTGCTATGATATCAATAAAGAGATTTCATGTGATGACGTATGTAGCTGCTTATTCAGTAAAACCATAGAACTTCATAACAGACTGAGATAACAATGAATTATACATGTGTAAATCAGTGTATAGAAAATATTACATAAAACAAAGGGGACCACAAGGTGTAGGATGCATGTCACACGTGGGCTTTTTTAAGAGTGCTTGGTATGGAGAAGCACAACCAGAGGATCCAGAACATAACACAGTGGTTAGTGTTAGATTTGCTAATTAGAATAGTTTTTTAGCCAAACAAACCTTTTTCAGACAAATTAAGATAATGAAAGACTTGGAAAAAAATATAACTTTCTAACCTGTACCATGCAGCTCTTTGATGGAAGTTCATATGCCACTGTGTTAGATAAGATGATCAGTGTTAAGGTCTGTTCTTCTTGCCAAAGCTCATCCAAAAGATAGTAGATAGAGCTGAAGCCTTTGACATCTATACACAATGCTCAGTAGTTTTTGTTTTATTAAATGCAGGCACCAGGGGCCCGATGTAGGTAAATATGAAATACTGATTCCTAAATACTGAATTTTACCGATTCGGTATTTAGGAATCAGTTTTTCATATGTAGCTAAAAATTTGCAAAAAAATAATGAATCGGTAAAATTCGTTATTACCGAATCGGTAATACCAATTCGGTAATAAGGAATCACCTTCCCATTCATTCCTATGGGCCTGGATGCCCATAGGAATGAATAAGAAGCCATTTACTATTACCGATTCGGTAAATACCGAATCTGTAATAGGGGGAGCATATTCAAGGGTGGCAGGTGTCACATTGACACCTTGGGGCACCCCTGATTCATGCATGTGTGCACATGTGGCACACATACATGCCCTAAGGGCATATATGTCTGCCACATGGCACTGAGAAAAAAGCAAAAAATTGCTTTATTTAAGGTATTCGGTATTTACCACCAACTTGTAGTTGGTGGTAAATAACGAATCCTGATAGCAAAAATGCACTCACTTGAGTGCCACCTACATTGCTGTTAATAATTCAGTAATTTACCAATTCCTTAAAATAAGGATTTGGCATTTTACTGATTCCTTAAAATAAGGAATCAGTAAATTACCAATGGCCAGATGTAGGTAGGCATTTACCGGTCGGTAACGGCCGAATTCGGCCGTTACCGACCGGTAAATGCAATTTGAGATGTAGGGCCCTGTATTTTACAGAATTGGTAAATTTACCGATCGGTAAATTTACGATTCTGTAAAATACCGAATCGGTATTTTTACCGATTCGGTAAAATTGATATGTAGGTGGGACTCTTCTGAGTCCCACAACCCTTACCGAATCGGTATTTTACCATCAAATATATTTGATGGTAAAATACCGATTCTGGTGTGCATGCACATGTGTGCATGCACACCTGTGTCATATGACAGGCAGACCTGCCCTTAGGGCAGGTATGCCTGCCACATGGCCCCCAAACCTTTTTTGGGGTGGCTAGAGGGTGTCAAAGTGACACCCCCTGCACCCTTGTCAAAATCGGTATTTACAGATTCGGTAAATACCGACCGGTAATGCCCCATTCATTCCTATGGGCTTCAAAGCCCATAGGAATGAATGGAGCATTACCGGTCGGTATTTACCGAATCGGTAAATACAGATAATTACCGATTCGGTAAATGGAACATCTGGATGTTCCTACATACCCCCCCTTCTTATTTACCGATTCTTAATTACCGAATCGGTAAAATTCGGTAATTAAGGATCGGTAAATAAGTTCTACCTACATCTGGCCCCAAATCCCTAAAACCTGCCTCCTACATTAGAAAAGGCTAAGTACCGGTCGGTAACGGGATAAATACCGACTTTCGGCCGTTACCGACCGGTATTTAGCTACCTACATATGGCCCCAGATGACTTAAATGTACTGTTACAAATTAGAGGAATCACTGAATGAAGTGCTCAGACCTTATGAAAACCATAACCGTGCCTTAGATCTTTAAGTCTGTTAGTTGTTTGCTGGATATCTCCCATGTGGCCGCACCTGCATTTCGTTCCTTCAGGCGCCACATCTAAAGTACACTAAGAATGAGAAATGTACACACCCTTGCCAGACAAAGTAGATTGCTTTGTGTTTTACATAACTCAAAGCTGAAGCATGACAAAAAAATGAAGGGCGGCAGGACAGCTTCTTGGTAATCAGAATGCAAAATGAACCTAGTCATTCAGGTCATTCAGAGAGGGGGATCTGGACATGGGGTACAGACCTAAGCAACAGTGCTCAAGCACTAACAGACGTAGCTGAACCGAGAATCTTGCAGGCACCTTTACTATTCCAATCAGTAGGAGCCTAGTTCTAAAGCTCATTTAAATACACGCCATGAAATTATGTCTTTGTGTTTGGAATTATGTTTTCCATATTCCTAGAGTCCCGGGCTTGGACCATAAATGCAGAAGGAATATTCTGCATCTCGGAGTGTGAAGCTCTAAATCAATGCTACAAAACACCATGCCATGAGCTGCTGGGATTGTAGAAAGGCACAGTGTTTTACACTTTTTTTTAGGGTAAGCCTTTCCTTATTTCTGGTGTGGTGTGGGAATGCCCTGCATGGCACTGAAATGGGGTACAAGCAGGACCGGTTTCTCGTCCAAAGGGAGGGTGCAGGTGAGCTGAGGGCACACCAGCACTCTAGAGGAGAGCTCCAAAAGGACTTGAAAGTCTGTGGCGTTTCACAGAGACCGTCCATCCAGATATGGTAAGCGCCTCACTGACACAAAACAAGACAACAGACAGTCCCAGAACGAGCCTTTAAAGGCAGGAATAAATGACGTTGATTAGCACCGCTCAGCATTCCTAGTGCAGGTTCATTGTTTGTTACAAGCCTGATTAATGCTGCTGCTTTTAATTGGATCACACTGTAGCCCTGCGCCATTTCTCTTTGCTGTTCTTTTTCATGTCACTGTACCCTGGTTCTCACCCATCATACCCTCCAATCCCGATGCGCCCCTTTACAGAGAAGATTAGGTAGAGCAAAATAACATGAAATCCGGGGTGTTTAACATTATAGCTAAGAAGTGGGAAGGCGTCTGGGAGGAAGGCCGAATAACTTTCAAGATCCACTTTACTTAATCCTTTGTACAATGCATTGGAGGCTACCAGCATCAGGCCCTTGAAGGAGATCAGTAGCATTTCACAATAAGTCAGGCGTAGCAATTGTATAAATGCAGCGGCATGAATATACAATGCAGTGAGAAAAGGAAGTTCACGTTTTCACATGCTATACACCGGGAACACACCAGTTATCTATACAATCACGAGCTCCACGGACACACAAAATGCAAAACACATGCAATGCTAATGAAGGCTATTTATCTAGGCGCACTGGGCAACAATTTATAGGGCTTATTATGAGAGCACAGGCTGGGTGGGGGAACAGGAAACATTTGAAAGTAGAGTCTTCTTTAATCGAAAGCACACAAAATCCTCTCTTCAATGAGAGAGCGTGCCTGCACTCACTGATCATGAGAACACATGGACAGTGGATCCAGTGCGGTTCTAACAATGGAAGCTTCACTGCTGCCTGTGTATCTCTTTGTGAAAAGGGGACAGTCATAGAGACAGCCTCCTCCCACCCCACACTGCTTTACACACACTGTGCCAGAGGCCCCACTAACTACTGCCTCTCTCTTAGCCAATACAGATGCTGCTCCTGCTGTTACAGCACCACATGGATTGGCAGGGGCAGGCACCCTCAACGCTCATTAATAAGGCCAGGAGCTACAACTATGAGTCACCCTGGGCTCCAGTATGAGCAGGGGAAGAGTCTCTGAGCAGCCTCTAGTGCGCATGTTGGGTTGGCCGGAGAGAGGCAGTCGTCCAACCCGACATGCGCATTTGGGCCTCTCTGACTGAGGATGTTGTGCATGTCCATAATATTGTTAATCCCACCCCCTCACGCTCACACTGTCGTTTCAAGGTACCCGCCTCTTCCTACAGCAATACTACAATGGCTCGCAGCGGAATGAAATGCAAGTCTTTAATTACATTTAATTGGGGAGCGAGGGGGGCCGAAATATCAGTGGGACAATGCTCGTCGCCCTAAGTAATGCACTGCCCCTGGTATTTAGTAGAGTGTACATAATAAATGTACTTCTCCTTTTTCTAAAGAAAAAGTTCGGACTGGACAATCATTTATTGAATGTTATTATTCAGTGAAAGTAACTGGTGATTGCTAGCCCACACCACCTCCCTTGAGTATGCCTTAGGTTGCTCCACCTTGCTACCCTGTAAGAGTCAACCTCTACAATGGGGTGTTTGGTTCCCACTGAAGACAATTGAGGAACTATTACTTGTGCTGGCCACACAACTAATAACCCAATCTCCAACAACAACTTTTTGCTGTCTTCAGTAAAGCAGACCACAAGTTGACCACTTAATCAGAGTTTGCCATTTGAGCCACTAATCTAAATTTTTTGAATCAACACACCTCCCAAGTCGACAGTAATAGGCCCCTTTGAGTCCTGTTATATCCCACAGTAGCGGATACTAGGCAATGGTCTTTCTTCTGGTTGTTGTCAATGGTACTTTATGATTTATTTCACCTGAAAGAGATTGACCTGTAGTGTTGACAAGAAAATGAAAATAATTTATGAATTATTTCAGTCTTTTAAATAAACTGACTGGTCTTCGCAGAACTTAGAAATGATGGACTTAAGTTAACAAAAGGAAAATTACAATATCCCATTATGTGAAAGGTAAGCTCTGATGCAGAATGATCTCACCAAACATTCCATTATGAAGTGTAATTTACCAGGCTCTCCCATCTACCACAACATGATGTATATTTTATTTGCTAATATTTATAAGTGCAAATAAGGTACCTATTCCACCTGTGTGATGTTCCTGTGTCTCTTTCTTCTCCATGGAAGCCATATACAACAATATAGGGCAGTCTTAGTTTTCGATCTTCGCTTGCAGCCCACCAAGCACAAAGATTAGCGATGGGAGAAATCGTCTTGTTCTTTAACTTCTTTTAAAGAAACTGAGTCTTTCTATTGTAGCAGACTGTCACCATTTGCTCGTTTAAAAGTTACCAGTTGAACCAAAGACTGAATTGGTCTTTCCTAGCTCTCTGCGCTGTATCCTCCTTGATGGACTATATGTGCCATGCACACTGGTCTACCCTATTACAGTTCATTTTTTACAATAGGCAGTATAAGCTGCACATCAAACATAAACAATTGATAATTAATGTATCTTCTTTTTTTAAAGCATTCCTCCTATATTAAACTTCTTTGGAATTAGACTGCAAAGTAGAGTTCATCCTCAAATTCAGAGAGGGTATCGGGAGGATAACCACTGACCAAACTTGAAATGCCATACTAGTTGCCCCCATCCTCTTCAGTTATTTCAGAAACACTATAATCCTTTGAATAACGTGTTTGTTCATTGTAATAATTACCAGTCTCTCTTCATTTTGAGGCAAGAGACTTGTCCTTTTGACTGTAATATCTACCTCAGCTGCAATGAGAACATGCTCTGAAGAAACACTGACTACCATACATGCAAGATACTTTATTGCAAGTCTTTTAGGCTTTGGCCAGTATGCCCTCTTGCCATCCCAACGGACCAGGAGGTCCAGATACACCTCTGTTGGGTTATTCTTTTAGTCTTAGGCCATCTTCAGAGTTGTCATTGGTGGTGCCACTAGCTGTGCCTGCTACTCTGCGCTTGAGTTAATTCCTGCTGAAAGAAACCAACCCTTTGACGAGAGTGGCTGTAAACCTAAAGTGCTGGTTACTGTGGGTTTTGGAGTATCTGGCAATGGTGCTGGCTGCTGCTGCAAAGACTAATATGAGCCAACAGCAGTGCCCTGTGTGGAGGTTGAAGGCTGCACTGCACAACTTTTGCCCCAGCCTCAAAACTGCAGTCATTCTTTTTCTAGATCGCTTGCTTTACTGGTGATCAATGTCTTGCAAACTAAGACATCAATTTCAGAAAAATGAATTACAATGCCCAGCACATTTCTATATTGTGCATTCTTTCCCATGGCACAAATGTAGTCTTTGGAGGACCCAATCTCTTTTTGCAGTCTTTGATAAATGTTCAAGCAAATAACTAAATTATCTATCAAAGGAACTGCCTCTTCTTTGACACTGGTGAATGTTTGTATCACCTTTTTCAACTGATCCTGTAGCAGATACAAGAACAGGAGTGCTTGGCTGATGGTACTGTCTTCCTTGCTGACTTCCAGTGGTGAAATCTCAAAAGGAAGTAGCATTTGTATCAGGCACTCCACAATCCCCTCTTAATTCACATCTATTGCCATGGCTTTGGTGGTTGCATCCTCTATCCTTTGAATTACATAGTATCCACCCTCCGCCATAGATTCACTATATTACTGTTTTTCTCAATGGCAGTAAACCCAATTGTGAGACCTCCGAGTTTAAGACATGTGTAGACCTTAGTATTAAACTCTTCCAAGATGTTGGTAGCTATATGTGGGCAATTTCCCCATGGCAAATATTGCAACTGTTGCATGCTGCTGAATGTCCTGAATAGCATAATTCACAGTGAGACCAGCAGCTAGCCTTTCCCTAACTCCCTGGAAAGAGATCCAGTGATTCACATCGAATCTGTTGCTTGACTACTCGTCCACATGAGGTGGATGGACTGAACAACACTCTGCTTTATAGTGTTGCCAACCATTTACAGCACTTCATGACTCATCACTGGCACAGACACTCAGGCAAAATAGTTCTGACTGGGAACTCTCTATTTTTGGCAGAGGGCCGCCACAAATTCCAGAAAGCTCAGTCCTTTCAAAAAAGAAAACTAGAGGAGGTCAAGTGCTAACAATTTAGCAAACTGCCCATTGTAGCAATGGACTTTTTTGTGATTCCAGTGGAACGGCGACTCCTTGCTAAACATAGTCCTAATAGCAGGTTGTTTTGCTTGTGATGATACTGCCACAAGTGACCTCCGGGTACCAGCAGCAGGAAGGCTGCCTAGGTGCTTTGAGGTGAAAGTTAATGTATCCCACCGTGCCTTTTGTCATATAGAGCTGGCTGTGGGTGAGGATTGCATGCTATGGGGGAGGCTTACAGGACTGCTTTGCGTGATTATGATGCCAAAGTCCTGTTCTTCTAGCTGGCCACATTCTTTCATAAATTAAGCTGCTGGTTTTCTCTCACCAACATCAGCTATACTTTGAAGGTGCTATTCCTACATGTATCTTGTTTATTGAAATGGGACAGTTGGTCTCTGATACCGTTGTTCCCACCTGGTTTACCACCACACATTTTCTTGCCACAAACAGAGCACATTTCAATGTTATCCTTATGCATGCTAAGAGTAAACAACTCCCAACTGGGGAGGAGAGCTTTCTTACTATACCAACACCTGAACAATTGGAGGTAAAGCTGGGTGGCGATGGTGCAGCAGCAGATGTCTAGAGTCTTGCAAAAATAGGAGCTTACTATGATGGGTAAACATCATGCCTCTGAGCAGGCTTAATAGAGGTGATCTGTCCCTTGCAAGGCTTTCGGGAACATTCATTTTTCCTTATCTCTTGGACACATGCCATTTCCAGATTATCAGAAGGGGGACTTAGAGAATGGAAGACATAGGATAACTTCTCTTTGTTTCCCTTGCAAAAGATTTTGAAGCTGTTGGGGGAAGAGTAGTCCTCTCAACAGCATTTTACTTGGTGGGAACCTCAACCTTCTGTTCTGCTCCTTCTTCTGAAAGATCTGTTGCTAAAGTCGACACCTGTTGTTGACTTCCTGCAATGATTGCCTTTGTGGCTGAGACAATTCCATTTCAGATTCTCTGCTCTCAGTGTCTGCAGCCACTGCAGCATGGTGTTATATACTATATGGGTACCCCAATATAGTCTCAGATACCGTTGTAACCTTTCACCTATACTCTCCCCTACATTACACACATAACGGCTCTTGGGAACTGACCTTTTACCTAGATATGACAATGCACACAGAATGCAGGATTTTCCCTGGTAAAAGCCTCATACATTATGCATGAGGATTCTTGGAAACTTAGCAGGACTACCAAGTGCTGTATAATATCTATGTAAAAAAGTTTCTTCTGGACGTCATCCTAAGTTTGACAAGTGGCGCAGCAAGGTAGAACCCCCAGGGAGACCTTTGGGTATATAAACATCACATCTTGCTGAGATAAACAGAGGAGATCAGGATTTCCTTGCCGACACACTGACAAGAAACACTGAGTTTCCTACCTGCAGATACTCCAGCTCGCAGTGGTGTAGCATCCCTTGTGTGTTGTCCAACTCAAGACCAAGACGGGTCCCACAGTCTCTCACTCGAGGTAAAGTGTTTGACTTTCTCCTAGAGGGATTCTTGGCTTAACGCCTGCATACATGCTAGGTACACTTAGGTACACTTAGGTAAATCTAGTTAGGGTAGCATCATAGGAGTACACATTATATTGTCATGTATTTTATGTACTTGCCTGTATTTATGGTTATAGCAAAATGGTAGAAACCTACAATCCTTTTACTTTCTTAGTACTTCTAATCATTTATATCTGTTACTGTCTAATAGTTGTTTCAGCACACCTATTTTACACTAGAAGAACGACTGTTAGATAAATGCTTATTGAAAAAACGATCATACTGTTTATTTTGTGTATCTCTCTGAGACTAAGGGGCCCATTAGGATGGCCACCGCCATAGCGGTGCTAGGACTGGCCGCCAGTGGTGTGGCGGTCCTGCACCGTCGATTAGGATGCCACCGCTACCGTGGCAGTGGCATCCTTCATTCCAGCATTGTGGTGGGTGGTGCTCACAGCACCGCCCGCCACAATGCTGGGATGCACTGCATGCATTGTCATGCAAGAGGTGACAGGCACCACTAGGTGCCTGCCACCATATCCATGACAATGCGGGGACGTACCATATGTACCTCCATGTGCACCCCACACTCCCCCACTGACCTGGGGGCCCGAAAAAGGCCCCCGTAAGAGAATTCATCATGCCTTTCCATGGTGAAAGGCATGTTTCTGCCCCCATGCTAATATGGATGGCTGTGTCTAGGGGAAAAGTCGACTGGGCAGAAAAGCGGCGGACAGTCTTCCCGTCTGCCACAGTACCCCCGCCATACCAATATGGCAGGGGTAAATGGGTGGTGGGCGGGGAAGGATGTAGGGCGGATTGCTACTGCAATGCGGGAAGTGACCATCCGCCCTACATCCTATTGGGCCCCTAAGTGAGCATGAGTGACTAAGTGAAAATAGTACACTGTTTCCACTGTCCTGAGGGATCAGGGTTGCCAGGCCTAATAATGATGCATGGTGGTGGTCCAATCTTGGCTGAGGTACCCTCAGTCATATTTTGTAAGTGTTGTGGTGGGCTGCAGGTAGTACATCATCCCCCAAGGCATGCTGACAAATCCCACTGTCTATATAGCATGACACCAGGAAAAGTGATCATTTTTAAGCATTCCCAAAGCTGGATCTTTTACTCTTCAGTGCAATGACCCCTTAACAAATTTAACTGATCTGCCTTATATTTTGAGAGTGACTTACATTAAAAAAACTAGAAATTCACTAAATAAAACAAAAGTTGAAATTACGTCATAGTAAGGTTACAATGCTGGATACATCATTACATTTTAAACTTTAAAAAACACTGGAATTCACCAGTCAAAGTTAACTGGCTTAAGTATAACTCGATCCTTGATGTAACTATAACTCCCACCATCGCCATTTGCTTATAACCTCACATAGTACATCACTCATGGCATCTGAAATTACACTGTGTGTGGTTGGGGTGTGAGTTATAGTTTTTACAGGGCTCGAGATTTGGTTACTTTAGTTAAGTATAACTGGTGTATGTCAGTGTTTTTTTAATTTTAAAATGTTATGTAGCAAACAGCATTGTCACCTAACTCTAAAATTACTTTAACTTTTGTTTTTTACAGTGAATATACAGATTCACGCACACATGTGCGCACACACACACACAGTGAGTGAGAGAAAGAGACAGAGAGAGAGAGAGAAAGAAAGGGAGAGAAAGTATATTTATAATTAATCAAATATACAATTTCTATGAAGTGTTAGTATTACTGCCTGCCTCCTTTGTTTTGTGGGAGTGTGTTGCAGTACCAGTGGCGTGGTAGTGTGGCTATGTGTGATGCATGACTTACTCGAAGGCCTGCCTAGAGTAAGACTATGCCTGTTTCTTCACAATTAGGGCTTAAGTACAATTAGAAGTGTATTTTGTCAATGAAAATTGTTCCACTATGTGTGTGTGTTGCATTAGGATGTCACTGACCAAACCACTTCTTGAAGTTCCCTTAACCTATCTAACTTTGTAATATTATTCCCTATTTACCTAACACTCGGTATTCTCCCTTCTACATTTAGGGCCAGATGTAGGTAAATGAGATTTACCGATTTTTAATTACCGAATTTTACCGATTCGGTAATTAAAAATCGGTAAATCTCAGGGGTGGATATGTAGGAACATCCAGATGTTCCTTTTACCGAATCGGTAAATATCTGTATTTACCGATTCGGTAAATACCGACCGGTAATGCCCCATTCATTCCTATGGGCTTTGAAGCCCATAGGAATGAATGGGGCATTACCGGTCGGTATTTACCGAATCGGTAAATACCGATTCGGACAAGGGTGCAGGGGGTGTCACTTTGACACCCTCTAGCACCCCCAAAAAAGGTTCGGGGGCCATGTGGCAGGCATACCTGCCCTAAGGGCAGGTCTGCCTGTCATATGGCACAGGTGTGCATGCACACATGTGCATGCACACCACAATCGGTATTTTACCATCAAATAGTATTTGATGGTAAAATACCGATTCTGTAAGGCTTGTGGGACTCAGGAGAGTCCCACCTACATCTCATTATTACCGAATCTGTAAAAATACCGATTCGGTATTTTACAGAATCGGTAAATTTACCGATCGGTAAATTTACTGATTCTGTAAAATACAGGGCCCTACATCTCAATTTGCATTTACCGGTCGGTAACGGCCGAAATCGGCCGTTACCGGCCGGTAAATGGCCACCTACATCTGGCCCCTAGTTCATAGTGCTACATTTACCTGTGAGGAGCTCTCTCTGCCATCAGTATGGAGATCTCTGTATGGAAATGATGGGGGAAGCTGAAGCTGAGATCTCATCAGTACTTTTGTGAATTGCATTTTGTAATATGTTAAGTAGTACTAACGCAGAACTACTTTGTGTACTCCAAAATACCTTTTGTAAACCTGCCCCTATACTTTTGTTGCAATTGTTTATCTACGGTACAATGGTAGAGAAAATGTTTTGCAAAAACATAGTGGTGAAGTAGGTAAGAAGCCGTGAACTCTTCATTCCCTGTTTAATGGCTTTATTTCACACCAAAGGAGGTTGCTCACTGGTCTCAATTTTATCCTCTCAATTAGCACACTAACAATACATTAGTTTGTCTAACAGTTGTTCTTATGTTTCCCTGAACAGTAATTTAATTCAATTAGATAGTGACAGCACAGTGGCATTGTTAAGGATAATGGCTGGGTGATTTACAAGGCAGAGCTCTCTTGCCAGTAAATGGATGCTAATAATGGTTCTACTGAACAATGAAAATAGCAATTTGTACATTGATCCACAGAGCCGTGCAACAAATACTTCACCCCTAGCATAATTATAACATAATAGTGACAGCCAAAGTTCTGGGACATTACAGTATGTTTTTATATACTTTCTGAGAGCAAAAGGGATGCCATTCAGTTTTAGCAATTTAGTTCAATACTGGTTTTACAATCGTTTTGAAACAAAAAACCTTGGACACAATATATAGATATAAATGGGCAGTATTTGCGTAGCATTACATTTAATATATGCTTTGAATTGGGTGAAAGAAATAGTATAAGGGATGTTTCTGCTGTCCTGTGCATCAAAAAGTTAGACCAGTTTTTTTCATATATCAACACCTAAACCACGTCTTGCCTCACTGCTTTTTCCCTAACAATTCAAGATATTCTGTCGCAGAATGTCCGTGATGGCACGTGTTTATAACTCAGTGCCAGGCTTCTGCCACCCGTACTTGACCTGCCCGATCAAATCATGAGTTGACCTGGCCGAGTATAAAAGGCGAGACCTGCAGATCGGTCGATGTGAGCTGCAAGCACTTAACCATCTTGATTGCTTTGTCATTTACTTAGTCAGGGAGCTGAGAAACGAAAATGAGGAGGACGTACAGATAGTAGAAAATGAATTAATGAACGTTTGTATTTTTAGTTCTGCGATAAAAAATTATATTTTGCGAGAGGGAAGATTCACTTGACAAAACTAACGGCCAGATTCATGAAAGACCCGTTTTGCGAGTCTGAAATAGCGATTCATAAGGAATCGCTATTACAGACTCGCAAAACGGGATTCATGTAGGAATCGCAAAATGAAATGCGATTCCTACAGATTCCTTATTTGCGATTAGCAAATTGCTAATCACAAATAAGGAATGAATGGGGAGTATTCCTTATTTGCGATTAGCAATTTGCTAATCGCAAATAAGATAGCAATTTGAAGGGTGCCAGGGGTGTCCAAAGGACACCCTGTAGCACCCCTTAAATGCACATTTCAACAGGTGTTGCGCACACACATGTCCAAAGGACATGTGTGTGTGTAACATGCAACTTAGAAAAATGCTTTTAAAAGCATTTTTCCAAGTTTTCGCTATTTACCACGAGGTTTGACCTCGCGGTAAATAGCAGCCGAAATTTGCGAATTCGCAATTTTAAAATGTTTCAAGAATAGCATTTAAGGAATCTCTAATAGAGATTCCTTAAATGCTATTCCTCGCAAATGTGCAAGTTTCTAAATAGCGAATTTTGCATTTGGGATGATGAATCCCAAATGCAAAAATTGCACTCGCAAAGGGCCAGATTCTCAGAATCTGGCCCTTTGCGAGCACAAATATGAATGATGAATCAGACTGTAAGCATTGAAAAGTGGTCCCCAAAGAAATAGTCTGAAAGAGCCAATTTATAAGATTTGTTTTTACATATAGCCAAAAACCAGCTTCATATGAGAATGTAAGAATCTCTAAGGTTTTAAAAAGTATCTGAAGAAATTTTCTCCCTGTGTAACTGTCCTAATATTGGAAACCCGATGGAAGTGCATGAACAGTGAACTCTAACAGAAACAAAGAATATGTTTTATGTCTGTTGATTGAGAGTAGCAGTTGGCTTTGACTGTATTTTGCAGTATTTCCCGCTGATGGACCATTATCTTTCTGGATGCCCATATGAAGATAGTTGCAATTACTTAGGTGGATGAAATATTGGCATGGACAATCCAATTTTCACAATAGGTAGGAAGAAGGTGAGCGAAATTTGTGTAGTCGCGCTATGCAAAGCTCAGCGAAACAGTAAAAAATCTCTGCGAGCACGCAAAAGTTCCATGAACACGCGGAATTGCTTGTTCCGCCCGTTTGCGATGCTTTTTTCCTGTTTGCATGCTAGGGGGGAAATATCTTGCAAACATGCATTTTTAAAGCGCAAACAAGCAGAAAATTCAGCGAAGCCGCGGATTGCAGAATTTTTGGCAATTTCGCGTTCTCGAAATTACCCAAATTTAGCAAATTCCGCGAGCAGAACAGAATTTACTGCCCAGGCCTAGAAACGAAATGGTATGAAACATAGATATAAACTGAATTCATCTGAAGATTTTACTCAACTGGCCAGAGTTGGTCAACAGCTCAAATTCTCTGTCCACTATTTAGAGGTCTAATTGTATAGTTGTCTCCCAAAATTATGACCTCCATCTTAAGGAAGGTAAATCTTAAGAATGTCTTTGCTTCCCACTTTCAATGGTGGACTTACTCTGACATCATCTAGTGGTGGCACCCACGTCTAGCTAAGTTTACAAATAATTCTGGTTTAATCAGAATATATGTAGAAATTAAACATGTAGACTAAATTTGAGCTGGCAAAGAGGCCACATAGGCATTCAAAAACTAAATCAAGAGAAAAGACTTGAGGGATGATAGATCCTAGAACACAGTTTTAAGAATTTCCTTCTTTTTATATTTATCCCCAAGGATAAATCAGCAGAAAGCTATTGTTCTTGTTGCCAAATGGACGTTTGTGTTTTTTTTGCCACCAGGATGACATGCTTGATTTATAAATGTTGACAAATGCTCATTATAATGAGTTTTCCAGAGTCTTGTTCATGTGTATGTCAGGAGCGGATCTTGTGGATTCTTTGGAACTCCTGTGGTGTGGAACACTCACCTTGTGGTAATTCAAGAAGGACGTCCGTCATGAATATGGACAGGTCCCCTGTTGCAGACCCTTAAACACTACTATAAAGTGAACATTGTTTCTCCTGCTCCTGTCCATCAGATTTATTATTTTTCATTGGACAATCCACAATTCTGGCCCATGCCCAGGTTCCCTTGCATTATCTTCATTTTTTGTTCTTTTTCATCCATCTACCTGTCTGAAGGGTGTTGGTGGGATCTTAACATTGACAGTTCTGCGATGATTGCACTTACTTCAACAACTCTTTAAGCTATGCCATCCTTTACAGTTCCAATAGCTGATTTTATAGAGGTCACCTCCCTCAGCAGTGTATCCAAAGGGATCGCTTCCATGACTTGCTTCAGATTTTCCTGTATTCAGGATTTATTTAGAGATCTTGCAACTGCCTCAATCAATCAATCAATCATTTTTAGAGCGTGTTACATACCGCTGAGGGTCTACAGGCACTGGGGAGGGGAGGGGGCCTCTACTTATCGAGCAGCCAGGTCTTGGGTCTGTCATAGGCTCAGTGGGATGGTGTTCCAGGTCTTGGCGGCAAGGTGGGAGAAGGATCTCCTGCCAGTGGTTGTTCTTCGGATGCGCTTGACGGTGGTGAGTGTGAGGTCGGCGGAGCGAAGTTGGCGGTTAGGGATGTAGAAGGAAAGTTGTCTGTTGAGGTGAGTCAGGAGGGTTAATACACTGTAGTATATTTAGTGAATCAGGCCCTGCATCTGTGTGACATTGCAAGAGCAGAGTAACGTGCAGTACATGTGTTGAAGATTCAAGGGCCGATTCACAGAACTAACTTAAGACAAAATCCTAAACTTACTACTTTTGGTATTCACAGAAGTTAGGATTTTGTCTTAGAAATGTATTTCTCATATATTAAGACAGACGTAAGACAAATCCTAACTTAAGTCTGTCTTAAGTCTGTCTTAAGTCTGTCTTAAGTTTGTCTTCAGTTTGTCTTAAGTCTGTCTTAAGTCTGTCTTAAGTCTGTCTTAAGTATGTCTTAAGACAAACTTAAGACAAAATCCTAACTTCTGTGAATACCACAAGTAGTAAGTTTAGGATTTTGTCTTAAGTTAGCAAACATTTCATGCATTTGTTTATTCTAATGTGTACCTCCTTTATTTGTACACAATGGCCCATATTTATTATAGTCTTGGGTCACCCATGTGCCCTTGTGGCGCGAAGGCGATGTAACGCTAAATTCAGATTTATCACGTCATGCAAGGCCACCTTGCGTGGCCCTGCATGACTTGATAAATTTGAAGTAACGCAAAGCAGCGCAAATTGCTGTCTTGCGTTACTCTGCCCAAGGGAGGCTTTCCATTGGTGGTGCATGGGTTTTCCCATCCCTCCACCCATGGATTGTGGCACATTCCCAGATTTACCATTAGTGATAGACCTGGAAATGTGTCAAAATGCTATGCCTACCAGGTGAGGTCTAATGAGACATATCTGTTTTTCGCCTTGTTATTTCCTCTTTCTACGTGTGCTGCACACAAATAAAAGAGGAAAATGCCTCTGAGGATTGTTTTTTTGCAGGCAGGTGTCCCTTCCTGCACAACAACATCCTGCTTACAACACATATACCCTTGTACCATGATACAAGGGTTCCTGCATTGGTGCTAAGCAGCCAAAAGTAGGCTGCATAATGTTAAATACGGTACATTCCTGCCCTTTACCTTTTGTGCAACACAGCGCAGCTAGGTGGCTTGCTGCGTTGCGCTGTGTGAAAGTATGATTGGTATGATAAATATGCCTCAATATTTCTTCATCAGAAATCGGACATTTAGCTGATTTTGCATACAAATATATGAGAAATACATTTCTAAAACAACTTAATAAGAAGTATGACTAGCCATGGTTTTGAAGAGGTGCTCACAACAATCAGAATTGATAAGTCACTAATGACCTAAAGTGGTTAAACCCACGTGGCCAAACTTGGATTGAATTATAAATGAACACGTAGTCTTTAATTAGAGCTTACAGCTGAAATAATTAAATTGCATCCTCCATGGAGCTGATTTACAACGATTGGTTATTAAATGCATTAAGATGAAACACAGAATAAACCGTAATCTTTCAGATGTATACGTTTTAGATTTAAAGAACATTTATCTATTTGCAAATTGTGCTGTGTAAAATATTCTCTTTACAAAGAAATAAGCAGTTTTATTTCTGTTTGGTTGCCATATTTGATTCGATAGCATGATCTTGTTTGGTTCTGAAGGACAGCCAGGAAGACAAATAAAATCCTTTGTGTGCAATATTAATTTTACATTTTCTTAAACAGCATGCCTAGTATGTATTTAAATATACATGGCTATATCTGAATAACGACCCCCTTATTGGTCCAATAAGGAGTTACACTGTCCAGGGAGTATTTTCCCAATAACTTGCTATCCCTACAACCAAATTTTACTTGTGGTCACTGTAACTGTTTTAACTAAAATTGATTGGAATTGTGGTTTCTTGCTTTTGGGGTATTCCCTGTGTATCACATGCAGTTTTATCTCATGAATGGATGACTGCATGTACCACACTACCAAGGGTTAGCCAATGACTCCTCACAGAATCCTGATAACCCTAGGAATAATGTTGTTCTGCCTTTTTGGGAACTCACCAGCTCCCACCATGACCAGGGATTCTGGATCTCATGCCTTAGCAAAGCAGTTTCATGCAACTATTTAAAAGACAAAATTGCAGTATGAAACTAAAGACATCCTTGTCTCAGGTTTAAGAGAAATTCCTGTCACATGGTGCAATAGGGTTCACTGAGAGTATATCGATGCTAAAAACATCGATGGCAAGAATATCGAAAAAAATAGATTGTAAAAATATCGACTCCTTATGCCTAAACAGGGACGTACAAAAATATTTAATCAAAAATATCGAAGTTAAAAATATAGACATAAAAATATCAATTAAAGAACATAAATAAAATAAAATAATATATATTAAATAACAAAATGAATTACATATATATTTTAACTAAATATAAAAAGTACTTAATAAAAAAATATATAAACCCGCAAACATAATAATTATTATTTATACACATATTTACATTAAATGTATTTATTAACTATTATCTTTATTCAATTTTTGAACTTTTAAATTATATAAACATAAAATATATACATATATCAATAATAAAAAAAGAAAATCTATAATCAATTAAAACATTAAACTATTAAAACAAAATTAAAACGTACATTCTGCAATACAATAAATACAACAGTAGGGAAAATGTTGGATATCCAAAAAATTAAATTTACTATCACAACTACAATGAGTGCAACAGTAGGGAAAGTGTTAGATACCAGAGGGGTAAAAATTACTATCCCCACTCCAGTGATTGCAACAGTAGGAAAGTGCTGGAAAGCGAAGGGGTAAACATTGCTATCCCCACTAAAAAGAGTGCCACAGTAGAGAAACTGTTGCATAGCTGTGGGGAAAAATTAATATTCCGACTCCAGTGAGTGCAACAGTAGATAAAGTGCTGGATAGCGGAAGGGTAAAAATTACTACTTCCACTCCAGTGAGCACAACAGTAGGGAATGTATTGGATAGCTGCGGGGTAAAAATTACTATTCCCACTCCAATGAGTGCAACAGTAGGGAACAATTTGGATAGCGGAGGGGTAAACTGTATTATTCCCACTCCAGTGAGTGCAACAGTAGGGAAAGTATTGCATAGCTGAGAAACACAAATTACTAATAACAATTTAAAAAAATCAATAGTCTTAAAAATAAATAACAAATATTTAAAAAATATGCAATTACATATATTAAACATATACAAAGAACTCATATTATAATGTTATTTACATATAACAAAAAGGTATACATATATAAAAGAAATGAATAAATACATTTATAAACAATATTTATTTAAAAGGAGCACGTATTCACAAACAAACAAATTATTTAAAGCATAGATGCATGTATTTTAATTCCTACCCTATGACACCACACCAATAAATAAAGACATCAACATTTTCATTGAAATATATTTCCATAATTAACATAGTAATGTAAAATATATTATTAATAAAAATAATAATAAACATTCATTGGGAACACATTCTTTAACACTATAATATCTACAACACAAACCTAAAACATATAATTAATAATTCATCAGAACAAAATAAATTACTTCCCACCCTTCACACCATTTGTACCTATAAACCCAACACGCACCTAAAATGAATTTCACAATTACCATAATTAATTACTAATTAATTAATTAACTAATAAATAATTCACCAATAAGAAATAAATTACCCTTCACACCATTTACACCTAAAAACACCACAATCACACAGCTAAAATAATGACACAATTAACATAATTAATCACTAATAAATTACTTTAAAATAATTAACAACTAATCATTAAACAATTATTAATACAATAATGTACACATTTAACACTATAAAATCACAATTAAAACAAATATCAATACATTTTTTACAATTAAATTAATCCCACCCTATTCCCCTATAAACACACAATCTGCTACGGAACTAAAAACACAAATTTCAAATAAAAAATAATATTAATTACTATATATAACCAATACAGTTTATAAAATTAAATTACTCCCACCCTATTCCCCTATAAACCAACAACCCACTACTGAACTAAAAATGCAAAATTACATTTAAAAAAATGAATAACTGCTAAAATGTGAACATATATAAAAAAATTACAAACAACTTGAACAAAAAAACAAACATCACACAATTATAAAATATATACTCAAATACATAACATTGAGAAAAATCGATAGGGCACTTCCATCTAGTACCCATCCTCCCAAACCACTAGTTAATCTACACAGTCCCAACAATTACTTCAGCCAATTCCAGACGGTTCATTAACATTCGAATCTTCCAATACGCCCTCATTCGCTGCATCTTCCCCACCTTCGGTCCTCCTGCCTTGCACATATGCAGTATCTAGTCCCCAAAAGTTGTGGGTCGGCTTCTGGGTGGAAGCAGCTCGCTATATAACTTCGATTGCGTGGAGCAATACAGCATATCCCGGGACCACTGTTGGATAGTCGGAACCGGGCCTCTTAACCAGCACATAGCAACTCTCCTCTTAGCAATAAGCAATCCAATATGCACCAGCTTGCGAATTGCCTTTGGGAGCATCTTGGTGTATCCAAGGAGAACAATCAGCGGGTCTATGGTAAGCTCAGTCTCAACCACTCTACCAAGCTCTTCAATTACATCCCTCCAAAAGGAATACACCCCCGGGCAAAGCCATGTCATGTGCACGAAGTCCACCATTTCCGCATGGATTCTCTCACATTCTGTGTTTTCTTGCAGTCCATATCTATGTAGCCTGTCTGGGGTATAGTATTCCCTATTGAGGTACTTAAAGTGAACCAACCTGTGCCTTCCATGGAGGGATATCCTCCTGGTATTCATGCAGCAATAGGACCATTTGTTGTCATCTAGCTGAACACTCAAGTCGAGCTGCCATGCTAGCCTAGCCGCTGTGTATTTATGCACCTGATGTGTCATTGCTATCCTGTAGAGAGCTGTAACCATCTTGCGAGAGGATGTCGCTTTAATAACATGTGTCAACTCACACACTTCAGGAGGCTCTGCCATATCTTCACCCAACAGCGTACGCAATGCCCCTCTCACTCTGTGAAATTGGAATCTATTTAAAGGTGTGTCGCTCTCTGGCGACCCTACAAGATGTTCAATGGAGCATACCACTACCTCATGAAAAAGATCACTCGCTACCTCTATTTTCAATGCATGCAGAGCCAGTATCACCCTCTTTTCAGTGCACAGTCCTAGCCATCGCATCCATCCAATAGGCATAGCTGGAGAATGTAGTATAGCACCTGCCTGTTTCTGTAGTAGCCAGTGCCAAGCATGTCTAGTGGTATTTAAGGAGTCAATAATACCCGTTCTACGATCAGCACCTGATCCGCGAATAACCGCTCCATCCGAAGATAGGGGATATCCGCTCTGCCATGGATCCAGGCATGAAGGTGTGCTGCTTGTGCCACCCTATAATACAACCCCCCCATTGCACCATGGCCTGCTTACCCACCCAGGCCAGTTTTAGCATAGATTGTCGCAGCCTATAGAAAAAAGCAAACAGCAGGACCAAGGGAATATTCATGAAAAGAAAAAGGAGCCTAGGCAGGACAACCATCTTCATGATCGAGATGCGCCCCGTCAAAGACAGTGGGAGGCGGCTCCATAACTCAACATCATCCTCTAGCTCAGAGATGGCTGTGCCATAATTTTCTCGGAACACAATATCCGCATCAGTATGCAGACGTATGCCCAGATATCGTACTGAATCCTCAGTCCATTGCAAAGGGTAGTTCATTTCAAATTCCGTGGTAGCCTGGGTGAGCGGGAATACTAGCGATTTTTCCCAATTGACCTTCAGGTCCGACAGGGCCCCAAAGCGCACCACTTCCCTAATAACTGCTGATAAATTATCCTCGGGCTCCTGGACATACAGAAGCGTGTCGTTTGCATAGGTTGACACTATTATTCTATATGTAGGAAACCCTATACCCTCATTCCCATGATACTCCCGTAAGGCGCAGGCTAAAGGTTCCGCCACCAAAGCATACAGGAGATAGGGGGCAGCCCTGCCTAGTACCTCTGGTGATACAAAAGGGAGCAGTGACCAGGTCCTCAAGCAGAGTACCGAGCAATTGTAAAAAGATTCCTCCAAGCCCCATTCTCGTCAGCACCTGCCTTAAGAACAACCATTCCATGGAATCAAATGCTTTTTCCATAATTAGGAATACAGCCACTATCTTATTTTCCTTCCGGGTATGCTGCATCGTGCCAAACACAGTCCGAATATTATAAGTTGAATTTCTGGATGGGATGAATCCACCCTGCTCCGGACCTACCAAAATGTGAGACATCAGTGCCAGTCTGGTGGCTAGTATTTTAGCAAACAACTTTGTGTCCACATTTAGAAGCAATAGAGGGCGATACGAGCTGCACTCATTTAGGGCTTCACCTGGTTGTGGAATGGCAATCAGCATGGCCTCGCTCATTGTAGTGGGCATCATTCCCAACTCGTACATATCCTCAAACAGAGTAGCAAGATGTGGGAGCAGCTGCTCTAAGAATGCCTTATAAAAGGCCACTGTTAAGCCATCTGTCCCTGGCACACTGCCCGTCTTCATACCGCCCAAGGCCTCAACAATTTCATCTTTTTCTATCGGGTGGCGCAGGAGTTCCCTGTGTGCATCAGGGAGAAAAGGCAACTGTATATACTCCAGGTACTCCATAATCTGTTCCTCCGACCCTTCAGACCTGGACCTGTATAATTCAGCATAATACTGTCTGAAGCACTCGACCACTGTCGCCTCATCAGTCAGCAACTCGCCACATTCCGATTTCATCTCCGTCACTTGAGTCCTACTCCGCCTAGCCTTCATCAATTGAGCCAGGACCGATCCCGGTCTCTCACCTTCTCCATAGCAGCGTGCCGTGGCATATTTGCATAGGTGCTTCACTTCGCGATCAGCTGTTTCCTGATATTCCTCCAATAGTGCCTTAATATCACTATCCAAAGCCTCAGCGCCTCCTACGAGTCTTTGCTGCTCTAAGCTTTTCAGTTTCCCTTCCAATTCAGTCAGGGTCTTCCTAATCGCCTTAAGCACACCCGAATGTTCCGTCATCGCAACGCCTCTAATATACACTTTGAAAGTTTCCCAGATTGTTTGAAAGCTATCAACAGAGCCTACATTAGAATCAAAGAAGGTTTCTATAGCTACAGCCAGCTCTTCGCGAAATAACGGATCTAGCACAGAGTATTGAGGGAACCTCCATGTGAATGGTGGTATTCTCCTTGCAGGCGAGTCCAGGACCAATAACAATGGCGAATGGTCCGAGAGCGTGCGTGGCAATACCATACATTGCCGAACCTAGTTAAACAGGGAAGTAGAGGCCAACCAATAGTCAATCCGAGTGTGAAGATTATGAAACGCAGAGTAATGTGTAAAACCCACTCTCTCCCTACTCCTCATGAGCCACACATCGCACATATCCAAGCACACCATAACTTCCTCAAGCTTTCTCGCAGCTGCCGCTGAGCTCCTAGAGGGTCAGCCAATCTATCCAGCTCTGGGTCTCTGACCATATTAAAGCCTCCCCCCATAGGATATTAGTGCCGTCGTACTGGGAGGTAAATCTGGTGAGTTCCCCAAAGAATTCAGGGCAGTCATAGTTAGGTCCATAGACATTAACCAAGAGGACATCCAAACCCTGTCACGACAGTTGGATACCACATATCTCCCTTCAGCATCTTCTTGAAGCAGCTTGAGTGTGAGTGTTGATCTAGGGTTGGCCCATGTCAAAACCCCCCTGGTATACGTAGTGAATCCTGCCGCATTAATATTACCATCCAGAGCTCTAAGTCTAAGCATAGGACTAGTTTTAGGAAGATGCATCTCTTGTAAGAGAGCTAGATCCACCTTAAGTCTGTTGAGATGGTCATTAAGTTCCCTAACATTCCAGGGACAGCACCCGCAACCCGCCCAATCTCTCCCTGGGGTCTAATATGCCACTTGCCATAACCTGCATGAACAGGCCAAATTGCATAGCAAGACTGTGTGTGAGCCAACAAGACATGTATCATCTGCTTAAAAACAACAAAACTTCCAAAACCCCCTGAGGAGCATCATCCCCCCCTCCTGCCCCCCACCCACAGCAGACCACCCCCAACAAGGTTGCATGCAAAACAATTCTCGATTCCCCAATCCCGTTCCCTCCTTTCCCCACCCATGAACTCTACTGAGCAAAAAAAAAACAACAACAGTGCGAGGCACGCGTGGGCTGAGGTAGCTCCTTGCTTCAAACTAAGGAGTAACAGCTACAGTACATTGGCCCTAGCTCCTCTTTGCCATACAATAACATTTACAGCTGAGGTCTTAAAGCTTTCCCCCCCAACAGACAAACAAACAGACACCCCGACTCAGCTCAATCTGCAAGTTCCAGCTGGATCTTCTAGCCACGCCTTCAGGAACTCTGGTCTCAAGACTTCTCATGTAGCCCATTGGTATACAATAGGCAACCGGTGACGTGGAGCCAAATACACAAAGTCGTAGTGACCATATCAAACCAGCTTTTCCATAGAGGCGAGCTCTCTCTTCAACAGGTCCCATGTTAGGACCTAAGGGGTTATGTCTGGTTCCTTCTGGACCATCGCTCTGTGCCGGCCTGAACAGTACAGTGTTCCAGTGACAACAACCATGCAAATCAGTCCTGGTCGTCCAGCGATGCCTCCTCCTTCCCCTCCTGTTGCGTTCTCGTCAGGCTGGTCTTCCGGTCCTTGGTCCAGTTCTTGATAGCCTGCTGCAAAACCTTGTGGTCCGTGAATATGTGTGACTTCCCCTGTCTGTTCACCCGCAGCTTTGCAGGGTACAGCATGGCATAATCCACCCCCATCTCACGCAGTTGCTTCTTGAGGGGGATAAAATGTCTGTGGGCCTCCTGTACCCTACCAGTCAAGTCAGGAAATAAGGAGAGTTCCGACCCCTCATACTTCAAAACCTTATTTTCTCTGGCCACACGCAAGTCAGCTTCCCAGTCAAGATAGTTGAGTAGTTTTGAAATGATGGGGCGTGGGGGTGACACCTGGAGGAAGGCAGGGACACAATGCCCTGTGCGCCCTCTCCACAACAAACATACAACAAACATTGTAGAGAAGACATTTTCCCCCAGCAAAGTAACAAGCAATTTCTCCATGAATTGTTCCATATTGGCCGTGGATCTTTACTCCGGAAGGCACACAAGCCGCAGGTTGCAGCACCGGGAACGAGCTTCGATATCCTCCGTCTAATCCTACAGGATGCGAATAACTTTACCCAATTGTTTATGGTCAGCGTCAAGAGTGGTGTGTGCCTCCTTGACCTCCATGAGGCGCCTCTCGGACATATCCAAACTTTCGGAATGTTTGTCCAATTGCTCCACCATTCTATCCATCCTGTACGACATGGCATCCATTTTAGTGCCCAACGCAGTGATGCTATTCTGCAATGATTGCTCCATGGACTTTAGGATAGTGCGGATGTCATCCTCAGCGTCCTCCTGCACTGGCGCCATCGGCCCGCACCCCTACCCGGGTCAGGGTCTTGCGAGTTGGATCGTCGTTGTTCGAAGGACAAATTGGATTGAGTCTTGTCGCCTTTACCCATTCTAGGTACTAGCGCTCACTTCAGGCGGACTGGGCAGTGACACTAACAGTTCCAAGAGAGTGGGCATGCTTGGAGAAACTATGGGATAGGTAAGTTCTGCCCACTATTTCAGCCTCTTCGGGCACACAGCCACCGCCAACTAGAGGCACTCCAGTCTGCACATGCCACATCTCCACACCACCGCTCTTGTACGCCACTTAACAGATCCCACTAAGCATAGGCAGTAGTCATAGGGAGAAGCCAGATTAATGAACCAATGCCTCTGTGTAGAGGAGCACAGCTCAGGGCACAGTTCAAACCAGTACCTTCGCCTCTCAATAAGCCCAGGATGCGGAGAGGCCAGCCACAGGGGAATACCTGTTTGATCTCCCAGATGCGGGGCAGGGCCCTCGCATGTTCTTTTGGTCCGGGCAGGATGCGTGCGAATGCTATACAGGCTCAGGGGCCCTATTTCACAGTCTGCTCTCCGAGTCCCACGAGCACCTTGTCCTTAGCTCTCCGCATTGCCCCTACATATGTCGAGGTCTCATCTGGCAGGCTTCAATACTCTTCACTTATTGCGCCCCTTAGGAGTATTTTCACTAGGCGCTACGCTGCGTGTAGGCTCAGGGTCTCCCTGGGGCATCTTCAGCCATTTCTGTAATCTTTGCACGGATGGCAGCTCACAGCACTCCCTTGAAGCCTCTTCTCTGCATACTGGTCACAACCCAGTCCCAGCGGTTCACATGTACCCTCCTTTCACCGCAATCTCACTGCGTTCCTTACTATGCCAGTGCGGGGGCAGCTTACTTCGATGGCAGGTTCCTGCCGCTCCGCACTTACCGGCACCAGTCTCTCTCCTGCAGCCGCACATCGCACCACGCAGCCTGGCCCAGCCTCTGAGGATCTTTAAAGTACCTCCTGCCTCCGGGGAGCCTGTAATTGCGGAATCGGCTGTGAGCAACGCGTCCGGGACTCCTCCGGCGCCGCAGGTGTTCTTTTTGACCCTCCGAGTGCCTCAGCTGTAGGATATCTTATTGGATCTGTTATCGGCTCTACGGAGCTTCGGGATTAAGCAGCCATCGCGCTCCCGAGCAAGCTCCGCCCCCGATGCTGAGCATTCTTCTGTTGTCAGGATTGGTATCACTACTGAAGCAATTAGAATTCTCTCCTGGAACATTACTGGTGTCAAGAATAAAATGCTACCACCTGACTGGTTGGAAAACATTGAGCAATTTGACATTTGTATGTTCCAAAAAAACTGAACCTTTGTTCAAAACTGGCTGCATTACATTCAATGGTAATTCGTTGTCGTCTGCCTCTGGTAGAGCTTTGGGAGGACTTTGATGCTGGTTAAAACTGATTTTAATGTGTGCATTTTAGCATTGACCATTGATTCCTTTGACAAGCTGCGACCGTTTATAAAAAATATCAGGGAACAACATAAAGAACCCTAATTCTGGCTACAGAGACTTATCAATTAAAGGCTCAATCAGCTGCCTTATACGATGCCGAAACTTGGACACAAGGTAACGTCAACTCACTCACAGTAAATGAGAACAAGTTTATCCATTCACTTCTTTCTCTCCCCAAGAGTGCTTCCCTAGTACCCATGTTTCTTGACTTGGCACTTAAGGCCTGATTCTGATGTGGGTTGGAAAGTTTCCCGACCACATCGGTTTGGAAATGGTTTCTGACCCACGCGGATCGGGAGAGTCCGACCGACGGAGTACGATGCATCCGGATGCTTCTAGATACGCTTGGTTGGGCTCCCATTGACTTCAAAGGAGCATATTTTCCTAACCGCATCATAATTGGTCCCTGGGTCAGGAAGACACGTTACTGATCCGATTTGGAAGGAGCAAATGCCGTTAGGAGGCCTTCCTAACCACATCAGACTCAAGCCCTAGGTGGGAATGCTTTCCTAACCGCATCAGAATCAGGCCCTCAATGGGGTAGAACACATTTCCCGGCTGATACCTCTTTTATATTGAGTGAGGATCTGGTCCACAAAGGAGCTCAAGCCATACCGAAAGGTGGTAGAAGAACTGCTCATCTGATAAAGATCTAACCTTTCCATGGTTCAGACATGTCCATTCCTGGCTTTTAATTGGGTTACCGAAACCTCTGGTCTGGCCCTAGCTCACGAAATACAACTTCAAAGATACATCTAAACTCTCTTTATTGGGAGGGCATTATAGCTAGCCTTCATCAAATGCCGTCCTCAGGGAGACTAATAGACCAGTTTCTGTTCACCAAAAACAGCCCCTAATATGAAGCTTTCCTAGACTTCCCTCAACAGCAACTGGCAAATTCTTTTTTTCTTAAATTCCAATATGGCACACTGGAAATAGGGTAATTGACGTCCATGTGGATACCGGCGTGAGTTCCGACCCTAGTGGCTGTGCCCAATGTATTAGCCAATCACTTAAAGACAATTTAAGTCATGTTGTGTTCTTCTGTTCTGCCTACATTAAATCCAGAAGAACATGGATTTGCCCATTTTGCATCTAACTAGGTATTAGATGCCACCATGAAACTCTAAGCATTTACTTACACAGTGTCTACGCAGGGCAAATATTTATTTCCAGTACGGATGTTGAGGAAAGAAAAAGGCCAAACATTTTAAGCCATGATGAGCCGTTTGATTGGTTTTTAAATCAGATTACACTAAGCATAGCAGCTCCCTCATTTCTCGTCAATAACTTCTTGCCTTTGTACTTTATCGCTGAGAGCACTGAGTGCGCACTTTTTAAAACTTTGTAAACTTTGTAAAAAACTTTTAAACATTTTTTAAAACTTTTTAACTTTTTCTGCTGGTTTTAAGAACTATTTTTAACTGTATTTTATCTCTGAACTATATCACCTGCACTAAAACTTCAGCGTGCACCGGATTAATCTGGTGACTGATATATCTTATTTTTGAAGTTGTTCTAGTTGGTATCTGTATTTCGATACTGCAGTCTGGCATTAGATGAGTCGTGTGACTGATTATAACTCCAGTTTGTTCAGTTTGCAAATCTTGCTATTTCGTCCCCCAGGACTGTCTACTTCTTTTTCAGAACTAAATAATATGCCCCGTCCATTCTTTTTAAAAGAAATAGTTAATTCATTATTGTATGTTGTATGGAATGAAATTTCCAAAATAAACATTACTTGATCTACTGATGTTCAGCCGTATGTGAGGTATGTAAAAAGTTGTTTAAATAAGCATTTTTTTTAGGTCTATTGAATGCTTCTTTGAATATAATGCATATAACAATATTTTCAAATCGACCAGTACAGTACCAGCAGAGATGAATTCATTAGACATTGAATCATATTATGCACTGCCACATGCGTCTCCTGCAAATGTGTGTTTCGACAGATGTTGTTTGGGGCTGCTTAACATCTATAAAGTTAAGAAATTATCCTAATGTTTTTATAGCTTAGCTGAAAAGCATTACCTGACTGGTACATTGGAAGTTCTAAGGACAGCCCTTACATTCTGGGTTTTATTATAGCATGCCATTAACAACATCTAAGGAGAAAGTAGTCCTAGTACGGTGGGCACTGTGGTTTGATAAGAGAATACATTGTCAAAATTACAAAACATTTCAAGTCTGACATGTAATTTTCCACATTGAAGCATCGTTTTATTGACAGGCTAACTATATACTATTTGGCGTTCTGACAATTTAAATGCTGAGATATGAAAATATATTTCCTTCAGAAGTTGAGAATCCGTATTCGCAGCAGAAAAGTTCTGCGGATTGATTAATAAAACGGCAGTGACGGCAAAGCACGGGCCCTTTCAAGGCCAGACGTGATATTCTCGCTGTTTCAGTGCGCTAAATTAGCTGCCCTGACCTGATGCCGGCCCCTTTAATTGAAAAAAGGAATACTGCTTCTCGTCCACCACATTTTGTTTTATTAACGGTAGCTTATTATTCGAGGGTCATTTCAATATTTGTGCAGTGTTTCACCACTCAGAAATAATGTCCTCGCAAAATCTACTTCCGAGACCTCTAATTGCAACCTCCGAGATCCCCAGTCGTTTTCGAAATGGAGGTAATATCTTTCAGGTATACTTCAGGGGTAAACAGACTCGTTTATCGACGTGGATAGGCGCATAAATACATAGGCAGGGATTGCACATTGGATATTACATGGGCTTTCATTAACCTGTGGATCCTGCATATCAGTTGGACAATTATGATGTTAATTGAGTAAGAAAATCCATTAAAGATAGTCGAATAATCAGGAGACACAATAACAGCCAAATATTGGGAACATAGTTGCGTCTGTAAAATATTTCACATAATTTCAAAATACTTTTGCACATTATCTCCTTGTCAGAACCTTATGTGAAATGCAAACAAAAGCAGCACTTCATGAGCCAGAGCTAGGTGCTGACATAAACATCAACATTCTCAATCCTGAGATGGAAATCGTCTGGATGAGAAAACGCAAGCTATGAAAATTCTAGTTGTGTAAATTCTTATGTCAAAAATGCAGAGAAGCATCTCGTAATTAGCACTGACTCTCTCTGTAATACAGGATCTGTGGGCTAGTGAAGAATACAAATCTGTAGCTCTCGTGTACTACTGTAATATGTTTTGACTTCCAGTACACATGGGATACTATGTGCCCTGGTGCAAGCGAAGAACCACCCCTTGACTGCTGCTGGGGCAGTAATATACTGGAGTTATCTGGGTTCAATAGGCCCCGGTGCAACTGCACACACTTAAACCAATTGTGGCTACTCTCCTGGTGGTGTCCCAGCTCCAATGTGAATGTTGGTACACTGCTGCTCCTGGTGCCCTGCCACTCCCTCCCCCCCCCCAAGTCTTGCCTTAAAGTTTTGGATGGAGGGCCAACTTCAAAACATTCTGCTTAGGATGACTCAGAGGGAAAGAAAGTTTGAAGACCTCCGTCCTAGACCATCTTTTATGGGTCTGTAATACCATACTCATACACCACTCGAAACATTCTGAACATCACTTGACTTTGAGGTAGAAAGGAGCGTAGGGGCATATTATCAAGAACGGCGTTAAAATTATCACTGCTTTAGCGGCAGGAACCTGCCACTAAAGCGGTGATAATGGGCTTGATAATATGCCCTTGTGAATTCCCATAGAAGCCAATGTTCTCGTGTGAACCTGTGAACCTGGGATTCTATGGGAGTTCACAAGGGCATATTATCAAGTCCCTTATCGGCGCTTTAGCAGCAGTATCCTGCCGCTAAAGCAGCGATATTGTTATCGCTGTTCTTGATAATATGGCCCCAAATTGTCTCTCAACAGGCCACGTCCAGCTCTCGCCAATTATGTGAACCCACAAGTCCCTGACCTTGCGGAAAAACATCGAAAGAGGAATGAATGTTTAATCATATTCCTGAAAATAACGTGCCTACATGCTGAGGAACGGTACAAAAGGGGGTGGTGGTGGACGGAGCATCTGAATCAATCAAACACTCACACCCAGTCAAAAGATCTGGGTTTTATCCATCACCGTTCTTTAGACCACTCTGCCACCCAGTTCAGACATGGCTATATACAAATAAGTCTGACCCTGTGCCTCATGGGAACAGTCCAGCCCGAACTGCCAAGCCATGTCTTCCCTGGACCCGAAACAAGCTTCAGAGGACCGGTTTCAGGTATTCCAGCCATCTTCAGCCCGGCTTGCTTGAATCCAGTGGCAAAGTGAGCAAGGGACTCATGTCTGAGCATACCTTGCCACACTTATGGCGACCAAAAGCGGTACAAAAGGAGGTGGTGATGGACGGAGCATCTGAATCAATCAAAAACTCACACCCAGTAAAAAGATCTTGGTTTAATCCATCACCGTTCTTTAGCCCACTCTGCCACCCTAGTTCAGACATGGCTATATGCAAATCAGTCTGACCGTGTGCCTCATGAGAACAGTCCAGCCTGAACTGCCAAGCCATGTCTTCCCTGGACCGGAAACAAGCTTCCGAGGACAGGTTTCTGGCATTCCAGCCGTCTTCAGCCCGGCTTGCTTGAATCCAGTGGCAAAGTGTGCAAAGGACTCAAGTCTGAGCATACCCTGCCACACTTTTGGGGGTCAAAAACGGTACAAAAGGGGGTGGTGATGGACGGAGCATCTGAATCAATCAAACACTCACACCCAATCAAAAGATCTGGGTTTAATACATCACCGTTCTTTAGCCCACTCTGCCACCCCAGTTCAGACATGGCTATATGCAAATCAGTCTGACCCTGTGCCTCATGGGAACAGTCCAGCCCGAACTGCCAAGCCATGTCTTCCCTGGAACGGAAATAAGCTTCTGAGGACCGGTTTCTGGCATTCCAGCCGTCTTCAGCCCGGCTTGCTTGAATCCAGTGGCAAAGTGAGCAAGGGACTCACGTCTGCGCATACCCTGCCACACTTATGGCGGCCAAAAACGGTACAAAAGGAGGTGGTGATGGACAGAAAATCTGAATCAATCAAACACTCACACCCAGTCAAAAGATCTTGGTTTAATCAATCACCGTTCTTTAGCCCACTCTGCCAACCCAGTTCAGACATGGCTATATGCAAATCAGTCTGACCCTGTGCCTCATGGGAACAGTCCAGCCCGAACTGCCAAGCCATGTCTTCCCTGGACCAGAAACAAGCTTCCGAGGACCGGTTTCTGGTATTCCAGCTGTCTTCAGCCCGGCTTTCTTGAATCCAGTGGCAAAGTGAGCAAGGGACTCACGTCTGAGCATACCCTGCCACACTTATGGTGGCCAAAAGCGGTACAAAAGGGAGTGGTGATGGACGGAGCATCTGAATTAATCAAACACTCACACCCAGTCAAAAGATCTGGGTGTAATCCATCACCGTTCTTTAGCCCACTCTGGCACCTTAGTTCAGACATGGATATATGCAAATCAGTCTGACCCTGTGCCTCATGGGAACAGTCTAGCCTGAACTGCCAAGCCATGTCTTCCCTGGACCGGAAACAAGCTTCCGAGTACCGGTTTCTGTCATTCCAGCCGTCTTCAGCCCGGCTTGCTTGAATCCAGTGGCAAAGTGAGCAAGGGATTCATGTCTGAGCATACCCTGCCACACTTATGGTGGCCAAAAGCGGTACAAAAGGGGGTGGTGATGGACGGAGCATCTGAATCAATCAAACACTCACACCCAGTCAAAAGATCTGGGTTTAATCCATCACCGTTCTTTAGCCCACTCTGCCACCCCAGTTCAGACATGGTTATATGCACATCAGTCTGACCCTGTGCCTCATGGGAACAGTCCAGCCCGAACTGCCAAGCCATGTCTTCCCTGGAACGGAAACAAGCTTCAGAGGACCGGTTTCTGGTATTCCAGCTGTCTTCAGCCCAGCTTGCTTGAATCCAGTAGCAAAGTGAGCAAGGGACGCACGTCTGAGCATACCCTGCCACACTTATGGTGGCCAAAAGCGGTACAAAAGGGGGTGATGATGGACGGAGCATCTGAATCAATCAAACACTCACACCCAGTTAAAAGATCTGGGTGTAATCCATCACCGTTCTTTAGCCCACTCTGCCACCCTAGTTCAGACATGGATATATGCAAATCAGTCTGACCCTGTGCCTCATGGGAACAGTCCAGCCCGAACTGCCAAGCCATGTCTTCCCTGGACCGGAAACAAGCTTCCGAGTACTGGTTTCTGTCATTCCAGCCGTCTTCAGGCCGGCTTGCTTGAATCCAGTGGCAAAATGAGCAAGGGATTCATGTCTGAGCATACCCTGCCACACTTATGGTGGCCAAAAGCGGTACAAAAGGGGGTGGTGATGGACGGAGCATCTGAATCAATCAAACACTCACACCCAGTCAAAAGATCTGGGTGTAATCCATCACCGTTCTTTAGCCCACTCTGCCACCCCAGTTCAGACATGGTTATATGCACATCAGTCTGACCCTGTGCCTCATGGGAACAGTCCAGCCCGAACTGCCAAGCCATGTCTTCCCTGGAACGGAAACAAGCTTTTGAGGACCGGTTTCTGGCATTCTAGCCGTCTTCAGCCCAGCTTGCTTGAATCCAGTGGCAAAGTGAGCAAGGGTCTCACGTCTGAGCATACCCTGCCACACCTATGGGGGCCAAAAGCGGTACAAAAGAGGCTGGTGATAGACGGAGTATCTGAATCAATCAAACACTCACACCTAGTCGAAAGATCTGGGTTTAATCCATCACCGTTCTTTAGCCCACTCTGCCACCCCAGTTCAGACATGGCTATATGTAAATCAGTGGGACCCTGTGCCTCATGGGAACAGTCCAGCCCGAACTGCCAAGCCATGTCTTCCCTGGACCGGAAACAAGCTTCCGAGGACCGGTTTCTGGCATTCCAACCGCCTTCAGCCCGGCTTGCTTGAATCCAGTGGCAAAGTGAGCAAGGGACTCACGTCTGAGCATACCCTGCCACACTTATGGCGCCCAAAAGCGGTACAAAAGGGGGTGGTGATGGACGGAGCATCTGAATCAATCAAACACTCACACCCAGTCAAAAGATCTGGGTTTAATCCATCATTGTTCTTTAGCCCACCCTCTGATCCCAGTTCAGACATGGCTATATGCAAATCAGTCTGACCCTGTGCCTCATGGGAAAAGTCCAGGCCGAACTGCCCAGCCATGTCTTCCCTGGACCGGAAACAGGCTTCCGAGGACCAGTTTCTGGCATTCCAGCCGTTTTCAGCCCGGCTTGCTTGAATCCAGTGGCAAAGTGTGCAAGGGACTCACGTCTGAGCATACCCTGCCACACTTATGGCAGCCAAAAATGGAACAAAAGGGGGTGGTGATGGACGGAGCATCTGAATCAATCAAACACTCACACCCAGTCAAAAGATCTGGGTTTAATCCATCACCGTTCTTTAGCCCACTCTGCCACCCCAGTTCAGACATGGCTATATGCAAATCAGTCTGACCCTGTGCCTCCTGGGAACAGTCCAGCCCGAACTGCCAAGCCATGTCTTCCCTGGACCGGAAACAAGCTTCCGAGGACCGGTTTCTGGCATTCCAGCCGCCTTCAGCCCGGCTTGCTTGAATCCAGTGGCAAAGTGAGCAAGGGACTCACGTCTGAGCATACCCTGCCACACTTATGGCGGCCAAAAGCGGTACAAAAGGGGGTTGTGATGGACAGAGCATCTGAATCAATCAAGCACACACACCCAGTCAAAAGATCTGGGTTTAATCCATCACCGTTCTTTAGCCCACTCTGCCACCCCAGTTCAGACATGGCTATATGCAAATCAGTCTGACCCTGTGCCTCCTGGGAACAGTCCAGCCCGAACTGCCAAGCCATGTCTTCCCTGGACCGGAAACAAGCTTCCGAGGACCGGTTTCTGGCATTCCAGCCGCCTTCAGCCCGGCTTGCTTGAATCCAGTGGCAAAGTGAGCAAGGGACTCACGTCTGAGCATACCCTGCCACACTTATGGCGGCCAAAAGCGGTACAAAAGGGGGTTGTGATGGACAGAGCATCTGAATCAATCAAACACTCACACTCAGTCAAAAGATCTGGGTTTAATCCATCACCGTTCTTTAGCCCACTCTGCCACCCCAGTTCAGACTTGGCTATATGCAAATCAGTCTGACCCTGTGCCACATGGGAACAGTCCAGCCCGAACTGCCAAGCCATGTCTTCACTGGACCAGAAACAAGCTTCCGAGGACCGGTTTCTGGCATTCCAGCCGTCTTCAACCCGGCTTGCTTGAATCCAGTGGCAAAGTGAGCAAGGGACTCACGTCTGAGCATACCCTGCCACACTTATGGCGGCCAAAAACGGTACAAAAGGGGGTGGTGATGGACGGAGCATCTGAATCGATCAAACACTCACACCCAGTCAAAAGATCTGGGTTTAATCCATCACCGTTCTTTAGCCCACTCTGCCACCCCAGTTCAGACATGGTTATATGCAAATCAGTCTGACCCTGTGCCTCATGGGAACAGTCCAGCCCGAACTGCTAAGCCATGTCTTCCCTCGAATGGAAACAGTCTTCTGAGGACCGGTTTCTGGCATTCCAGCTGTCTTCAGCCCGGCTTGCTTGAATCCAGTGGCAAAGTGAGCAAGGGACTCACGTCTGAGCATACCCTGCCACACTTATGGCGGCCAAAAGCGGTACAAAAGGGGGTGGTGATGGACGGAGCATCTGAATCAATCAAACACTCACCCCAAGTCAAAAGATCTGGGTTTAATCCATCACCGTTCTTTAGCCCACTCTGCCACCCCAGTTCAGACATGGCTATAAGGAAATCCGTCTGACCCTGTGCCACATGGGAACAGTCCAGCCCGAACTGCCAAGCCATGTCTTCACTGGACTGGAAACAAGCTTCCGAGTACTGGTTTCTGGCATTCCAGCCGTCTTCAGCTTGAATCCAGTGGCAAAGTGAGCAAGGGACTCACGTCTGAGCATACCCTGCCACACTTCACGACTCGAGTCTTATTAGACTCTTTGAACCAGAGAAAGTAGTACTCTGGAGATAAGGTTGCCTATTTCTATATACAAGAGAACTTTCTAAAAGAATCTACGTGCAAGATTGACTGATGTGGTTTGTTGCATATGTCTTAAGTCAGGGTTGAATGTATAGTAGTTTTTGTGAATAGAGTAGGTTTTAAGTATATTTGATACTTCCACATACAGATAATATTTTGTCTAGTGTTATGTCAGAACCAGTAACGGTTAGTTACAGCAGTGAAGAAATAGATGCTTTACTTCTAAGGACACCTACATTGTTAAGTGGTACTCAAACGGTTGCACAAACCGCTAATTTGGATAAGATAGAAAAATTAAAACAGTTAAAAAAGAAAAATATTAGAACCCAACTGCATGCCAAAGTATTGTCTGAACATCTCAGGAACAAAACTATTCCAGTAGGCCTTCAGGTGAAAAACATACCAGTGATTTTTATTGCAGATAAAACATATTTAAATAGATTTGGTGGGGTAGGAACAAAATGTTCCATTGATTGGATGGTTCTGTCAGTAGAAACTGCATTACGACTAAATGATGAGGAATTGAAAGAGATTGCAGCTTTAGAAAAAGAAATATCAAATGATACTACAATCACAGAGTCCAAAAAATTACTGGAGGCATTGGATAAAACACTTGCAGAGTTTACAGAATACAATACTAATTTAAAAATCAACAAAGTAGGAAAAGATATAAAAAATTTCAAATTGGACGAGGTATATCCCTATCTCAAAGATGATTTCTTTACCAACAATAACCCTAGCGCTCTGAACCTCCAATACAGAGGGCGATCAAGAAATAAATTTATTACCTTCTCAGAAAGTTCTTCAGATTCAGATCAAGGACAGCAGGGTGGATATTATCAGTACCCCCAATACCCCAGGGCCTTCCCACCTTTTCTAAACAGAGGCAGATTTCGACCAAGGGGAGGAGGGTCGAGATGGAGAGGGTACAACCCACAGATGGGGCAATTTCCCCCCCCCCGGGCAATTTCAACAATCAGATGTATATCAGATACAAGAGAACGAACCATTCAGGACACGCAAGAAAACATACAGACGCTGAGAGAGACAAGGGGTAACAATGAAGCTAACACCATACCAATATATAACCTTTCAAACTATAATCCTACGAAAGCAGAAATTTCTATTTTATCGAAAGGTCTGTCCTTTGTTCCGACAGCCTTACAAAATCCTATTGAAACCAAAAAAGAAGTCCTAACATTTCTCAGGAAAATTAGGCTTAAAGCCTTCTTCTTAGAAAGAGAAACAAACGAATCTAACAATGTCAGTGGCCTGAAGAATAAGTCCACTTTTATTCCGGAAAGCACACTATTACCACCAGAAATATTAATATTTGAAGACATAGTCCTTAGGGAATTAGATGACCTACAATCTAAAAAAATCTTTTTCAACTCCAACTGTGAAAAAGAAGAAAGAATAGCTTTAAAGAATCTGGCTGATAACCCGTCATTGGTTATTAAACCGGCGGATAAAGGAGGTGGGATTGTTCTTTGGGATAGTGACAAGTATGATTTAGAGGTAAACAGACAACTTTCCAATGTTAATCACTATAGAAAACTGTCTGAGGACCCAACAGTAAAGCTGAAAGAAAAAATCTTCAATATAACAACAGAAGGTCTAGAACAAGGATGGTTGTGTCAAAAAGAGTTTGATTTCCTCAATTCAGACCATAACAACATCCCAAATATATATGTACTGCCCAAAGTACATAAATCCACCACTAATCCACCGGGTAGGCCCATTGTTTCGGCCTGTGGTTCATTGTTGGAACCTGTGGCTAAATACATTGATGTTTTTCTTATCCCTTTAGTAAAAGAGACCCAATCCTACATAAGGGACACAATGGATTTTATAACTAAGACAGAGGGACGTCCTTTCGACTGTGATAACCATCTGTTAGTGTCATTCGATATAGAATCACTATATACGAATATTCCGCAGGACGAAGCAATTGCTGTGATGAAATATGTATTAGATCAAAGGCCACGACCACATCAGGTACCCACCGATTTTTTAGTTACATTAGCGACTATTTGCTTGAAAAACAATTTTTTTGATTACAAAGGTCAATTATTTTTACAAGTCTCAGGAGTGGCAATGGCATGTAGTTTCTCCCCGGAAATTGCCAATTTAGTTATGGCAGAATATGAAAAAAAGTGGATATATAGCGACACCAATCCTTTTAAGATCAAGGTAAATTTTTGGTGTCGCTATATAGATGATATCTTTATGATATGGCAAGGCGACACTACATCATTAAAGGATTTCCATAATTGGTTGAACACAAGAACTTCGGAATTGAATTTCACTATGACTAATGACCCAAAAAAACTACATTTTCTAGATGTTAATATTGAGATTGACAATGGCCTTCTAGAAATTAGTCTATACACGAAGAGTACCGACCGCAACACATTGTTACTTTTCACTAGCTGTCACCCGCGCACACTTAAAGAAAATTTGCCCTATGGGCAATTTCTCCGGGTCAGGAGAAATTGCAGTAAGAAGGATGAATACTTTAAAAATGCAGAACATCTAAAGAATAAACTAATAGCGAGAGGCTACCCCAAACGGTTAGTCAAAATAGCTCTTAAAAGAGCTTGGTTCACTCCAAGAGAGACGCTTTTAGTACCAAAGATCAAAGAAAAAGATGCTCCGTTGACATGTGTACTTACTTACGACCCAAAGGCCAATAAGGTCAAAAAAATCATTCAGAAACAGTGGAAAGTCATTGAACATCTGGGAATAAAAAAGCCCCTTTTTGCATTCAAAAAAGGTAAGAACCTTAGACAGAGTCTGGTGAGAGCAAGCAGAAAAGAAAAGTCCCTGCCGTCTCGGCCCCTTGACTTACGAGGATTACTTAATTTGCCACCTATGATAGGACATTATATGTGCCTCAATTGTGTGGCGTGTGATCAAACAGCTGATACCAAATATATTGATATCAATGGACAGAGACATTATCAAAAAAGCTTTTCTAATTGTAATACAATGAATACAATATATTGTATTAAATGCCCATGCAATAGATTTTACATTGGTCAGACAACACAAGCAACAAAGAAACGTATTCTGCAACACAAATCAGGGGTGAAATGCAAAGTGCAGGGAGCTCCATTAGTACAGCATTATGAAACATATCAACATACGGAAAATGACATTATTTGGACAGTTCTATGTGTTCTAAGAAAGGGTAAACGAGATGACACAAAGATGAGACTTGACAGACTAGAGGCAAGGTTGATTGAAAAATATAAGACGGCCAACACTGGGCTAAATGATAAAGATGAAATTTGGGCATTAATTTGATGGAAAGATAGAGTGTTAACTTGATCACTCACTGTAATATTTGAATTGTGTAAATATGACTTGCAATATTTCCGACCGCTATAGGTCTGCACACTAGTTAGAATTTGTACTTTATGTATCAATGAGAAAAAAGGTCTATGAAATATGTGGTGAAAGTATATATATATTTGTTTATTATTTGTAATGTAAGACTATTAAAATATATGAAATTGTATAAAAGTGATGGATATATATTGTAATATAATTGGAAAGATTGTGCGGAGTGGCAGACTATGGGCTATATCACCTCCACCTTAGAATAGATAGTTGGACCTAGTACCAGGTTATACGTGTTACAATCCCTCTGCGAACTATAGTAATCCCTTTTGCTAATCTATCCCCCTGGGATTTATAAAATTGCCGTTTTTCCCATCAAGATTTTATAAATCTATAAAATCAGTATGGATGCCTCAGTGTATTTTGATATTATAATTCTGTATAGGTATTCCGTTTCTCAGTCGATTTCTTCGCTTGCTACCATGTGAATGGGTTCATGAGTCCTTTTTCAGTGTCCGAGACCTACTTAGTGGTAGGATCACGTGACCGGCTCTGAATCGGGTTCCGGGATGTTAGACCGGCTGCCGGGAGGAAAAAGAGAAAGACAGTAGCTGCCCCGCATTTGGAGAATCGAGTCTAAATAAAAGACTCCCACGGAAAGTGAGTATAGATGGGTACAGACCATATTTTAATAGGAGAGGCAGTTTATTACAACGGACAGCGGGAGTCGATTCCCCTTTCTTACACGCTGCCACTTTTATCTATGTAGGTCCCTTGATTGGCTGGGACGCCGGAGTTGCTTTGTAAGGACTACCAACCACGTGAATTTTTGTAGGAAAGCCCTGAGTCATCAGTAGTATGTAAGTAATATTACAAGGATATGCACCCCAATCGGGTTTTGGGCTATTTCTTTAGCACATTTGGGATTACAAGTAAACTTTACCGGTGTGCACCTTACATAATGGGTGTTCTTTCTAATCCCGTTTGTCTCTTGAGCACTCTGTTTTTTGAGCACTGGGTGTATTTAGAGGCTTGAGTGAAGGAACTATACAAATAGGTTTTCCCTTTTACTTAGTTACATATGGTGTGTTCTGATATTTAATTAGAGGGGAGATATACTTTGCTAGCCTGGCCACTCCAAGGTTTTGGTAAATAGTTGTAAGATGTACATAGTTGTATATAGTGTATAGAGAACCCTGACTTAATATGCATATAGTAATGAATACATAGAGTAAGTGGTACTTTTTTGTATGATTCTGTAGACGGACCGTTGCATTAGCCCAAGTCCTGATGAGGCCCATAGTAAGAGGGCTGAAACGCGTCGACACTTTTGTTTGAGAGAAGACCCCAGCCTAAAAATATTGGAAACTATACATGAAATAAATGGTTTCACAAGGAGTGAAAAGGACATTGAACAGATCAAAAAATTAAAAAACGATCTGGTATACTCCCTTGTAAATAGGTCTGGAGGAGCTTACTACTTAAGGAATGCTGAAGCCGTACTAAGAGCTAGCATCCTGTGAAAATAATTGGGCTATTTGAATACTCTGCAAGATTAGTGTATCAATGTGTGTATATATTGTGTATATATATATATATGTAAAAAGTGATGTATTTGTATATGTTTGTTTGTCTAAATGTGGCAAAAATAGACTCAACTGAATAAAAAGTCTGATTCTAGGTTATGTTATAATTAAATTAAAATCAAATACATAAACATATTGTTTGTGGTGTTCTCTATATAAAAGTGGGTGACCTGAGAAAATGAAATATAAGAATTTGATTCACCTAAATACGACAGATTGGGTATAGGATGAGATAATTTAGTGGTCCCATTCTTGAAGTAATACTGTGCTAGTTGAGTCCAAGGCATCATTTTGCTTTATAATAGTTTTCATTGACCCAGATGCCATTGGGTTACCGGGTTTTCCCTGTTTTTTGAAGAAGGAGTCCTCCCATGAGGCACAGGGTCAGACTGATTTGCATATAGCCATGTCTGAACTGGGGTGGCAGAGTGGGCTAAAGAACGGTGATGGATTAAACCCAGATCTTTTGACTGGGTGTGAGTGTTTGATTGATTCAGATGCTCCGTCCATCACCACCCCCTTTTGTACCGCTTTTGGCTGCCATAAGTGTGACAGGGTATGCTCAGACGTGAGTCCCTTGCTCACTTTGCCACTTGATTCAAGCAAGCCGGGCTGAAGACGGCTGGAATGCCAGAAACCGGTCCTCGGAAGCTTGTTTCCGGTCCAGGGAAGACATGGCTTGGCAGTTCGGGCTGGACTGTTCCCATGAGGCACAGGGTCAGACTGATTTGCGTATAGCCATGTCTGAACTGGGGTGGCAGAGTGGGCTAAAGAACGGTGATGGATTAAACCCAGATCTTTTGACTGGGTTGAGTGTTTGATTTATTCATATGCTCCGTCCATCACCACCCCCTTTTGTACCTACATGCTGAGGACAGCATGAACATACACCTCTGTTATAATGGTGAGATGACTCTTATGCATACCCTGTAAAGCTGCCAAGATGTAGCAGCATCAAGAATGCATTTACTAAGATCACCTTCTTCACATTTGAAATTCCATGATTAAAAGCAGAGCTCCAGCAGCCGCCTCTTTGAGCTACAGCTACAGCATCAACCACTAGTGGGGGAAATGCCAATGCAAAGCTCCAGCAGCGCCTGCCCTCTATGCTGGCCAGCTCTTTTTCTATGCTGAAGGCCTCCTGCAACACTCTCCCTTCTCCTTGCAGCCCTCTCAAATGTGAATGGGACACGGCGAAAATTTGAGAAAGTAAACTTTAGCCTGGTGACTGTAGCTTTTCTTTTTTCCATTGTGGTTGGCCTGACTTTGACCGCGCTAGATATCTCTAGTTGGTGCTTTGTACATTTTGGTGCTATTTTTTCTGAAATCTTAAACAATTCATAACTCTGGCTCAACTGATTGGAGGTTTGTCATGTTTTATTTATTAACTTTTCTCTATTTTCCTAACTTGGTGTGTGATCCTGTTTGTGTGGTCTTCTTCACTTTATTACTGTTTGAAGTGCTGCACAAATACTTTACACATTGCCTCCAAGTTAAGCCTGACTGCATTGTGCCAAACTACCAAAGGGTCGAGCACTGGCTAATATGGGGTTGCATTGTTCCGTACCCTGATAAGGATTGTCATTGCTGCTTGACCAGGTCTCACTCCCCAGGCAACTAACAACCGCATTTCTAAAACATACCATAGGAGAAGCCAGAAATGCAGGATCTTGCACCTCAATCCATTCCAGCAAGAGATGCAGTGCCTTGTGGCCCTCAACTTCAAAACCATGTAATGTGCATTTATTATTTACTTTCTGTATCTCCATAAGTGGTACATCCAAATTTCTGCTTCATGGCAGCAACTGGTGATCCACATTCAGTTAAGCGTTTCACCATTATCAAATCTGCCCCTTCTCCAAATGCCTTGGGTCTATGTTTACATTGTTCTTATTCCAAGCACTTATCACTACAATGATGAAGGAAAAACACCGGACATATTTTAAGGCATCAAAAAATATGCACCATGAATAGGAACCTACCTCATACAATCTCCAGATACAAGTGATTTAACTCATGCCAGGTGCTTCAAGTCCATACCAAGAGCCTGATTTATATCTTGGCTGTACTCCTGCTGTCCCTCCATGTAACGGTTTCAAGTACTCAGTTTAGTTGACGGTGTCCCGCCTGCCGTATTTAGATCTGTGCTGGCTCTGCTGACTCCCTCGCCATCAGGGCGGTGGTATTACACCAAGTCTATTTAGATGTACCGGTTGTGCTGGCGTAGTCCCAGTGGCAGTTTTCTGACAGAGTGAGTGCCTGGTGGAGTTACGAAAGGTAAGTAAGCTTATTTTTGCAACAGTACACATATGTTGTGTGTGCCTCAAAAACATATGTAGGTAATGTGTTATGCCCCTTTTTGATACATATTACATGCCACACACAACATATGCTAACTATTGAACGCACAACCACAGGCATAAAAGGCATAGCACCCCCAAGCACCACAACAACAACAAAATTCAATGTCAATACGGGTGTGTGGATCTTACCTTGATAAGTTGAAAAATTAACACCACTGAATTGCACGTAAGAATAAATTGTAGGAGTAATGCAAAAAGACATGAAGCTACTGCTATTGCCAACACACGATTCATGGTAAGACAATTGTGAACGTTGTCTACATTAGAACCCAGCAACAACTGAGTCATTTGACGTTGTGGTGGAGTCGGATCAGCAAAGAAGGGACTCAAGGGGTTCAAGTCAGAAAAAATTAAAAAGGTAAGTTTTTACCTTATTTCCATAAGGCAAAAATGCCCTTGATATGTAATCCCCAGCTGTCCAAATTACAACAATTAATGGAGTTTATTCTCTTTAGCATGCTGCATTATAGAAGGCATCTGGAAGGACTAACTTGCCTTTACCGTCTAATTATTTTAGCAAGAGAGCAGAGCCACAGCAAAAACATAGGTTATAACATCAGGGAAAAGAACAAAAGCCATGCACAGACAATCTGTGCAGTGCCATTCAGGCGCTGAAAAACGTTTTTAAAATGTCATTGAAAAATGTTAGAACAATCAAGCTTGTCTGTGTATGTTTCTGATAGACATGCTTATACAAATAAAGATGCCCAGCATGCCCCTTACAGAGGCAAAATTGCTGCCTCCTTAATACAAACAATAACATCATAGTAGGAGAGAATTCCAGATAGTGAAACATTTTACCAGGATCAAATAACATTACCCCAATTTCAGGGGCGCATCAGGGTATCCTTTTGCCACGCTTGCATCCTTGAAATTGCATGCGCAATTTGGGAGTACCTCTTTGGTACTTGCAAATTGTGCATGCAATTCCCATTCATTCCTATGGGTCTGTTGGCCCATAGAAATGAATGGGAAGCTATTCCTTAATTGCGATTTGCAATTTATGAGTCGCAATTAAGAAATGTGTAGGAATGGCAATTTTTCTTTTGCGATTCCTACATGCATAAGTAATTGCAATTACTAAATTGCGTTTTCTGAAACATCGCAATCTAGGATTCGCAATTATTTACTTTGATGCATGTGGCCCCTAGTTTTGGTGTGTAAATCTCTTACTTCTCAGAGGTACTGTTGTGTAGTTCCTATAAATCTATATAGGATCTGTACGTTTAGACAACATAAACTGTAGGACTGGTGTCCAGACTGATTCCAGACACCCCCACCAGATATGTTCACCTGTATACCAGCTAGCTCACAGTGCCGCTTTGCACTCCTCTTACCAAGGAGCAAACAGTTTTTGGCAGCTATCAAACATGACGACCCCTTAGGGATAGTGGAAACAGTACAGTACTTCTCGCTCAGTCACTCGGGCTCACTTTGCCTCGGAGAGATACACAGAATAAACTATGGAGACATTTTCAATAAGCATTTATTGAACCAGTGTCATTCTGGTGTAAAATATGGGTGCTGCAACAACCATAAGACAGAAACAGATATATATGGTTATAAGCACCAACAGAGTAAATAGATGGTTGAATTCTACCATAATGCTAAAACAATGAGTATATGCAGGTATATAGATACATGACCGTAATAATGCAAACTCCCACAAAGCCAACCCTAACTAGATGTATCTCAGTGTACCTAGCATGTATGTAGGTGTGTAGCCAAGAATCCTCCTGGAATAGAGCTAACACCATTACCTGAAGTGAGAAAATAAAGGACCTCATCTTGGTCTTGAGTTGTACACCCCACGAGGGATGTCAGACCATTGTTTGCTGGAGTGTCTGCGTGCAGGGACCTCAGCGTCTCGTGTGAGCATGTCAGCATGGAAGTCTTTCTTCTCTACCTGGCCCAGTTAAGATGTGGTGCTTATATACCCAAAAGGTACCCTCATAGGTTCTACCTTGCTGTGTCATGTCAGCTGAGGGTGACAATAGGGATGACCCTTGTACATAGTTATTATGCAAAAGATGTAGAAGATGGTAATCCTGCTGGGGTTCTGAGAATCCTCATGCATAATACATGAGGCTAATTTTCGTAGAACACAACATGATATTTATGCTGCACCTAACTGGGTAAAAGGCCATCACAAAACCCGTTATGTAGTATAATGGCAGGGTAAATGTAAGTGAAAGATAAGGTGACTACCCATGTCTATATTGGGGTATGTTGGGAAACATAACAGTACAGGGTGCATTTTCTAGTGTCTAGTGCCTGGTGTTGAGGCTTAGTCTCATTGGAGGCCACTAGGCCACATGACAGTTTTTTGCACACTAAAGAAAATTCCAGTGCCAATACACCAGACTCCAAGCAATAGGGTACAATATATTTAAAATGACCTAGGCCCCAGGATCTATCAGTCACAGGTTGACTTTTACTATCTAAGCTGTGCCAGAAATCCATGGGCACATATTCTAGACATCTCATCTGCAAAAGCAAAGCTGTAAACAACAGATGTGGAGGTTCAAATTTAAAAATTGGTTAGACCACTTGATGAATTTTAATACTCAATGCTTTTAGACTTATAAAAACCTCCTTTAATGACTTCTCTGACTTTACAGGCATGGGGTTCAAGCTACCTTGTTTCTCAGGGGTCCTGGGGCAATTAGAGAACACACTGTTCTGACAGGCCAGTGCTGACAGGGTCAGAGATTAAGTAGTCTCAACGATAGATTCAGTAGATGATATTCTATCCCAGAGACCCAAACAATGCAGATTATAGTGACAGTAATCCTGAGAACCAGCATGGCAATATCATGCTCTGAAACCAAAGGTAGCTGGAATTCCAGAACTCACTGTCAGGCAGACTTTCTTCTGTGGGACAGAATCTAATAAACAATTCTGAACATTCCAGCAGCACTGCAATTATGATGCAATCAAAAGTCTCCCCATTCTGTTAGGAAAGTAGTGTAGGCTAGGTAAGCAAATACTCTGGTGTGTATATACTTTCGGGTCAAGGAGATATTCTGGACAGGAGCCTAGAAACATGGTACTTCTTGGACAGTCTGCGTTCTGGACAAGCAGACATTCTATAATATTAAAATTCTGGTGGCTCCTCCGTTCATGAGGAGTATGGACATCGCATAATTTGGTTGCACAATGGCAATGGGCAGGTGACTAAAACCAGCCCAGGTGAAAAGCATATTGGGCCCGAGACACTAGACGCATGCCATAGATATGCAGATGATGCAGGACAATGTTATGTTAATGTTACAGTGATTTGTATAGCAGAGCCAAATACCTGACGCTAGTACTGTGGGAGAAAAACATGAGCCCTTAGAAAAAAGTTACTTAGTAAAACGCCATTTTCAGTGCCTTCTTAAACAGGAGCAGGTTAGAGATAGTCTGGATATGGGGGGAAGGAAGTTCCATTCCTTGGCCATAGTGTTCACAACACGTCTTCCTCCCCAGTTGGTGTGTATGGACCTTTGTACCAACAATTTCTGAGCACCCGAAGATCTTAAATTTCTCACTGGATTATACCATCCGAAAGATTGTTAATGTAACTCTGGGACAGTTCCATGAGGAGCCTTGCGGGCGAGGCAAAGGGCTTTGAACTTAATGAAGATTTTTGAAGGCTTGTGATGCCAATTTATGTTTAAGGATCCCAGTCAGCATTTTGGCACCTGCATTTTGCAAGAGCTGAAGTCTATTAAGCTGGTGATGCTGCATGTTAGCATATAAGTCAATACATTAATCTAATAGGGCTAGCACTAATGCTGTAATCACTGTTTTTTAGGAGTTAACAGGGATAAAAGGAAACATCTTTCTGAGCATACTTAGAACCAGGATGGCGGAGGGTGTATTTACATTAACCCGAAGGTCAGGTGGTTGTCCATAACCACTCCCCAATTTCTGACTTTAATGACTGGGGTGGGAAGGGCTCCCAATCTCACTGGCCGCCATGACAGGGCCCATAGGGTTGGGTTGTTTCTGAACAGGCTGACCTCTGTTTTCCGTGAGTTACGTTTTAAAAAATGTAGGTTCATCCTGTTGCCAATAGCTATCATACAGTCATGGAAATGTGTGCCTATTTGGTTATAAGAAGACATTGCTATCATTAACTGTGTATCATCAGCATATGAGGTAAGGTCCAGCCCAAACGATCTTATAAGAGTGGCCAAGGGTTTAACATAAACATTAAATTGCTTGGGGCTGAGTGAGGACACCAGAGGGAACCCACATGGCAGACGGAAAGGCTTAGACACAAATGTATCTAGGGCTATCACAATCAACTATTGGTCTGATCTCTTCAATGATTTTGATAAGGGCTGTTTTGGTGCTATGACTGCTTTGAAACTCAAATTGGATGGTTTCCAGCAGCTGGTGGGCATATAGAAATTGAGCAAATTGCTCGTTCTATGAATTTTCTATTATCTTAACCGGAAGGGGTAGATGGAAAATAAGTTGTTAATTGTTTGGATCCCTGGAATTTAGATTTGACTTCTTTAGCCTTCCATATTGTAGGAAAACATACTGATTCCAACATAGAATTAAAAGTACTAGTCAACCCGGTGGCTACAGTTTCCGTGGCCAGGTTAATGATAGATGGAGGAGAAGAGTCAAAAGGCGAGCCTGATTTAGTGGCTCTGATAAATATGTTGTATCGATATCAGTGAATTGGGGACACTCCTCAGGTAAGGTCAATTGAGGAGGGCCTTCTGCACTAGTGGCCAATGGAGAGGTGCTTTTAGCACTCTGGCAGAAGCACTGTTGCAACTTCAAAAGCTAAAGACCTCTCAACATTACCCACAGGCAATGGTACTAGGAAGAGGAGAGCCTAGATAGAGGAGTAAAAGAAATACTAACTTTAGGACCCTAGTTGATTAGAGATCTTAGCAGCCTTACATACATCTCTCCACCCTTTCAGAAACCTGTATCTCCAGCCCATAATTCTGTATGGGCATAACAACCATACAGAGTGATCTTATCTTCTTCACAGGTCATGCTGAACACTCTCCTGGAGGTCTCGTACTCCACAACAATTCCCCATGGATTGAAACTTTCCACTCTCACCATTTTTTAACATGCAGGCAGTCATATCTATCTACAAAAATGACAATATACGTTTACTAGAGCCAGAGTCAACTCTGGAGACATTTGACTTTCTTTTCCACAAGCGACAGCCCACCACAACCTCTTAAGGTCACTGGACAACTCGCTACAATATGTCTGAGCCCCCACCTGTCAAAATTCCGAACCCATTTCAGGACCTAAAGCTGCTAACTCATTCAGTTCACCATCCCACTACAAGCCATCACCTATGATGTAACACAGAGAACGACACACTTTCCCCAGAGTCTAACCTTTGAGAATCGCCTTGTACTGTCTCCCACCTCTACATGCAGGTCTCCAACCTGGCCCAACACCACCGGTCACTAAACTACAGCCCGGTGGTAATCTCCAGAAATCAATGCAACTCCCCAGCCACAAAATAAATTAGTTAACAACTCCAGTCCATCCCTCAAACCTGACCCATTCTGCACTGAAGGTGGCCAACAGAACAGTACAACTCAGAACATGACCCCTCCCTTGAATCAAATGGCCAGATCCTACCTCATACCGTTATCAATTCATCCCCAACAAAATCCCACACAGTCTTCCATACACAAAAGAGACAGTGTGTCAATCAGCTAAGCTGGCCTTCAAGACCTGTCCCGTTCTTCTCTGTCACACCAAACCATGTCATGGGAGCACCACCCTATTTGTCCACCCCTGCGAAATAGAGAGAGACATTTACTCAAATGCCAAACAGACACCTATAAGATTCCAAACATAGACCATGAAAACTACAATGCTCACACTTGAAGAGAAATCAGACAATCAGAAAATCAGGGAATACACTCCATTAAAATTCCCCTAGAAATACTCCTAAATATAGACAAGACCACATTACACAATGGCTCCATCATCAAATTTGGAAGTGGACAAACTTAATGAAGATCAAAAAAGCACCTTGCTAAGCCTAACATTTGCATTTATATAGCTACAGGAGTTAAAGGGTCCACCTATACACTCGGAGGCCAATCATTCAGCTATCCACAGTAGACAATAGGAACCAGTTGCAGTCCTATGAGGAAGTAACGCTATTCCCTCTAATACAATATGGGGCTTATGCTCAAGGACTTATCGCTGAGTTAGCGGCACTTTATCGCAGCCAAAGTGGTGGTTGATTTATAGCCCTATTCACAAGATGGTACTAACAGCCGATATCGCCAGTTTTCCTGTGATAGCAGCTGCAAGAAACATCACCATGGATGACACCGGCAAATAACGCTAATGAGATGCAGAGTAGGCGTTCCCGTGCAAAAAGCCATGATAACACCACTTAGCAATATTCTCAATGACCAGCCAGATCGGTGATAAGATCCCAAAACAGGTGATAAGGCGTGTTAGCAGCAGGGATTTAACACCTGCTCTTACCTGGTGTTAAGTCGGATGACAAAATGCACCATAAAAGAGAGCCCAGCCTAGAGCCCACCTGAAGGACAACAGATGCCAATCTAGCTACTTATCATGCAGCTCGGAGCCCCAAGAGTGCCACAATACCCACCGCCACCACCCCCAGGCCCCCTAACCCCCCCGAACACCACCCCCCCGGCCTACCATAGAGGCAGCGCAGACAAAGACAGCAGACCTTCAGAAAATGCACCAGCTTCACAAACTTAACACCAGAGGATGTCATTGCCCACTACAGGCTAAAAAGGACAACTATCTCCTGCATTCTGACCATCATTGCCCACAGGGTGACTGTACCAACACAGCGGACAGCCAACATCCCTCCGCAGACAAAGCTGCTGGCTGTGCAGCACCTGTTGGCCTCTGGGACCTTCCAACCAACAACTGCCAGAGTTGGAGGAGTCTCACAGCCAGCCCTATCCAAGTTCCTCACGCCTGTCTTGGATGCCATCATCAGCTTGGTACCCCAGCACCTTTACTTCCCACACACAGCACAGGAACAGCTGGAGACCAATCAAGGTTTCTACGCCATAGCTGGCTTTCCGCACGTGTTTTGGGGGCAATCAACTGCACACATGTACTCCTCGTGCCCCCTGCCGCCACAGCATGTAATTACCGCAACAGAAAGCACAAACATTTCATCAATGTGCAGGCAATAGTGGACCACCCGGGACTCTTCACCAATGTGGTCACCAACTACCCAAGCAGTGTGCATGATTCCTTCATCTTCCGACAGTCCATCACCAACCAGCGCTTTGACACTGGCACGTATGGGAATGCATTGCTCATTTGTAAGTACCAAATGGACACAACACACACCTCTACTCCACAATCATGCAACTCACAACTCTGGGAATGCACATGTTACAAACTCACTTAATTCTTGCTTCAGAAAAAGGCCTGGATAGGCATATCTGATGTATTAGATGTTATAAATATGCTTTGTCCCTCATGTGACATGATGAACTGAGATGAGCAAAATTGATAAAGAAGTTGAAATACAAGGAATAAATCAATACTAAACATGGATCAATGTGTGGAATCTTCTGTCAGAAGTCTCTGATTCAGCTGTGCGTCCGGCACTGGAGTGAGACTCCACTCCAGATTTGGTTGAACAAACTCACATACAACATGCCAAACTACATGCCCACCTACCAGACACAACAGCACAACTTACTGTGGTACCCTGGGCTTGCCATGTACACAAACCGTCAATGGCATTGCACCTCAACCACACAATAGCAGAATGTGGAGAGAGGTGGGAACCAGGCATGCGTGAAGGAGGCAAGTGACCCAAGTATGAGAATGTACACCAAGGCAAGTGTGCCATGATGTGCTGGCCAGACTGCAGTCTGCAGGCCGCACAGACATGTCCATGTCGACATACACTGCTGGTGTTTGGAGTGAAGTGGACAGTGGACGCAACCACTGCACTCGGTCCGGGTGCATCCATGGTGCTACGCAGTTTATTATTCTTTGCCTTATTTTTTGTTTTGCTTTTATAGTGCATTTCCCCGCATGACACGTGGGAATTGCAGGCCTGTCACTGGTTATCACTGATTTTTGTATCGCGATTTGGGGCATCGCAACTTTTTTCACCTTCGTGTTTCGCATTTTTTTGTCACGTTAATTTTAACACGGTCATTTGGCGCATTATTGTGAGACCATCGCATGGTGCCGCCGGGTTGAGAATACAACATTAACACAGTGTAAATTTACCACGATAGACTCCAATGTGCAAAGTTGCGTTAAGCTAAATTTGTGATAATTATCACACGTTCTTGAGAATATCCCCCTATATATATTTTTGGTGGTGGTTAACACCACCTCTCACAGGTCATAAAGCAAAGAACATAATGTGAACCATATGAATTTGATTTCAATCTCGCTGGTACAGACCATAAAAAGTCTCCCAATCAGGAAGAGACAAACCTGAAGTGTATACTGCACAATTACAAATTAGTGGCTAAGTATGCAACAGACTTTGCAAATGTCATCATTTATCATGAGCTGGACCTGATGCTCCTAACAGAAACATAGCTAAATCAATCCTCTGCCCCCTCTAAGATATATATGTTCTCCTGAACTTTACCAAAAGGCCCAGACAATCAGCAGAGACAGGGAGGGAGAATCACAGTCATCAACCAAAACTCACTACACATAAACCCTTCTCAGTGAATACCTAAACAACACCTGATCCATCACACCCCCTCAGGAGATAATGAGTTTTTATAAGAACAGATAATAGAAACCATCACAGTACACTCCAGGCAAAACCACAATGCCATCTATGTAGATGATTTCTCCTTACACAGGAATGATGAATACGACCCACTGGAATTCACTCTTTCCAGTTTCCTCGCCAATTAAACCTCTCCCAAGCCTTCACAGGCCCTATATACACCAAAGGTGCTACACTCGATCGAACCATATCTAAGGTGTAGTATTTCCCCTTCTGGGCCTACTTTGGTTCTCCCTTGGTTGCACGTACTAGCAGCAGCAAAGCCACACATAATACATTAGTGACATAATATTGTATTGTACGAAATGCGTTCTGTATATACTTCTTATTCAGTGACTCTTCTTGGGATTCAGTGTGAACATTTTGTAAAAGGTCAAGCAACTGGTGTACTATTTTTCTGTGCCAGGGCAGCAGCATCTCCTGACGTCTTTAGACATAAAAAAAGTAGGGGGCACAGTTTTTAAAAAGATCAAGCGCAATCTCAACCCACAGACTGGTGCCCAACCAAGTCAATACATTAGATATGTAAACACGTGCCATAGGGAGCTGTAGTAATCGGGAAATCTCAGGTATAAACCTTCATTACAATAAATGACTGTATCATGGAAATGTTATTACAAACCCTTTGTTTTGTGATATTGGTAATAGAGAATATTTTCAAAGAGAGTTAGTACATTCATTCTAGCAAAACATTTTATTCAAAAGGTATATTTCCACTCAAAGTTATTACAACTGACAATTGTTAAACATTGTTCAAACACCTGTATATACAATATTAAAACTAGTTTTCAATTCTTGCTTTCAGCCAGCACGGGTTTCGAGGCAATATATAGCACTTCTTCAGGGCTGAAATAACAAAAAACAGAGAAACTATTTACATGCACGTCACAACACTTGCAGTAATTTTTAAAGGTAATTTAGTGAACATGTTGTGTGGCAACTTAAACTGTACACATCATACCTAGAAATAAAATATCAATTACCATGGTTACTTAGAGAAACTGAAAACAAGGGGTCTGATTTTGAAGAGTTCTCTGTTATCAACAGTAAAACCCCGAAGGGCATTGATTTTAAAATTCTATTTCTCTCTGGGACATGACTGTACTATGTGTCCTATGATGGGGTCCCTCGCCAGGATGTTCCAGTTTTGAGGGGATTTTGTACTCTGAGTTTGAATTGTAGGTAAGAATCACCCCAGTATCTGTGGGACTATTTTTTGGCTCACTCTCTGTATGTTCCAACAGAGTATGGGTTCTGCTCACCTTACTGGCTTTAGTCACAGCTCTGTTGAGGACCCATGTGAGATATCCTCATTCCTGGAATCTCCTGATCATGTTAACTTTCTCAATGAGGTAGGCCTCTTCTGTAATTCAGTTTCTCCTTGCTGTCAGCAGTTCCCTATACAGGATACTCCATTTGAGTGTGGATCATTGTGTTCACTATTTCAATTCCCACATCAAGAAAATCAATGGACTCTCTGCTCATGCTGTGGGCACATTTCATGTTGTAGCTATTGTTGTTGAGCTTTTCAATGAATGTCTCAGCACCAGCTTCACTGCCTCTTTAGATTATGACCAAGCATCAATATAGCGAAGCCTACCTGTCCCTCATCCGAGGAGTCAAGAAGCTCTTTCTGAAGTTATATGGTCAGTTAGGGGTACAGTTATGGTAGGGGAGAAATCAGTAGCAAATCCGTAGCAGTAGCTTGCTTCATGTTAATGCACTTTTTTTTGCACTGAAAGGCACCTTACGATTCGAGTTGGGGGGCTACATTGTAAGTGCTGATCGGAATAATGCTTTAATCCATGGCAGATTGTCTTTGTCTGATAATGGAAACTGTTGCAAGGTTTAAGTTCTATGTCATTTGCACTTTAATTGTTGACTTTGCACAGTGGCCAGGTATAGAGGTTATAATTTTTTCTTTTTTCTCCTTATTAGTGATGTTTTTATATACTTGCTTGCCTCTAATTTTATATCTCAGGGTTTGCATATGTTGCACTTTACTTGCACTTTAAATGCTGATTTTGCACAACTGTCTGCTGCTTTTTGGAGTGGTTGTTTGCGTATTTTGCACAAAAGGTTGCTTACATTTTTACGACCTCTGAACTATAGGCATGTAATTTGCACATATTCCCCGGGTCTCTTTTTTAATTTATTCCAGTGTTTTGTGTACTTTGTACATCATTAGTTGTTTACTCTATATATGAATATTAATGAGAAATAAGCGGAAGTTTTTGTCTTTTAATACAAATGGTTTGAATAACGTTCGTAAAAAAAACGCTATTGAATGCTGGTTAAAAAGCCTCTGCCCCGATGTTATTTTTTTACAGGAAACCCATCACTGAGTCCTGGCTGAATCCAATAAAACTTTAAAGGGCTGGGCGGGTTATAGACTCTCATCAGTAGCTGGGTTGGCACAAAAGGGAGTAAGCATTCTAGTAGGAAGGCATGTAGGCTTCTCTCTGGAAGGGTCACTTACAGACCATAGCGGTAGATGGGCATTCGTGTATGGTAAATTAAATCAGGTAAATATAATATTAGCTACAAAATACGCACCGGTGATAGATGAAACACTCTCAATCCTGCAAATGAAACAAGCATTGACGGGCATACCTGGGCAAATAATATGGGGAGGGGATTTTAATTTTTTACATAATCCTTTAATTGATTCATCCAAAAAAGACCGGTGCCAGAATAAACCCCAAGTTTCCATTGCCTTACAAAGTTGTAAATCAGACCTTGATGTCATTGATTATTGGCGACCCCGCAATATATCTAAACGTGAATACTCTTGCCATTCGGCAAAATACATTTCAGCATCTAGGTTAGACTTCTTTCTAACATCATATGGGTTAGAAGTTCATAAATATGATCATCTACCCAATGCATTCTCACACCATGCAGTACTTTATATGGAGTTAACTATAGGAAATCAAGAAATAGAGACACCTAGAAGATGGTATTTTAATAAATTAAACCTTTCAGAGGCACAATGGTGTACAGACATCGAGGAGTTTTTTACAAGGAATGGAGGATCATCTCCAATCAATGTGATTTGGGACGCATTTAAGGCCACTTTGAGGGGAATAATTACCTCCAAAGAAATACCGAAACAGAGGGCAAAAAGGGAGGAGAAAATTAATATACAGACAAATCTTGTGCAGGCGAACCGAGAGCATTTTAAAGAGAGATCTTCAATCTTGGGGCAAAAGGTAGTAGAAGCAAAGAGAAAAATGAAGGAATTTTACTATGATTTAGATGACACAAATAGTGATCTCTATGCCCAGAAGCTCTACGAAGAGAGTGGATACACAGGCAAACTCTTGGTGTGGCAAGCTAAAGAAAATCAAGTCCGCAACAGGATAGAGCACCTCTTTGACCCCGGTACCAAAGTGCAGGCGAAGACTACAGCATCCATAGGTGAGATGTTTTTAAAACATTATGAGGGAGTTTACCAAACTAGCCAAGGGGTTGCAATAGAAACTATTCTGGAATTTTTAGGGGCACTCCCAATTCCTGAACTAGATAACCAGGATAAAAAATTGTTGGCTGAGGAGTTCACAAAAGCAGAACTAGATGAGGTAATTAGCTCCTTTCCCAGTGGCAAGGCTACTGGTGAGGATGGGCTTCCTGTGGAATTTTGTAAAAAATTCGATGGTATTCTTCGTAAAGAGTTTTTGCTACTAGCGAATTACTTATTACAAGGAGGGCCTCCTCTGGACTCATTTCGCACTGCAGTGGTTGTTAGTATTTAAAAAAAAGGAAAGGATAAGGAAAACACAAATTTATGCAGGCCTGTAAGTTTTTTAAATACAGACTATAAAATCTTTACGAAGCTTTTTGCGAACCGGCTGAATAAAATAGTAGGGTCTCTTATAGGCCCGGATCAGTGCGGTTTTATAGCAGGAATGCCCTTCCATACTAACACAAAATTCTTATTGGAGGCTTTGGATGATTTTAAGATCAATAAGGTGGAAGCACAAATTTGGCTTTTAGACGCCGAAAAGGCTTTTGACCTCGTGTCATGGGACTGTCTTTTTGCGATTTTGCACAGCTTTGATTACTCGATTGATTTTATTTCCCTCCTGAAACAACTTTACGAGAACGCCAGTGCACAGATTATTAATAATAATATAAATGTTGGGACATGTCAAGTTAACAGAGGCATGCGTCAAGGTTGCCCCCTATTGCCAATTTTATTCGTCTTATTTATTGAACCTTTGGCGATTGCAATCAGGGGAAAAATGACCGACACAGTACCTGTAGCTGGAATGACAAATATAAAACTATATGCCGATGACATTGTCCTTTTTTTAAATTCAAAGCCCACAAGTCAAGTAGAAATTTTAAAAATCTTTTCTGACTTCCAAAAGCTAAGAGGTTATAGGATAAATGTTAATAAAACGGAAATCATTTTAGCTAACTGCATGGTAGACATTATCGGAATTAAGGCAGATTTATAATACCCACCCTAAGAGATATTTGGGAATACTTATCTCTGAAAATTTGGAAGACCTATATCCGTTAAATTACATACCCCTGTTAAAAAGGGATGGTTCGCAATTAGATCGCTGGAACCAACTACCGTTATCAATAATGGGACGTGTTGCTCTAATCCGTATGTCTATCCTACCACTTTTTAATTTTCTCTGTAGTGCAGCCCCTTGCGCAATTCAGGTCTCATTTTTCAAAAAAGTGGATGCCATGTTCTCCTGTTTTCCATGGGCAAATAAAATTCAGAGATTAGCACTTAGCACTTTGTACCTCCCGTCCGCACAAGAAGGGTTGTCCCTCCCAAACATTAGAGAATATTAGTATGCTACTTTTGCACATCACAGTTTTTTTTTTTTTTAGATGATCATGAAGCAGACAATTTTTTTATGAGGAAGATGTTGTTGGAATCCAAAATTAATGATCCATTAGGAATCACGAAATACCCAAAGAAGGTACGCTATAAGTCTTTACAGTGGCTATTGAAGCAGAAAACCCAGCTCCTGAAATACTATGATTTTTTTAGAACAAGTAGTTTGACTAGTTTATGTAATTTAAATATAGGGGAGAGTGGCTGTCTGGATAAAAATATTGTGAGACTTTGGAAGGAGAACGGCTTTGAGAAAATTGAGGACTTTCTTTTAGGGAATAGATGGAAATCTTGGTAGGAAATTACTGGGGGGATCCACCACTCGAACACAATCTTGAAATGGTCCTTTATCGCTCTTCACACTGAGTTCAGAGAGCTAGATATATGTAACTTTTTCACAAAAGTGACATAACGGAAGCGTTGAATAGTGCGACTCGAAGGAAAATTAGCGTCTGGATCAAAGAACTCAAGGATGATAACTCAATTGTATGGTATAATAAGGTTAGAGACAAGTGGAAAAAGAGGGAATACATTGAAATTAATAAATCAAAGTGGGACAAAGTTAATAAATTTAACAAATCCGTGTTCCGAGGTGCCAACTTTAAGTGAATGCAATTCTATAGCAAATGGTTAATTTATAGAACGCCCTCGTTTCTTCATATTATATATCCCCAAGTCGAGGATAAGTGTTTCCGTTGTGAAGAAAAGGGTACTTGGAAACACATAGTCTGGGAGGGTTCCAAAATACAGGAATTCTGGAAGGAGATAGGAAAATACCTCAGTAATATGATCAAAGTCAATATCACAATTGATGAATTAACTTCATTCCTTGGTTTCTCCCCGAGCCCCACTCCCTATGACGAGTCCTTGTTCATAGCATCATTGGTAGCAAAATCGCTTATCTTGCAGTGTTGGAAATTGGAGAAAGTACCAACCCTACATGCATGGAAGGTAAAATTATCCAGGATTCAGGGAAGGGAAAGAAAGTATGCATTGAGATCAGGGGCCCTTAGGAAATATGATAAATACTGGAGTGTGTTTGAATGTTAGATTTTTATGCTGGACATTGATCTTAACCTCTTTCTTAGTCTGTTTGATTGTCAATATATTGCACTATGCACATTGCACTTAATGAGTATTTTTAAACTGTCCAAATTTGAATAGGACTTTATATTTTTTTATTTTTTATTTATTTTTATTTATAAAAAGTTTTATTTGCAGGAGTTAACAACTCAAACAATGCATACATGGCAATACTACATCAGACAAAAAAAAGAAGAAAAGAAGAGAAAAAAGATAGCATATTCAAATTCATTGGAATATAGAGGGAAAACAAATCGATGAAATACTTGTCATAAGACAAGGACATTGCACATAAACATGAATAGGGAACAAATAACTAATCCTATAATCACTATTTCTCGAGCAGTTAATTTATCCAATCTTCAACCGGTGCCCAAATCCTAGATGCTATCTTCCTCCTCCTTCTACCCTTTAAAGAAAAAACTGACATTTCAAGCCTATGGATAGCTAGTAATCTAGCTCGCCAATTCATGAAAGTAGGAGCTTCGGGGGACAACCATTGAGAGGTTATACAGAGCCGGATCTGAGACATAGCTATAAACAAGAAGGGTAATATGTAACGTGAATTCTCTTCTTCATTAGTCCCTCATCCACTCCAAATATCACCAGTTTTGGTGACAGACTGCACTTAATCTTGAGCGTGGAGTTGATAAAACGCTCAACGTCTGCCAAAAAACCAGCAAGTGATGGACAAGTGTAAAACATGTGATTGGAATCAGCCGCAAACAAACCACATCTTGCACAAGAATCCCCTTTCTCCTGCCCCATTTTGCAATCTTAGCAGGCGTATAATATAGGTCTAGCATTGCCATATAGCATTGAGTTCTGAGAGTCCCAGAGACCAATACCTCACTAGCAAATTTCAAAGCTGGTGTTAAATCCGTGCCCATCTTCCCAAACTTGGCGTCCCACTTGGCACCCTGAATTAATAAATCATCAGGGAGAGTGGATAACAAATATTTATTCAACACACCTATTTTACTTCTTTTTTTAATTAATTTTATAACAGAAAGTTTACCTAATAAAGAAGATGTGCCCCGTAAAGACTTATCTATAAAGCTTTGTATCTGAAGATATTTGAAAAAATCCGGTGGTGAAAACTTAAATTTATCCTTCAAAGCGACATAAGGGAGAAGTTGACCATCCCTAACTAAGTCCCCTAAAACCCGAGCCCCGAGCACTTGCCATCTGATCATTGTTTGATCCTGGAATATACCAGGCAAAAGTCGAGTAGCTTTAAAAGGAGTAAAGATATTCAATTAGGTTCCGCCTAATTTTCCGCCATATAGCAGTCATAGCCATTATAACCTTAAACTGTGTTCTCTTATAACTTGGTTCAATTATTTCCAATAAAATTCCCTTAGCCTCAACACCTAAACCAATCTCAAAAATAGTTGGCCGATTACATAAAGGCACAACTGCCTTATCTCCAAGTATTAGTACGCCCAGAGTCTGAACCATAGCTGCCCAATAATAAAATAATAGATTTGGTACTGACCAACCACCCGAGCCCGGGGAAGGGACATAAACTTAGCTGCAGGGCGTGACCGCCTATATCCCCACAAGAAACTACTACAAATCCTATCTGCCTTGCTAAGACCGCTTTGTATTAATTCTAAGGGGATCGACCTGAACAAATATAAAAACTTCGGAAGGACAACCATCTTAAGAACACTGCATCGGCCATATAAAGAAAGATGAAGGTGGTCTAATCGTTCTAATTTAATATTTACTGCCTCTACCACAGGAAGAATATTTAAATCCGGAATGGCTTTTACTTTGGCCGTTATACAAACCCCAAGATATATAGCTTCTGTAACAACTGGGGCATCAGAGATTGGCATATCGGGTGTCTGAATTACTTGGGTTTTAGCTACGTTTAATTTGTACCCTGACACTACTCCGAAGCACTCGGCCAAGGTCTTAAGTGCTTTAAATGCAGAAGAAACATCTGCTGTTAAAACCACTATATCATCTGCGTATGCTAGAGTGGAATACATCGTTCCGCCGGCCCTTATTGGCATTATGTCCTGGTTGCCCTCTATCTTACTCAAGAAAGGATCGATGTAAAGGGCAAATAGAAGGGGTGAACACGGACACCCTTGCCGTGTGCCCCTACTTATAGCAAAAGAGCGAGTCTTTTGCCCAGAAATACGGAGTACAGCTTTTGGGAAAGAATACAAGGCCTGAATTGCTTGAATAAATTCAATACTGAATCCCTTCCACCGGAGCACAGCCCACAAGAATGCCCAGGATACCCTGTTGAACGCCTTCTTGGGGTCCAACAGGATCACCCCGAGGGGAGAGGCCGTGACCTGAGCCCAATCCAAAAGACCTATGATCCGTCTAACATGGTCTGACGTGTCACGCCCGGGGATAAAACCATGCTGGCGTAGCCAGGCCAAAGGAGTAATTACTCGAGCTAATCTGAGTGCCAAAATGTTAGAATACATTCTTGAGTCGCTGTTTATTAGCAATATGGGTCAGAAAGATGAGGGTAAAAGCTCCGGCTTGCCTTTCTTCTTAAAAAGGACTATAGTGGTATCTTTCCAAGATTCAGGGACAATACCCTTCTGCGCGGCTCTGAGCACATTAAGCAAATCTCTCCGAATCTCCTCCAAGAATGTCTTAAAGAACTCAAGAGGCAGAGCATCTGGACCGCATGCTTTACCATTCACTAAGGACTTTACCTCAAATTCTACCTCATCCCATTGAATAGGAGTTTACAGCAATTCACTCTGCTCTTGAGGTAGCTTAGCGGTGTCAATTCCCAATAACAAATCCTCAATTTCCTTCTCTATAGAGGGGCTCGAGATATCCCCACTATACAGATTAGTGTAATAGTTTAGGAACACACCGTTTACGCCCTCCTGCGTATCATGAACTATCCCCGTTTGATCTTGGATTTTTACAACCCGACTCTGTAGACTTTGCTGTTGAAGCCTTCTGGAGAGGAACCTACCAGAATTCTCCCCAAACTCAAAGATCTTTGTGTGATATTGAAGATATTTTTGTGGCAAGATCCTGTCCAAAAAACTCAAAAAGTCTAGCTTTCATGATTGCAATTTGCTGTTGACAAGATTCAGTGTTACGGCCATGCTTAATTTTATCAGCGAGTTCTATTTCAGCATCTCTTAACTCCTTCACACGGCTCTTAATCGTCTCTTGCTCTACCTTACACTTATAGGAGTAACATTTTTTAGTTTCTCCCCACACTCGTGCTTTCAAAGTGTCCCAAACAATCTGGTCAGAGGCAGTTCCCCTATTAATGTTTAAAAATTCAACTGCCCACTCCCTAATATGGGTACAATAGGCCTCATCTAACAGCAATTTTCTTTTGAACGTCCACTCACGCGGAGGTTTTTTCTAATCCGTGGCCATGCACATTCTGCTATCAAAGGATTATGATCCGATAAAATCCATGGGGGAGAAGAAATAAAAGAAGCAGCTGCCACCTGCTCTGAAATAAAAACATAATCTAACCTAACATATTTATTATGTGGAGCCGAATAATAAGTGTACCCCTCTTCCAATTTAGTATGTAGGAACCATAAGTCACTGATTCTGTGCTCCTGAAATAAAGTCTGAAGTGCTTTGAAAACTTTCGGCTTCCTACTACCATAGTTGACATTATTAACAAAGTCGAAATCACTTGAAATATTGATATTTATATCCCCGCAAAACAAGAGTGGACTATGCCACAAAGCTAACTCAACATTTAAAAACTGAAATACCTCGGGATCCTCAATGATAGAGCCATAAACAGTACATACTGTTAATAATCTATCATTAATCAAAAATTCAGCAATTGCCCACCTCCCCATTCGATCTTCACGAATCCTTTTACAAACACCTACCCCCCGCTTCATAAGAATAGACACCCCTCTTATCATAGATGATTGTTTGGAACAGGCTATGAGGTCAAACCCCGGCAATCTCACCTTCCCTAAGGTATGTATATCTCCTGGATACATAAAATATCAAGATACATAGTCTGAACAATTTTAGAGAATAACACCAGTTTCTTTGCATCGTTGAGACCACACACATTCCACGTACCTACAACAGGTTTATCCTGCCCCATCTAGCCAACCAAACCATACCCTACTTTGTAATTCTCCCCTTTTCTTTTCAGCCAATCTCTTACAGCTAGATATATAATCATTTTGAACAGAGCACATTGCCATTTCTGCAAAAACTTTCAAAAACCTGCTACTCCTTACCCCTGCCTTACACCCCTCATCAATACCAAGCCCCCTCCCACCCCTCCGCCACCATCCAAACGACCCCACCCCCTCTTCTCCCCACCTTCCCATACAACACCCCTAAGTGGCAACAGGACTGAGTCCTTGTGATGGAAAAAAAACCTGGTAACCCACTCCCACACGGGTTACCTCTCCCCATATCTTACAAAAGAGGAGGAAGGGCAAGGGGCAAGAGCACTAGTTAAAGACACAAAAATAAGAGATACCTATTTGATACAGCGGGAGATAAGAAGAATTCCCCAAAAAGGTGAACACAAGCGACCATATGAATTATTTCTCCCAGTGTACATCTAGTGCTTACCACTTCATCCTCCTACTCCTCCTAAAGAGCAAGAAAAAACAAAAAATACCCCAGAATGGTCTCTCCTTTTTAAACCTTTACATCGTAGAAAGACATGCCTTGGCCTGTATTTCAGACAAAAAAAACGTAGTCTGCCCTTGCCAGATAATCTTCAGCTTTGAAGGAAAAAGTAGAAAGGCCTGTGCTCCCTTCGCCTGCAAGGGAGCAATCAGCTGGCTGGGCTGCCACCTCCGCTCCACTGTCGCAGGACAGAGATCGGGACGGACAAAAAAAATCACAGCCCTTACCTCGTCTTTTCCTATCTGGCCTTGCTAGCTCGTACACTTTTTCCCTGGCTAAGAAATAGTTGAGGTATATAAGAATTGCACGGGGCCTATCCCCAAACAGAGTTTGACGCTGTTTGAAAGGAAAACGAAGGGTACGAAGGACCTCAACCTGCCAATCCCACTGCGGGGTTTCCGGGAATGCCTCTTGGAAAAGTTCAACCACAAATTTTCTTACATCGTCCCCTTCAAGGCCCTCAGGAGCCCCTAAAATTCTAAGGTTGTTCCTTCTCAGCCTGTTTTCTAAATCCGTTATTTTCCAGAATATGTCCTCCTTTTGTGCCCCAATCAAGCCAGTTGCATTCCTCTGGGCAGCTACAGCATCTTCAAGGTTAGAAATCCTTTCCTCTGCTTCCCCCACTCTGGTTGCTATTTCCGTGCACGTTTTAGTTAGTCTCTGAATAGAGTTCTGTACTCTGTGACAGACTCCCTGAGTGCAGGCATTCTCTTGATGGGCCTCCTCCCGATGCGTGATAATTGTTTGATAAATGAGCGATAACATAATCTCAGAGGGAGGGAACTCCGATTCCAGAGACTTCATTTCATTTATCCCGGCTGCCCTACCATCCTCTAAGCCCAAATCATCAATTAAGGAGTTATCCATGGGAATAGAACCAAGCCCCCCGAGCCCTCTATCCTAGGATTCTGTATCATCTGACCATACCCCTTTCGAACTGTCTGAGGGAGCCGAGAGCCCAGTCCACTGCTCAGGACATTGCTCTGCCGCCTGTCACCATTATCACTACCGTCATCAGTCCACTCAGGCTCTCTCTCCTCTTCATCAAAAGATGACCCAGTATTTTCTGAAACAGAAAATAACTTTTCACCTTCAAGCTCTTTACATAACTGATTAGTTATATCTGATGCCAGGCAAATTACATCCCTTGGGTTGTCACCAATTACGCCCGCCGGCGCTTCACTTCCTGGCTGAACTACATCTCCCACAATGGAGCTCATGGGATCACTCAGCTTTGCACTAGAGTCTGATGCATTTTGCACCAAATAACCCTCTGTGATCCCCTGGCCAGGGGCCACAGGTATTTGCTCAGTTTTGTCCTGTACAGGGGGGGCACTGCTATTATTACTATTATTGTCAGTGTTTATGGATGTAGCCACTATTGTCCCTCCTCCTGTTGCTTCCTCTGAAACAATTACCATAGCCACGGTAGCTTGAGGTACTGAGGAAGAGCTTTTAATCTTAAAGTTTGATTGATGAAATAAAGCTGGTACCGTGTTTGTACCTCCCTTTGAATTGCGAGTTGTCCCTGCTCCTGCTCCTGTGTTTATCATCTTCTCTGCACTCATGTCGGATCGTGTGGAGCTTGCTGCATCGACATGGGTCTCCCGAGCAGTTCCCGACCCTCCAGCGGCAGCTGCTGCGGAACGTGCTCTTGCTGCGAGCGCAGCCTTTGAGATAACCTTCGGCCCCATACTGCATCCACCACATCCACCAGTAAGGGGGACTGGAATCAAGCACCACACAGCGCAGTGAAGCGCCCGATAAACGCCAGCAGGATTGGTGCCTGTTGAAACAGCAAGTCTGAGCATAGCGATAGGACCAAAGCGCAGAAATTCGTTTTTACTGCATCTCCACGCGGGAGACACGGCGCACCAGAGACCACCGGGGGAGGTTGACACAGCTGGAGAAAGGTTCCGTGGGACAGGGAGAGAGCACCAGCTTACTCGGCCAAACGCGTGGCCGCCATCTTGCCCTCCAATATGACTTTATATTTAAATGAAGCTATTGTCAGTTTGCTCACTGGTTTTTTATATATATTGTACTTTGCACTTTATCAATTTTTCTGCTGAAAAAGAGAAAAAGAAACAAAAAGAAAAAAAAATGCCATGTAATGTTTATCCATTGTCTATGAACTCTCAATAAAAATACAATAATTGAAAAAAAAAGTTGTTCCTTCATTTCCTCCTCCCATGCCCCACAAACAGATTATCAAAACTGGGGGTGAGACATGTACCCATGGCTGTGCCTTGTACCTGTCTGCCATCAAACATGAAAATGTTGTTGGGTAGGTAATGCTTGATCATATCAAGTAACATGTTGGTATGCTCTAAGTAACACTTGTCTGTTCCTCAGAAAGTGGGGCACGCCATAATGCCTAAATCGTGATCAATAATTGCATACAAAGAGTTGACATCAATGGTCATGAGAAGAAATCATCCTTCCCACATAATAACTTCTAAACCGGCCAGAAAATCACTTGTATACTTTATGAAGGAGGGAAGAGAGGTGACAAACTCCCTAAAAAAATTATCAACATATGTGGATAGATTTTCCAATACACTACCTCTGGAAAAGACTATTGGTCTCCCAGGTAATCTGATGAGGTCTTTGTAAATCTTAAGTAGGAGATGCGAAATGGGCAATTTAGGAAAATCTTTCTTGAGAAACAGAAGTAAACCCATTCCAAAATACCACTGTCTTTCCATCCCGTCAGTTTCATCTACATTTGCAAAATACTGTAATTGGATTGTTCCTTATTGATTTTCATGTAAAACCTAGTGTCATTGAGTTACCTATGGGCTTCAGCAACATATAACTCTCTATTCCATATTCTACTGTCTGCTTGGCATATTACGATATTAGTATCTTCTGCTAAAGATTTGACAATCTGTTTTTTGGCCCAGGAGAGATTGTGTTGTAGGTTGCTGCCAGTCCTCTTCCAATTCCTATATATTCAACATATATATCTAAAAACTAATTTATAAAAATACTATAAACATTAAAATATATATAAGAATAAAAGCAAACTAATATAAATAAAAAAATTAAACAATTAATTCCATAAAATGTATTCAATTAATATTATGAAAGCTATTAAAGTTTAAGAATAATAAATATAGGGCCCGCTTCACAGAACTAACTTAAGACAAAATCCTAAACTTACTACTTTTGGTATTCACAGAAGTTAGGATTTTGTCTTAAGACAGACTTAAGATAGACTTAAGTTAGGATTCTATCTTAAGTCTGTCTTAAGTCTGTCTTAAGACAAATTCCTAATTCTGTGAATACCAAGAGTAGTAAGTTTAGGATTTTGTCTTAAGTTAGTTCTGTGAATCAGCCCCATAGTATTCTCACTGACGTCCACATAACAGTATTTAAAGTATTATACTTTAAAGGGGTTACATTTACTATTCACACTTCAGTCAGGGCAACAGTAGGGAAAGATTCGGACTTCAGAGGGGTAAAATCTACTATTACCACTCCAGTCTCTGTAACAGCAGGGAAAGTGATGGATTTCAGAGGAGTTAGATTTACTGTTACCACTCCAGTCAGTGCAACAGTAGAGAAGCATTAGACTGCGGAGAGGTGAAATTTACTATCCCCACTCCAGCTTAAACAACAATAGGGAAAGTGTTGGATTTTGGATCAGTTAAATTTAATATTTCCATTTCAAATGTGGCAACAATAGGTAAAACGTTGGATTTTAGAAGGGTGAAATTTACTATTTTCTCTCCAAAGAGCACAATAGAAGGAAAAATGTTGGACTTTGGAGGGTTAAAATGTACAGGCCAACTTACTATGACAACATTAGGAAAAACAGTGGGTTTTTAATTAAGAAATATTAATAATGCCAAATATATATATATATACATATATTTAGAAAGGTAAACAAATATACAATCAGTTAATAAATAATTGTTACTGAATTATTAATTAACTTCCCACCCTGTACCCCTGCAAACCTAGCAGTCCACACCTAGAATATAATGAAGAAAAAAAAAAGATTCCATAACTTACATATTTAAAATGTATCTAATATTCGTATACAAATTAATAGCATGTTTTTTATTATTTGTTACCTATTTAACTTCCTACCCTGGATCCCTACAAACCTAGCATCCAGTGCCTAAAATGTAATTTAAAGAAATATAGCACAATTTACAAAATTAGTAATCAATTAAGTAAGGAATTAACAAGTAATAATTAAATACCACCCTATACACATACAAACCCAGCAGCCAACATCTTAAAACATAACAAAACATATTTTATGACACAACTTACATAATTAAAAATCAATTAATAAATGAATAACTAATATTTAAGTTAGTATTACTTAATTAGCTTCCCATCCAATACCCCTACAAACCTGGCAAATTGCACCTAAAATATAACTAAAATACATCAGTATTACATAATTTACATAATCTACACCATTCACATGATTAAAAAATAATAATGAATTAATAATTAGTTTTTTCAGCATGATCTTTTCACCGCACCCGCTACAAACCCAACAACCCTCTACAACAGTATAAATTACTATTAACAATTACATAAAAAATCCTACTTCGCTGAAATTACAATCTATTTTTGCAAAAATGACTAAAATCTAACAAGCAATAGCAACACAAAATAATATATGAACTTAAACACTTCAAAAAACAATAATTATTTACACCTGTATTATTGAAAGCAATATTATAAACAACAATATTCTTAAAAATGATATTACTTACCTAAGAAAATTATATTCTTAACAATAACATCTTTGTATCACAATTTATTTGTATGCTATTTGTGTCTCCCTATATTTAAAACGCGATACTTTGTCCTAACACTGTCTCAAACATCCCCTTCCTCTCCAGATTTTTGGCAAATTCCAATCTGGAATCAGACCAGGACACAGCACAGAAACAGCTATCCAGCACATCATGAATAATGCTCTCAAAGTTCTGGACCGTAATGTTTCCTGCCTACCCATCCCTCTCGACACTCATCAGTGTTCAATACTGTCAATCATGGAACTTTCCTAGTGCTACATGATTACAGAATGGGGCTATCTGGTATCATTCTAAAATGGATTGTTTCTTTTTCTTTAATCACTCACAATGAGTCAAAATGGGCAGCTCACTATCCAATGAATTCTCACATAGGTGTACAGTTCCTCAAGGATCCACCATCCCTTCCTCACTTGCTAAAATATTATGGAGCCACTGATATAGATACTCAAGAATGAGAACATTGCCTACCACATGTATAATACTGACACCCAGCTATACATACAATTTCCTCACTGGAGGATATTTGATTCAATGAAGCCCTAGCAAAAACCAAAAACTAGCTAGAACAAAACCACCTTAAATTAAATTTCCTGAAGGTGGAATTTCTTCTCATCTCAACACCCAACAGCACAACCCCCATATCGGAACTGATCAACTGCCTAGACGCCCTCAATTGCAAAGCAGCCATCATCGAACTAACAAACTCCCTTGGAATAACCTTGGACGGACCTTGAATAAAAACCTTAACATGCAAGCACAATTTAGCGCATTCACTTGCAGTGCGGCCCACTCACTCCACCCACTCAAAAAGGTGAAACCATTCAACCCGCCCCAAAGACTTCAAGATCACATTACTGTCACTAAGCACACCCAGACTGGACTATGAAAGTGCAACTCTGACAGGTTTACCAAAATCACGAACACCTTCACTCAAGGCAACCCTAAATGTCACAACAAGATTGATAACAGGAGCACAACGCTTTGACCGTTTCTACTACCTGAGTTTCGAGCTAAACTTGACCACAGCATTTATAAACAAAGTTGAAAAGCTGCTATTGTAAGGATGAGAGCAAGAAAGACCCAAGGGCCACCTGATACCCTTATACTAAAACACAAGAGTATTGTGCCTCTTGAGTGAGCCTCAGGACAATGTCATCGGACAGCAAACTTTTTAAGAGTTTATTTATACTTGCATATAGACTTTGTCAATAAATAAAATGTGGTCTCTACCTGGTGTGGGCTCCCGGGGAGGTCAGGTTTCTCATTGCGAGTGGTTGGGCATGCTTGAGACCGCTCGCAATGAGAAACTACCAGTTCGCATTGAGAAAGCTGCCGCTCGAGTAAAAATCTACTCGAGCAGCAGAAAGCTACAGCTTGCACAGTGCAAGATGCCGTTTTCAATGATTGCACAGTGCCGGATGCTTGTCCGCACTGTGCAATCATTGAAAACGCATCTTGCACAGTGCAAACATGCTATTACGCAGCTCGCATAGTGCTACATGAAGTTCGCGTAGTGCGAAGTGCACTTCGCGTAGCTTCGCGTAGCGCTACTTCGCGAACTACGCTCACCCTTAATTGTAAGCATTTATTTTCCTTCATTACCCCCTATCTTACCAAAGACACGTTATTCAAATGTTGTTACTGCACTTCAAAATTGCTTGGCACGAAAGGTAGTTAAATCCTACAAAATAATAATTTTACATGAATTAAAATCCCGGGAAAACGTGGATAGTTTGCAAGTGTGCAAACTAAATCCAATTGATTTGGTGGTCTTTGGCCTCCAACGGTGCACCCACCCGCATGATGGTGAAAACAATATCTGTTAAGTTGAATTAGCAAAGAGGTAAAATCGTCGGATTGATTACTCATAACATAAACAAAATAAAAACAAATATGGAGACTATATATAAAATATTTTGAATTATGATGAAGCTATCTACTTTAAAAGCGAATTGTCAAATACTGTCTTACCATGTTAACAAGCAAAACGCGGGCCACACTTTGTGTATAAATAAGTACATTTGTGTCTAAAGATGTGTCCTTCTCACTTATGGTGTTAAGTGTCTTTGGTTACTGCAAGGTAAACTAAATAAAATACGTTTATACAGCAATTGCTAACCAGACTCTAGAAAACAATGCCTTTCACTGTCTAACCTTACCCGTTGTGTATACTTTATGGATTTGAGAGAACAAGCATGCACTCCAGAAGTTGCAAGCCAACGATTTTTTTTTCAGTTTGTGATGACAAAGATTTATGGTAGCCCTTATGAACGCTCACACTTTTATTCTTGGGTAGGGTTTGCGATGTAAAATTCTTCCTTACTATTTTGTTTAATTACAAAGTGTAGCAGTAGCAGCGTTATCCAAAGGATTTTAGGTTCCCCAGGCAGCACATATTGTGGGGGGCCTTTGAATAGAACAATTTTTAATTATTTTACCCCTTTTCTACTAATTCAAGGCTGCATAATGCCAAGTGAAGTTTCCGAAATGGGGTAACTGAAAAACAGTTGAAATATGCCTAGACTTAATATGACCCTGTGCAAAGAGAGTCAGAGTAAGAGGTAGAAGTAGGTACAGGGAAGGAGAGTGTCGGAGATACAGAAATAGAGGTGATATAGAGAGGAAGTTCACTTTCTTATGAGGGCTTCATTTTATTTATATATTGTTGCAAAACACTGTCACAAAGAAATTTGCAACAAGGAGAAATCTAGCAGTACATCTTGGAGTTAAGGCACCTGCTGCAGAGATCTTTGTCTGGACAGTAAATCCCAGGGAACAATAATGTATGTATTTTTATTTGTAAAGCGCTCTGTAACCCTACGGGCATCTTGGTGCTGAGACACAGTTAACTGAGAAAAGAATGCACTGTAGAAAATAACTGGCCGGAAATTAAACTCTGGGAAAGAGTCAGGTTTTTACTTTCTTGCGAAACAGCAGCAGATCCTGTATTTGCCGCAGCTCCGGGGGACGGCTATTCCATAAGCATGCGGCAGCTACGCCAAAAGCTCTTCCCTCCATTGTAGATCTTTTAATCCTTGGAACAGTCGCCAAATTGTCAGCTAAGGAACGCAAACTGCGTGTCGGTACATACCATCCAAACCTAGCCTGAAGCGGTTTGGGTCCAAGACCGTGAAGCGCTCTAAAGGCAATACACAAGGACATGAACAGTATCCTCTGTCTCACTGGGAGCCAGTGCTGGCCAGCCAAGGCTTGAGAAGTAAAAGACCTGCGCGTTCTCATCAGGACCAGTTTTGCTGCTGCCGCCTGGTTACTCTGGAGCCGCGAGATCAACTAACACAGAGGCTCCAGTAGCAAAGCATTACAGTAATCCAGGCGGCTGAGGATAACACTCCTGACCACTAAGCCCCCGACCTGAGGCGGCAATAGTGGTGGTACCTTACGTAACCCTCTGATGAGCACATAACAATATCTAACTAACTTATTTTCCTGTGATTCCAAGTTAAGCTTCTCAGTGAAGCTAACCCCCAGGTTACGAACCATGCTCACAGGAACCGGAGGTATATCTGTAGGAATGTGCCGGAAGTCAGAGGGCAAGACTGCTGGCACTCTACCCACCCCGCAGTGCATGATCTCCGTCTTGTCACTGTTAAATTCCAGAGCATTATTTCTCAACCATGACGTCATTTCGTTCATACACGTATGGAAAGTTTCTTGGGAGTCTGCATAAACGCCATCCAAGGATACAATCAGTTGAGTGTCGTCGGCATTGTTAACTACACTTATATTATTGGCTTTTATAACATCCAGTAATGGCCGCATGTAAACATTAAATAAAATAGGGGTGATTGAGGACCCCTTAGGGACCCCTTGTCTACTGGCACAGATATCTGATTGGAAGGGAGGCAGAGCAACAGCTTGCCTTCTACCCATCAGATAAGACTGAACCCACCGCAGAGCCACACCTGTCACCCCCACCTCCTCCAATCTTGCCAGTAAGACAGCGTGGTACACAGTATCGAATGCGGCGGACAGGTCCAGCAGAATCAAAGTCGCCGATTGCCCCCTGTCTACACGCATTGGAAGATTGTCCAGCACCGTGACCAATGCTGTCTCAGTCCCATGCCCTGGCCGAAAACCAAATTGATCTTCCCCCAATTTGTTGTTCCCTTCCAAAATGACAGAGAGAGCTTGGCTAACCATGCGCTCCACAATCTTTACGGGGAACGGTAGAAGGGAGATAGGTCTGTAATTCCCATGGCAGCCAGGGTCCAGTGAGGGTTTTTTGAGCAGGGGAGTTAATATTGCCATAGACCAAACACTTTGAGAGAAGGGTCCAAGGGCAAGTTTAACGACTAACACTAGGTACATGCCCCAGAACCGTATATCACAACACACAAAAGGGTACCTAGAAGTCAAAAAATAAATGGGTCATTCACTGTGGACAACAACCTTGACACCATACAAATAACAAAAGTGGGAACACACAGTACAGACATTAGTGTGATAATAGCCGAGTTAAGACTCAAGGGCATAGGGAAAGATTCCCATCAGAAGTCACACTGTACTGCCCTCTTTCGCATCATTTGGGTTCTCCTTGCCCAGGAGACAAAACAAAACGGCTGGTCAGTTGCTACCGTGACCGTTTGTAAATGAAAGAAAACGTGTTGTTGGAGGGAAGTGTGATTGGAATTACCAGTGTTTACATGGCAACTGAAAAAAGCAGTGTAAAGTGAGAAAAGTGAGTTGTGAGAAATATTAAAATTGGATGAGCTGGGTAAAAGTAAGTAACTTATTATTATCTCCCAGTCCTCCAAATCTAAAAGACAGGTGCAAACACAGATTTGAAAAAATATCCGCGATCAGTAGTGGTCAACATGTTTCTGCATATATACGAAAAGAGTTTCATGCATTCATCAGGACCCGAGGAAAGTAAGGACGAGGATACAAGAACACAAAAGCACAGTGTGGTGCCGTAAACAAGCCACTCGCCTAACAGCACACTTTCTGGAGGTTGGGCACGGTCCAAATGATTTTCACTGGACTGTTTTGGAACAGCCACGAATACCTGAATTTTGTCCTGACACTGCCCGTTTTCTGTTTAAAATTGAACAGAAATGGGTTTATAAACTGAACAGTGATAAGGCTGGGCTGAATGAGCCAATACCGTGGATGTCCCTCTAAAATGAAGTTGGACTACTAAGTAAAATATAGTCTGATTACCAAGTACGCCAACTGTTTCAAGATGAAAATATCATTCTATCCTATCTGAACCTAAAATCTAAGGATAACCGTATACATCATCATAAACATCAGAATTATACAGAGCGTATTGGTATTAGGCATTTTGCTTAATAAAGTATATAGACAGAGTATAATTTTGGCAACCGCTAATAGGGACCAATTACAAACAAGACCAGAGTTATTCTAGTGATAAAAGCACATGACGTTAGTTTAATGGATAACTGTGCCTCACAATGACAATATTTTAAAATGCTAGAGACTCGGATATTATGATCAATGCCACATAAAATTTAAAATTTAATATATGCTACATAAACCCATACTTTGAGAATTGGTTGTGTTTACGTCTAAATGGATACAGATATGGGGACAATAGACCTGTTGTATACAATCAACATAAATAGTGTAACAGGAATCACACATTGCGGTAAACCTTCGCAACTGACGTGATGGCGTGCTTGTAATAATATCTAAGATAAACATTGAGCCCTCTTGTTCCATATCTAAAGAACTACAAAAATGAAAAAAGAACTACGAATCCCGATAGGCACGTGGATCACGTGACCGACGCTGTGACGGTCATGCCGATCACGTGACTGATTTCACTCGCAATGGCTTAAACATGGCGTGCCCTCTGTGTTCGGTGCCCCCCCAGACAGTTCGGACGACTGCCGGGAGACACCGACGGAGAGGTGAGTGAAACTGCAAGGAGAATACTCGGTTAAACGCTTGTGCCTATCCAGACGCGCTAACAGGCTGAGATGCGGCTATCTCAACCAAACGCTAGCATATTCCATTTATTGCTGAGAGGTCACTAATTAGATCTCCGTGGACGGGCAATTGTGCGCACGAAAGATCGCATGTTTTGCTCTCTGGGACATTGACACTGGCTGAGACTCTCTCATATTTGGTTAAATGCTTGAGCCTACCTACACGCGCTATAACACTTGTCTATCCCTGAGCAGTCATCAACTAGATAAGCATTGAATAGCGTGGATGGGCGATTGAGCGCGATTTTACTCTCCAAGATGGGCGCCTGATTGTCTCAGTGAGGTCATCCGCTTTGATAATTGTGGTTCGAATTGATCTTGATAGTGTTGATGCTGGCCATGAACACACACATTTAGAAATGCGAATGTAAAAATTGTAAATTACATCTCCTGTAATGCGGTTAGGACTCCTTTGAGGCACTATACCAACAGAATTCTTCATGTTACATGTTAATTTAGTCATTACCAGAAGTGAAAGCTCTGAGAATTGTAAATAATACTCGGGACATAACCTATGCAGCACCAATATGAAATTGTATATACAGTATTTGCTGCTGCATGGTGACTAACACCTAAGCCATGATTGTCTTCCTCATATTTTAACTTTTCTGATTTAGAGCGGTGCTCCTTTTACCTGAGCCGCAGCCAGGTGGGGTGAAGCGCCACAACCACTACAAATGGGTGAGTGGTTTGGATTAAATTTAATCCTTAGATTGTGTGATTGAGACGCTATGAACGAAAGGTTGTATTTAAACAAAAATGACTAAACCTTAGGAATATGACATACTTTTGTCTTTCTGTCATTTGTCTCATATGTTGTTCCTGTGGATATCGTCTCCTTGCTACGGTGCGGTAATAGTACGTGGCTGAGCAGACAACCTGGACATTTCAGGTGATATATTTTATCAATTCTTTCACAAAAAGCAGTAGTTTATTAACAACGGGTCCTGATGAATGCATGAAACTCTTTTCGTATATATATATGCAGAAACATGTTGACCACTACTGATCGTGGATATTTTTTCAAATCTGTGTTTGCACCTGTCTTTTAGATTTGGAGGACTGGGAGATAATAATAAATTACTTACTTCTACCAAGCTCATCCAATTTTAATATTTCTCACAACTCACTTTTCTCACTTTACACTGCTTTTTTCAGTTGCCATGTAAACACTGGTAATTCCAATCACACTTCCCTCCAACAACACGTTTTCTCTTTCATTTACAAACGGTCACGGTAACAACTGACTGGCCGTTTTGTTTTGTCTCCTGGGCAAGGAGAACCCAAATGATGCGAAAGAGGGCAGTACAGTGTGGCTTCTGATGGGAATCTTTCCCTATTCCCTTGAGTCTTAACTCAGCTATTATTACACTAAGGTCTGTACTGTGTGTTCCCACTTTTGTTATTTGTATGGTGTCAAGGTTGTTGTCCACAGTGAATGACCCATTTGTTTTTTAACTTCTAGGTACCCTTTTGTGTTTTGTGAGTTAATATTGCCTCCTTCCAGCACAATGGGACTACCCCGCTACTAAGTGATTGGTTACACAGCCGGTGAAGCAGTGGGAAAATCTCGAGGCCCAGCTCTTTCCACATTTTGTGGGGGATGGGGTCCAGTGGAGATCCAGAAGAGATCCCCATTGCCACCCTGACAAACTCATCCTCTGTAGGCAGATCCCAGCGGTCAAGGGCAGCCCCTTGCCTCCCTGGCTCTGGCCCCCCATACCCAGCAGTCACTTGGGTATCTATTCCCATTTCCCACCCTGCCCAAGTGCCTAGTGGATTATCTGGTCTCAAACCATCAATGACCCTGTTAATATTATCCTGAAAGAAAGTTGCCAGGCCATTACAGAGCTCTTGTGACGGGGTGATCTTACAATCAGGATTTGTCATATCTCGCATTATAGTAAAAACACATTTGGCACTATTTGGAGATTTTAAAATGAGATCTGCAAAATATGCTGCCTTAGTAGATACTATCTCTTTTTTATACTTTGTTAGGCATTCCTTCCAGATTACCTTATCACGGTCAGCATAGCACAATCTCCACTGTCTTTCGGCCCGTTTACAAAGTAACTTATGGGCTTTCAATTCCTCCGAGTACCACGGGGCAGAGGGTTTCCCCCGTTTCCTGATCTTCTTCAGGGGAGCCAGCTGATCAATTGTCCTAGTTATTTGCCTGCAGAGAGCTATATAATTCTCCTCCACCCCCTTCCCTGGGTCAAACAGAGACTCCATATGGAAAAGCGGGGCCAGTTTAGCTTTCCTAGCTAGGGCCTTCCAATCCCTACCCAGAGTACACCTTTCCTCCATAAGAGAAAGCCTATTCCTGCTACCGGAATTCACTTGGAATTGGACCAGCCAATGATCAGACCAGCTGACTGGTAAGATATTAACCATTGTGACCAAATCATCCTCAGAGAATACCAGATCCAAGACATGTCCTGCTCTATGGGTAGCTTCTTTGACCCATTGTACCAAGTTCAAATTAGCACAGGACTGGATACAATTGTTATAGATTAAATCTATCTTCCCATTAGGCCAAAGATTAAAATCACCCAGTAGCAGCAGTCTACGATGAGTAAGCATTAACTGTTGCTGCTGTTGAGCGTTCACTGCCCCTGGGGGTCTATAACAGACCATAACCGTCAGGATATGCCCAGTCCTATCCTTCAGCAAGAACCCTAAAATTTCCACATGTGCAACCTCGTCAATATCCAGAGGAGTGAAGTTCCATGAATCTTTAAATATGATCCTGATCCCCCCCCCCTCTGCCATGGGATCTTGCTTTATGGAATGCTTTATACCCTGCAGGGCATGCTAATCCCACCTCAAGATCTGACCCTACGTCCGTCCACATCTCGGTGATAAACAGGACGTCTAATTTATGCAGTTCATTAGGAGTTGAATTTCTGTGGGGTGTTTAGGGAAAGACCTCTCATTGGGAAGGTCACAATTCAATTTACCCATTTGTGGCGAGCCCAAAAAAATCCCCTCTAAATGGTCCTGAACAGATACTCTGTGAACATTGCCCCGCGCACCTATATCATACAGCTGCTTTCTAGTATAACGATAGCTGGGGATTGTTGAGGTAATTTAATTTATTCCTGCATGCGCAGACGGGCTTGACTTTTGCGCGACTTCAGCGCGCGTCCGCTGCACGGTCGCCCCAGTGTGATGCTATATAGGCGCTGCTGGACTATGACTGGAGCGTTAACCCCCCTCAGCAGGGCGAAGCACTCCCAGGTGAGCGCTTAAACGGTTTATTTAAAAAAAAATTCAGGCAATTTTAAAGATTATTTCATACAATACAGTTGCCCCTTATACATGTGCAAAAACGCAGCAGCAGTAAAGTGCACCACAATTTTATAAAAAGTTCAACGATTTTAAAAGTATTCTGTTTCCCGTTTTTCTGTTTTATAAAATTCCTAATCACAAGGTGCCACTAAACATACACAATATATGGCAATTATAGAAGCGCCACGAGCCAGTGTCTGCCGATACAACCCTCAGTCAGCAATTCCCCGGGTCTAGTCTAGCATAAGAAGGGTAAGATGACTTTGGAAAGTAATGCATTTTCTGTGGAGACCTGTGTTTTCTCTAGTTCCAGTTTTGAATCAAAGCAGTGTAGAGGGGTATTGTGTCTACTGTAAAGCACATCATCTATCATGCAGATGACAGATTTTTTTTATGTACTGCTTTTAACAAAGAGATCCTTATGTTACTCGAAGTTCACAGGCTGTAATCTTTCTAATATAGCACAGCAAGTTATGAAGGACATGTTCTCCTACATATTGTAACCCTCACTGTCTTATGTAACACATCTTGTACACTGATTTACAAGTTTATAGGATTTATTGCCAATGTATAATGTGTACATCTGATTAAAGGATTGTGACACCCTGGATTGGGATGAGAAGCGCTATAAAAGAAATAAAACAAGATGGTGGTATTTAAATTGTTATTTGTGCTATTACTAGAACAGACCAACATATCTGACATTCTTACTCCTATATATAGGGATTGAACGACGTAAAAAGCATGCCTCTCTTATATGTGAAGTGATAACGACAAGGTGTGTGCTTTTGTTTCTTCTCCCCTACATTTGCATCTACGTGTGAGGCTCAGATAGATCTTAGCCAGGATACTCCAAAAAAGGCGGCATGATGACCCCTTAAATTCAGCCGTTGTTATGGGCCCTGCTATACTCTTCAATATGAAAGCCCCACTTGCCTGCAGGGAAGAAAACAAACAATTGGAGGCGCTGCTCAACGTTTCTGGTGTCTGAAAATTTCACCAGGACTAACTTAAGCATGTTTCAATGGAACTCACTTCTGGAGGGGTGGACGGTGTCCAACCTGTGAAAATGGATGGATGCCGTGTACCTGTGTGTACCCCCAACTTGTGCCCTGGGTATAGGGCCATGCAGAAGAAAAGGCCTGGGCATCTTTCATGCCAGCCTGGCCCTGGACGTCTACCCACTCTGCTGTAATATGAGGTGAATACTCAAGGACCAAACAGGTGTGTCTGCAAGCTCTCAGTGACTACTTACTTGCTGCCCTTTTTATTTCCTTCCATTTGTTGGCCTTTGTGAACTCAAAATCTTCAAAGCACTCCCCTCTGCTGCTTTGACATCAACATACTTACATTAATCGCGTTGGCCAACTCCCTAAGTCCGAATGTATGACACAGGGCAGACTATTTGGCTGCAACTTTGCCAGCACAATAATGTCATTGCACAATATTGTGACATCAGTACGCTGACGCTCATGTTCACACACGGATACCCACCCTGGCCACTGCCATCTTGGTGCGAGATCAGGACGTGAAAGCTAACGGCTGTCTGGAACTACGCATGCCCCTCCCGCCATCTCACACTAAAGCCCCCTTGGATAGGGCCTGGGGGAACATTTCCTTCACACGTTGAGAATCCATAGTCCAACCAGAAGAGCAATTCCGCAGTGAGATTATTACCAAGCCAAGTGTGACTCCAGGCTTTCCCTCATGATGCAAGGTCCTTGTGCTTGATTGCATACAAACACTTACTGCTAGACTCCTGCCCTTTCCTGTTTTTTTCTTCTTTTTAATCGAGGCTCATCATTCGAAGGTCACTTCAGTAACTATGCAATTTTCACTTCTCAGAACTGATGTACCCTAAAATCAGTTTCTGAGACTTTTAATTCCAACTTCAGTAGCCCTCCCTTTGTTTAGAAGTAGAGAAATCTTTAATTTCCTCTGCAGGGATTAAAACACGCTAGCTTATTTCACATGGGCACATGAAAAGAGCTGCAGACAAGTTAAAGACATAGCGCGGATATCGGCAACCCTCCCTCACACACCTGGGGGCATATTAACAAGGGCTTTATCTCCGCTTTTTTGGCTTTAAAAGCCAAAGAAGAGGAGATAAAAATATCGCCCTATCAACAACAGGGTGCTAACATGCAAAATCGCATGTTAGCACCCTTTTTCACTACGCTTCCCTTTGCATCTCTAGATGCAAAGTAGGCGTTCCAGAGCAAAATAATAGGGAGAAATGTTGCTAAATGACATTTCTCCTATTATCAAGCTTCACGCTAATCCTGTTAGAGACAAAAAAAGCAGCGCTAACCACGGCTAACGCTGATTTTTTACCTTTGCTAATTTTCAGACTTAACTATGTAATCCAATGGGAGGTGGATTACATGGCTAAGTCCACCATGGGCTATCAACAAGGATATCCCTATCCTTGTAGTTTTATCGCTGCATTACCAGTGAGAACCTCCCAAAATGCCGCTATCGCTGGATTTTTTATCGCCTAGGAGGTTAGCGTTGTTAATAACGCGATAACCAGGCCCTATTATTCAGCGATAGCGGGCATTAAAAAAATGAACGCTAAGCGCCCTTAGTGTTAATTTTCCCTGTTCCTTGTTAATATGCCCCCTGGTTACTAGTTAGTTTGTACACAAGAAATAAAATAAGTCAGGCAACCTATGATTTGGTGGAAAAACAGTTTGCTGGAGTTTGTTTAATTTATTTCATAAGTGAAATATGTCAATGTGGTGGTTTTAATTACACGTGATCCAGGGGTGCGCAGCGGTGAGTAACCTAAACTGCCCACCCTCCTCATGAGCCAAACAAGCCAGAAATGAGTGGGAGAGTGGTGCCAGAAGAGGGGGGCTCGCATAGGGGCCCACAATGTTGGAGCGTGAGTGCGTGTGTGCTAAAGGACTGCCCTAATAAGAGTGCGCTGTACGTGCCCCGCGGGCAGCCACGTTTACAAACCTATGGTTCCAACAGTTCAATAGGCCACAAAGCTCCTAACCAGACAAGAAATGGCATAAAAATGTCATCGAGTCATTGGGAGAGCTTTGCTTAGTTTGAAAACTGTTAATGAAACCATTGACAGTAAAGTAGAGTGATCATAGAAAAAACATATCTGCAGGACGTGCATATTTGCCATTACTCATGAAAAATAATTCACCTAATTTCATAAATTCTTGTGCACATTAACTCCTTGTCAATGTTTTGACTGAAATGCAATTAAAACAGCATTGCAAAAATCACAGCCAGGTGCTGACGTAAACATCCACATTCACAGCCCAATATGCAATCATCTCTATGTAAATTAGGAACACGAGTACTGACATTAGTTTAGTCTCACCAAATCTAAATTAAGAGATTCATTTCAAAATGTAGTTATTCACATTATAATTAACAACACCAGGCATCATGAAACGACATCTGATGAAGAGAAATGTCCTGAAAATGGAAATTATAGACTACCGAGGGCCAGATTTACCAATCTTTCATGCAACGTAGTGCAACAAGGTAACTTTGGGGAGGATCTACAAGGAAGTGCTGCAGTGCAGCAACACACGTCTTTTGGTTGAGCCACGCTGCAGAACTTCCGAAGCACAGGAATTCAACATATATACAATAATATGTCCCATTCCTGTGCTCTCCCCTGTGCAGGCGCACAAATTGCAGCCATGCACCAGCGCAGGCATCCTTACACCATGGTGCAAGGATGCTTGCGTCTTCGGGAGATTGTTTTTGTGCAGGAAGGGGCAGTTTCCTGCACAAAAACAATCACTACAGGCATTTTCCTCTTTCAATGAGTGCTGTAGAATGCAGCACGCTTTGAAAGAGGGAAAAACGAGGAGAAATAAAATTTCTCCTCGTTGCGCCTCGCCACGTCTCCCCCGGGGAGGCATAGAATTGACAAACATTTCCAGATTTATTATTCCTCGTAAATCTGGAAATCTGGAAATGTCTCTCATTCCATGGGTGTTGCGTGGGAACACCCACAGCAACACCCATGGAACGCCCCTTCCATGCAAAGTGATGTGTGTGAAGGGGCCATATTTACAAAGAGATGAAAAGTCACGCAGGGTGGTTTTTCCTCTCCTTGTAAATATGGAGAAGAGATATCCGCCTCCAGTATGTCACAAAAAGTGACGCACTGGTGGCGCAGAGGGCTTGTAAATCTGCCCCTTAGTGTGAAAGAGACAGAGCAGAAATACACCATGGAGCATATTTATGAAAGAATCTCGCAGCACAGCAAGTCAACTCTAAGTGGCGTTGCGATTTCACACAATTCTAGGTTTACAAAACTTTGTAGATCTGGTATTCAGTGAAATCCATGGGTGGATGCACATGCACACCCATGCTCCACCCATGGAACGCATCCCAGAACAAAATGTACCGCAATGCAGTGCAAGCAGCTGTGTTCTGTCATATTTCTTTACAAAACCACGCAAGGCTATGCAAATTACCCAATGATTTTTTTTATAGATATCTACCAGCATTTTTCTTTGTGGCGGCACCATAAAAGTGTTGCAACCTCGATGCAAAATTTTTGTAAACCTGACCTCCAGAAGCCACTCACATGTAGATGCTAAAAAAATGTAGAGGAAGGGGTTTTGAGGGCACAATTGGACACTGTCCTACTTAAAGGATGCCTGTAGATTGGTAGTACAGTCAGACCTGTGGCAGACTAGTTGTCCTGCCTCAAGTGGAGATATTACTCAAGTTCACATCAGGGAAAAACTGAACCGAACATGTTTGAAAAAAACACCTCCCATTATGGCAGCCAGGTGCCGCAGGAAGAACTTATGGGGTTAGGGATTGTCACTCTTAGAGAATACAATGTGGGCAGTAGGATGCAAGTACCATATCCTATATCATTTTCATCAGCTGTAGGGGGATTTAAAATAGATACGTGCTTTTCAAGTTTCACCTGAAGATTAAGGGAAAGAACACAAAACACAACATAGAGGGGACTGTCATTATGATGGGAGTACAACAGCAGAATTTAGGGTATGTCGGCTGAAGTCCGGAAATTATGCCTCAGCGCTTGTGGCACAATACACGGGTTACAAATGGCTATGTCTACGTCACTTTATAACATGTGATTACTCTAAATATTACTCCTTGCCTTCCCTACTAAATTCAAATTAGATGGTCTTTTTAATAGCCCGATAAAAGTGTTTGAGGGGAGTAAAACAAATTAAGATTATACTTTCAATTTAGTCATGCTTTTAAAGAACCAGAGAGTCCGACTTTCAGTTTTGTGGATTTATTGTAAAGCCAAAAAAAAATGAATGTAAACACACCTCAATTACATAGTATACAGATACATAAAAATCAATACAGAGCCGAATCTACGCATACAATTAATTTGGCACAAAAGCCATATTATGATGAACTCCAAAATCAAAATGCAACAAAGAATAGAAGCTGAGTCCAATTCCTTTTTCATTAGAGAAGAAAAGAAAAGTATCTTTCCCTACACTGCTCTACATGAACATCCTACCTATTTCCCCGATATCCTATCCCAAAGCTGTCAGCATGAGTTGACTTCCTAAGAAGTACTCACGTCAAGGGGGTTGACAGCTTAAAGCTATGGAGCTCGTTCTAAGATGCTCCTTCTCTTCCAAAAATAAGCAGAAGTCTCTCGAATCTGTCCCTGCGCATCATACAAAAAGACAATGTTCAACTCACAATAAGTCACAAGTTAAACTTTTCCATTTGCAACATCTTTCAGTAAGTTTCCACAGAAGCTTTAATTAAAATGGTTATTCTTCTAGTGCCTTAGTTCTCAGATAGGCCGGACACAAAAGGCGTCCTCCCTTTTTTTCGCCTTCCAGCCTTCTTCAAAGACATTCCTGGAATCTCCTTAAATCTAAGAATAATGGGGGCGAATTCCTGCTCTTGCAGTAAGAGGAGGAAAAAATGTCTTTGAACACAAAAAGGATTCATGTAATTATAGTTTTTGAGCAACCAAGGAGAAACAAAACTCAAAACAACCTGCAGTTTGGGCCTACAATTCAGGCAACTTAAACTAGACACAAATTACATTGCACGAGTAATATTTTATCCTGCAAATTATACATACAGGAATATAGGTTTCTTTAATATATACAAAGTCCTACTTAAATGTATACACTATATTTCAATGCTAATATAACTTTGAATAAATGCATCTTAATAATCATGAAACACTGCAAACAATAAAAATACATGTGAGTGCGTTTAAACCATGAGTTTAGTTCACCCATGCTATTTAGAGTGCTGTAAGCGCTCTATCACATCGATGCCTCTTAGACAGTCATGGTAACTGCCCAAGCATTTAGCCCTAGCCTCCTCCACGTAATTCTGAAGCAAGTGAGTTACAAGTGGGTTTGGCTGCTCCATTTTTTGGGCTTGCATGTCACATCAAAAGGGATGATAACTGCAGTAGCAGGCGTCTATCTGTTGATGTTTCTGCTCTGCATCTGTATGAGTCTGCTGGCACAGCTGTCGATGTAACTGAGTCCAGTGAAGTGCTCTTTCACCATGTGCAGATAGTTCCATGCGCCTACTGATGTCACAGATCTACTCTGGGGAAAAAGTGGTCTCAGCTGCTTGAAACCTCCATTCCCATCTATCGGCATCTGTACTGGCATTTCTGATTGTGTAACAATTCCGTGTCCCCACCATTGTCTGTGCATTTTACAGTTGGTCCCCGTAGTACTTGTGGCAAGCTAGGAGAAGTGAAGGCCCCTTTTTCCGCTTGAGACTCAGGGTCTTATTTATAAGTCCATGCATCAGTTTTGCGCTGCTGTTGCATCACTTTTTATGACGCACTAGCAGCAAAAAACATGCCCCCTGTTGTGTTCTATTTACAAAGTGACGCATCTAAGCTGATGCGTCATTTTGTAAACCCCTGCGCTACATTATTCCTGTGTCAGGAATGTATGCACAGGGGGCATTTCCGGCAAGTAAGCCTCGTAGACGTCACTTCTAGGACGCCATTTCATCAATATCTTATGACTGCCTCACAGCAGGTGTAAGACTGATGCGGGCCCTTTCACATGGGGCTAGCCCCATGTGAAAGGACACATTTCTGGGGTTGCGTCACTTTTGTGACACACTCCAGCAATGCGTCATTTTTGCACCTACAGATACGTCAGAAATACTGACGTATCTGTAACTCCTTGCGACATGATGCGTTATACTCTAAATATGACTCATCCAGCATGTTGCAAGGTGGGCGCAATGAAAAATGGCGCATTGCTGTCATCACGCAGCGATGCGTCACTTTTCATAAATGAGGCCCTCAGTTCTAGAACAGCCAGTCTAGCCAAGGGCTTACACGTGGCCTTCGTTGCCAGGTTAATGCTGCATAGTGTTAAACTCTAGACTGGGATAGGTGCTAGAAATGCATCCCAAGGGCAGAAAGAGGAGAGAGTTCTAGTTTTGGTGGTAGCTGCTTATTAACTGCCTGCTCAATTACTATTGTAGCCCCTTCAAGCATAGACTGTGTTCGTTTTTTCTAACTTTTAACGATTCATAGCATATAATTGAAAATTAAAACCATGTTATTGCTGCCTATCTAAACAAAATCAAATATCTCTTACGTTTCGAATTAATAAATATATTCAATTTCCTAGCACTCCTGGGCACATTGCCCATTCTTAATGGATATAATTACTAGAATTTCTTTTTTACTGTTGATGCAAAAACAATACATTAATACCAAAAAGTATGCGAAAAGCAGGAAAGACAATAAATAACTCCAACCCTCTCTACGAATCATAAAGAGTAAAAGTTTTGTTACATTACTCTGCTCTTTAGAAAAACACAAATGGCTCTTGCTATTGCCTCCACAATTGCCTACTATATATGTAAACATTCCTTGGGCTAAAACATTTGTGAGTCTTCACATTTCTTTTTTTTAAACTTATTTTTATTGGCATTTCGTATATATCATTTCAAGGTACAAACAACAGGCATGTCTTAGTACAGCATCATCTGGCATAACATCATGACACCTTAAAAAGTATCTTCTTGAATTCACTGCGTCCCTAGTGTACAGTTATATATTCTATTACTTGTAGTATATTTAGTTTATGTTTTCGACATGGGCGGCTGACGGCCTAACATTAGGGTAGGACAATGCCATCCAAGATTAATGAGTTTACTTTTAAAAACTTCCAATTACATACTTAAAACTTTACAGAGGAGTGTTATATCTTAGGGTCCAACTGTTCATAACTGGGGGTCAGAGCCCTGTAGGACCTCAGAGGAAAAGGATATGACAGGGGAGGGCTCCCCCCTTGAACAGTCTCCGTCGTTCATACAGTCACATTTCACCATACTGCATACATTTGGGAACATCAACATGGTCCTAAATCACCCTTGTGGGTCTTCTCGCTCCACTCCTCTCTCCTCGTCATTGGTTTGTGTTGGTTGTTCCCATGAAACCATCAACTCTTTCCATTGATCAGCTATAGGGCGCTTCTGTATCCATCTAGTCTCCTCCCAACTCGGTGCTCTACCTTCTGCTCCTGCCCAATTAATCACATCTCAATTCAAATGTTCAATTGTGAGTCTCTGTGTTGATTTCCAATCTAGTGCTATTCTGCGTTTGGCAAGGCCCAATTATAAACCAATCACCCTATTTCCAACCTTTCGGTTGTGTTGACAGGGAAAGAGTCCCATGAGAAATATCCATGCCGTAAGAGCCAGTTCCCTTCCCAGAACCTCCTTAATTTTGTAAATAATTGCTTCCCAAAAAGGGCGTAGTTGTTGGCATTCCCATGTCATGTGTATAAAGACTGCTTCCAGTTGGGCACATCTCAGACATTTCCGTATGTACCCTCCATATGTAATATTAGGACGGTGAGGTGTCATATATGTCATATGTATGACGTTGAATTGTATATATTTTAGGTCTGTGTTACAAGAGATCTTCTTGGGGGACTGCAAGATCTAACCCCTCTCGCCATCTGTGAATTCTCATCCCGCAATTCTTTCCCATCTCCCCCGCAAGCCACATAAGGGGTCCAGGGACGCCACAGTTAGGGTGGCAAAGAACCACTTCACCTGGTGCCCAGCCGTGCCTAAGGTTATCAGTGCATGCAAGACTGGGAGCGTCTCAGGCTCCTTCCTCGTCTCACCCCATAGGTGTCCAAAAGTATGGACTAATGCTTCATAGTTGCAGGAACTATCCCGGGGCAAGCCTTCAGCTAGCTGTCCACCCGTTCTTCAAAGGGGATTAGGGTTTTCTCCAAATAACAATCTCCCATGTTCTCCAACCCTGCCTCCATCCAGGGCGCTAATTGGTCCACAGTGAATTGTGACATAGGAATGCCATGTAGCAAGCCCACAAGGGGCATCATAGGGGTATATCTTGGGGCTCTATTCAATTTAGCTAGAGATCTTTTCCAAGCCTGTAACACAGTGCATTGTATTACCGAGTGGTATGGAGTAGAAGTAGTCAGAACTAATAGTTTAGCCAGCAGTAGGTTGGGATGGCTATCGGGTTCCGACAGTCATGTGCCCGCTTCATTCACCCCCTCTAACCATTTTGCCAACCATTGCACCTGAGCGGCCAAAATGTAGAACTCAGAATTCGGTACTCCTAGCCTGCCCTCAGCCATGGTGTGCTGTAATATCTTTAAGGAGACTCTTGGACACCCATCGCTCCACACCATAATTCAGCAGGCGGACCCAACCTGGTGGCATCAACACTAGAAAGTTGACAAATAATACAAAAGCCGGGGTAACATAACCATTTTGGATAAGTAGATCCTAGCCATGATAGGCAGTTGGAGGGTACACCAGAATTAGACACAGGGTCTAAGAGACCGCAAGGCTATGCCTAGGTTCCTTCCCTCAAATCTTCTGGGGAATGAAAGATGTGGATGTCCAGATATTTAAATGAGTGGGGGGTCTAGAGGATGTCAGATTGCAGTGCCTCTAGTCTGGGCAGTGGGCCCGCTACAGGAAATAAGTATGTCTTGGTTTTATTATTATTATTATTATTATTATTATTATTATTATTATTATTATTATTAATGGACATTTATTAAGCGCCTGGTTACGCCACTGGCGTGTCCCCGCGCTATGACAAGTGGAGTGGCTGTCCCCCCTCCTCCCACACAAGCTATCTGCTGAAAAGATGCGTTTTAAGTTTTTTCCTAAACTGGACTTCGGAAGGTTCAAGCCGAAGTTCCAGCGGAAGATTATTCCAGCGCTTGGGAGCAAGGTATCTGAAGGATCTACCTCCCATACGAGCCTTGAATATTCTTGGGACTTTTAACAGCCCGGTCTGCGAGGACCGAAGACTGCGTGCGGGCTCATAATGGGATACTAGGCTCTGTAGCGGAAGAGGTGCTTTGCCGTTCAAGATACGATGACAAGTGGCAAGGGCCTTAAACTCCACTCTCCTCTCAATGGGGAGCCAATGGAGGGCCCGTAAAGCTGGTTTGGCGGATGACCTCCTAGGGAGTCTGAGAACCAGCCGCGCTGCCGCATTTTGAAGAACCTGCAGGCGGCCCATAACCCTGCCTGTGGCCCCCAAATAGAGCAGGTTCCCATAATCAAGTTGGGAGGTGACCAGGGCATGCACCAGCGTCCCATGAGGCCTGATATTTGCTCGAAGCTCTCCAAAATCTGATCTGCCAAGGCAGTGCCCGCTACTGTCTCCTCCAGGTAGATCAGCAGGTTGTCTGCATAAAGTGATAAAGTGAGATAGTATGCACCTGCGCGCCCACTTTAAAACCCAACCCCTCACCCCCCAAACGAGCCCTTTCTGCAAGCGGCTCTATCGTTAGGGCAAACAAAAGGGAGGTGTGCCTCGAAAATCGTATATTGATTGGAAATTGTTTTGCCCATTTTGACCCCCGCCGTGGGTACTGCTTAAGGGAGCGGTACCTGCTTCACCCAATCTTTCCCAAGGCCCATTCGCAACATAACTGTGTCAAACCCCTTTTCCAGGTCTATTGACAATACTGCCGCCCACTGGTTAAGTGGCGTTTGCCCGTGGTAAAGTATGGAATAGAGTCTGCAGATATTGTAAGAAGTACAGCGGGAAGGAATAAACCATTTGGAACAGGGTAAATAAGGGATCTAATGTGGGGAAGCAACCTGCACGCCAGAACCTTACTAAGGATTTTAGAATATAAATTGATCATGGAGAGGGGTCTAAAATCTACCACTCTAGCACCTATTTCTGTGGTTTTACGGAGTGGGACTTTAAGCGCATCCCGAGTAGTGCCAGGGAGTTCACCCCACTCAAGCGACTCAGAGTATAGGATCTCTAACTGTGGCGCCATGCTAATGGTGAACTATTTGTAGAATTCTGCCGGGAGACCATCAGGACCCGGCGTTTTAACCTGTGCCATGGCCTCAATAGTCGCACAGATTTCATGCAGTGTCATTGGGCCTCCCAACTCTTCTTGTGTCTGGCAGTCTACGGTCCAAAGTGGGGAGGGGCCTAGGATGTCCTTAATAAGTGATGGACTGGCTGGTGCCGGGGCAGCATCCAACATCTCATAGTAGCTTTGGAAGGAAGCGTTGATTTAGTCCAGGCTGTAAGCAGATCACCTGTTTCCTGTCTTGACTAGGTGATCGGTGACCCGTGGGTCTCTGGTTTAATTAGCCATGCCAGGAGCCGTCCGGTTCTCCCCTCCTTCCTCTACACCCTGTCCATGTACTCTTTATAACTGTGGCATCGGAGTTGACCCAGTCCTTCATAGTAGCTCGCTTGCGCATCCTGTAACTAGCGGCGGGCAGAGAACTCCACTCTGCTGGCAAAGGTTGCAGTTTTTTGCCTACTCAACGTTCCGCTGAGAAGTCTAGGCAAAACTCCAATTCCACAGCAGAGCAGAGTTCTGAGCCCCGGGCCCCACCTTTAGCACACCATCTTCACCCCCCTAATAAATATTTAAAAAAATATAAGAAATAACATTTAAAAATAATTGACTTACCTTTATACTTGCCATCTACGGGCTGCCCTCCTCCTCCTCGCCATGGTCTCTGCAAACCCCTTCATTATACGTACATTGTGGTAGGACAGCACACGCATGCGCAGTCCTACCATGACGTATGTATTATGTAGGGGTTTGCAGAGATCACAGAGAGGAGGAAGAGGGCTGCCCGGAGATGCTGCATATAAAAGTAAGTACATGTTATTCCTTTTATTTGTTAAATATTTATTGGGGATGGAGGTGCGGAGCGCTGCAGAGTTCCACTGAGTTTTTGCCCAACTCCGTGGACTCTGTATAGTGCATCAACGCCAGCTCCACCCGGGCCTGTCTGTAACCCAAGCAGGGAAGTGGAATCAATTCCCTGAGCATTGTCAAACAGGCGCAGCTTTCCCTCCAAATCTAAAATTTCTTTACGTATTTCTCGCTGTGCCCCAATCGACTGCCCCATACAATAACGCTGTACGACTACCTTAAAATAAAGGCCTCACATTCCATAAGGGCCGAGGATGCCATATGGGCATTTGTGTGGAAGAAAGATTAAACGAGTGCAGTCAAGGATGATCGATAGGGGCCATCTTCCAGTGCCAATGGATTGAGCCTCCAGGAAAGGATCGGGGATCGTCTCCCTAAAGGTTGGTGAGTCAGCAATAAAGGACTTTGGTCAGACAAGGTGCGCCCCAAGTATTCAGTGTGTGTAAAGGAACGACTAAGAGTCAGTGTACAGAGAAAAGTTTTGCATTAGGTGTGTACTTGGTGAATCAAGGAGAAGAAAAAATTTCCCCTGTCTCTTTCGTGCTGCCTTCTCTAGATATCCTCTAGGCCCCATTGGTGGATCCAGTCCTGAAACCCCACTGCTGTGCGATGAGATTGCGACCCCAGAAGCAGTGGATGGGAGTGGTCCGCCGTGATATCCCTGACACAATTAAAATCTCCACCCGGAGGTACTTGCCCGCTTATATATGCAGCTAACTTGGCTGAGAGGGAGGTCAGGTAAATGACCTGGTCCTGGCTGGGTGCATACATGTTACCTAACGTTATCTCTTGACCCGCCAGTCTACCCGTCAAGATTACATACCAACCCTCAGTGTCTATCAATGTATCTGTAAGGTCAAAGGGGACTCTAGGTCTTAACCATATTAATACTCCCCTTGAATAGGGCAAGAAGGTTGTTGTGAAAACCTGACCTCTCCATCTTTTACGGAGTTTCTCAGCTTCATCCTTAGTTAAGTGAGCCTCCTGAAGTAGGGCTATATATGTATATCCCTACGTTTCAAATAGGAATCAAAATGGTAGTGTTTGGCCATGGATCACATCCCTCATATATTCCAGGGTAAAAACCCTAGTGTATTATATGTATGTGTCATGGTTGCAATGTACCTCCTGTGGGCTCTCCTCTTCTCCCACTTCCGCAATCATGCTTGACCATTCTATTCTGCTAACATTGAAAAATAAACTAATATAACAACCCCTTTGCTGAACAACTCCCTGAACCCAGGGCAGTCTGACAATAGCTGGCTGCCCAAACTGAATGTAGAACACCTAGCACTAGTTCAGTCAGTCAGTCAAAATATACTTTTATTTGATTCATTAAAAAAATCATAAAAGGATGGACAACCATCATACAATGCAATGCTTTAGATTAAACATTTTTTTAAAACCTAAAAAGACTTAAGGTCGATGTCGCAATAAGGAGATGCTTATTATTTTAAAAATAATGACGAATATAACACTGCATTTGGGAAAAATCTGTTAATTAGTTGGATGCTTGGCAGAGTCGCATTTTGCCAGTTCTTTTGCTGCGATTTTCCATAGTGTTATGGCTCTGCAGGACAGGGTAATTGACGACCCTCCGAGACATTTAATGACCGCTGCTCTACATGTTCTTATTTGTTCCTTCCTTAGAGCCTCCTGGAGGGTGGGTTTTCGGCCTTCCAATAAAAAAGAGCAAGTACATAGAAAATGTAGTAGTGACTCTTCCCCTTGACCATAGAGACGACACTCCTTGAATGGCTATATTTGTTTCCATTTTGGGGTCAGATCCTTTGAGGGGAAAGACCCCATGCGTATCAAAGTCAGATAATGTTTTTTCTGATTGGAAAATTGTTCCAGAAGGTATTGTTGCGGCTTTAGCCTCCGGTAATCCTTTATCACAGCCCAGGCTTGATGTTTTTTTGCAAAGGACATTTTATCAGTTAATAAAGAGGCCCGTTTGATAGCATTATTGACTATGATTTTAAATCCGGAGTACGTTGTGAGGGTGAGCCAAGCATCCTCTAACTGTAATGCTGACAGGGATTCCTTCAGGGCTGCTGTGGTTGAGTTAGCTAGGCTCTTTTGGTTTTCAATCTCGACCCAACAATAGTGGGCTAGGGTGTTATCTTCTACCGCCCTCATCCTCCAGTAGTATTTTACTAGGGCGCCTAATCTGATTTTTTAGACCATATTCTAGGCGGATTTGTGCCTGTGAGGTGTGTAGCGGAATAGAAAACAGTCTCTTAAATAATATAGATTGTGCTCTATTTAGGACTGTGGCGTCTTTAGTATTCAGAATTTCTGACCCGTATGAAATGGAAGGTAACAATTTTGCAGCAATCACTTTAAGCTGGTGGGCGGTGGAGCATCCTATAAGTTTTTTCCTTAGGGTTTTAAAAGCGAACAATGGTTATTTGGCTTTCAAGCGACCTTGGTCCAAGTGTGATTTGAAGTTAAGCTTACAATCTAGCTGGAGGCCCAGGTATTTATAGCACATAACCCTTGTCAATTGATGCTCACCCTATTTCCTGGAAAAAGTTTGACTTTTCGATGTTTTGATAGATTTCGAGAAACACATAACTTTTGTTTTTTTATGGTTAATCGTGAGTTGGTTCGAGGTGGCATAGTCTCCTGGTCCCAACACTGAGGTGATGGCGGGTGGCTCAGGTCCGCCCGTCATCCTAATGAGCCCCAAGTGTGGAATTTATAGCAGGAGACTGGAAATAAAACAACCTGAAATCGGGAACTATCATATCACCTTGTAATCGTTGAAACCTCAGTTTGCATGTGTCGTCTTGCCCAAATGAAGTAATGTTACACATTAGTTCCTTAAGCAAATACTGACAAAATCAACTGTTGAGGCCCTGGCAATCAGATTGGGGGAGAGGGTGCATTTTAATATTCTTATTTTGAAAAATGAAACAAAAAATGCTGCCAGCGGAACAAGAGAGCCACACTTTTGAAATAAATGTGTTACATTAAAAAAATATATATATCCATTGCATATCAGTTTTAGAGCACTCTAAATAAGATTCCTAGCAGGCAAGTGAAGTAAAAGGTAAAGTAAAGAAACACTTTTACTTTTAATAAGCATCAGAGAAAAATTTAATTCCAAGCGATACAAAGAAAATAACTAACATCTTTGAGTAACTGTAACTTTAAGACATGCTTATAACTATGGCGCTATTCGACGAATCTTCACAAAATTTTCAAATAAAGTCTCATTAACTTTTTAACATTAACAGTTTTGTTGAAAGTTTCAGGGTGATCCATCAAGAGAGGGCTGAGAAAAAGGGAGTGGGGGCACAAACATGTATTTTCCTCATGCAATTTTCCTTAGAAATATTGAACAGCGTCGTCATTTGTTTGATTGGTACTGCGGGTCCCTGGTACCGGTAAAAAAGACAAAGTGCGGGCTTCCACCACTATTAATTTTAAGCCCCCTGGGGTAAGCCAGGGCCTTGGGGTGGATCACAGGAATGTTCTAATATATTAATAAGGGGGGGGGGTGCATTTAAAAGGCCAATCGCTAATGGCAATTTCATTATTAAAGGAGAGGGAGCATGCAACCCCCCTTCCCAAAGCCACAGAAGGGCTACAGGACACTGCTGTTCCCTGCCCACAAGAGCATGGCAGAGAGAACTTCAAGTCTCTTCCTGTGTTTTTGTAGGCAGGCAGGCGGCGTACCCCAAGGTTTAATCCTCAACCCGACCCTTTTCAACATCAACATGGCACCGCTCGCAAACATCGTCAGAGCGCACCACCTTAACATCGTCTCATACGCCAACGACACACAGCTGATCCTCTCCCACACCAAAGACCCGGCCTTCGCCAAATCCAACCTCCACGAGAGAATAAAGGCCGTCGCAGACTGTTTGAAGACCAGTCGACTAAACCTGAACTCAGACAAGATGGAGGTCCTCATCCTTTGATCCACCCCCTCCGCACTGGGTGGACTCCTGGTGGCCTAACTTTCTGGGAGCTGCCCCGACACCCACTAACCATGCATGCAATCTGGGGTTCATTCTAGACTCAACACTCTCTATGACCCAGCAAGTCAATGATGTCTCCTCCTCCTGCTTCAACACTCTTCGAATGCTCCGCAAAATCTACAGATGAATCACCACCAAAACCAGAACAGTCACCCATGCACTCGTCAGCAGCAGGCTGGACTACGGCAACGCCCTCTGAGCAGGAACCACAACCACACTCCAGAAAAGACTCCAACCCATACAGAACGCCTCCGTACGCCACATCACCATCCACCTAAGAGACCTGCACTGGCTCCCGATCAACAAGAGGATCAAACTCCTCACCCAAGCTCACTAAGCACTCCACAACGCCGGACCAGCATACTTCTACAAACAACTGTCTTTCTACACCCAAACCACCAACTGCGCTCCACTGACCTCGCCTTCGCCACTGTCCCACGCATTCACCGAACGACCACCAGTGGAAGATCCTTCTTCCACCTCGCTGCAAAGACATTGAACACCATCCCCACCCATCTGCGGCAGACCCAGGACCTGCTGACCTTCAGGAGATGTCTCAAGACCTGGCTGTTTGACCAATTGCTGGCCCCACCCTTTAGCGCCTTGAGACCCTCACGTGTGAGTACTTCACTCTACAAATGCCTTGATTGATTGATTGATATAGGTTTGCTCCTGCACCGCTGGAAGCAACTTTTCTTGCAAAACTGGTTCCACTGGGACCCATGAAGGCAAAGGAGCCAGTGGAGCTGCAGGGGACATGGTCCCCTCACTGCAGCACCAACCCACATGGGAAAAGGCAGAGGGTGCCCCGGTGTAACCAGGGCACCCACTAGCAAAAAGAAAACCTAGCTAACCAGCATGGGAGTGGGCTCCCCATGTTGCCGTCACGATGGGTGCTGGCTATGGAGCTGACAGGGCTGTGGGGGGTCCGCATAGCCTCCAACCACATATAAACTGTGGGAGTCCCTGGTGGTACTGGGGCACCCAAAATATAATTTAGAAAATGATTAATACATGAGAAGCGGGACTTGCTTACTTATTATTCATTGCTCCTCGCAGGAGCACCCCATAATGGCTTTTAAGGGCTAATTTACATATTTTACCCTGTTTGGTGAGGCCCCAATCTAACCAAGGGCATCACCAACATGATATTAAAGTGTTGTGAGGGTTTGCAGAAAGCACAGCAGCCCCTCAGGAAATTGAAAAACAAACTTTTAACTCTCCTGAAGTCATTACATCCATGACTCCAGAAGAGCTTACCATTATTTTTAAAGCGCTTCAAGATGGAGCTACATGATCCTGGGTGCAGGGCATAGCTGCTTCACCATGCACTGCTTGTACCCTCACATATTGCATCACCCATGACATGTTCAAAGACTGAATTGATAACATCCCTGATTGACATACTTGATAACAATACTTTGCATGGAGGGGAGCGAGGGATTTTAAGGTACAGATTAAAGTTACTTGTAATTACTGTTACTCATGCATTTCAGTAGTTCAAGGGGCACATTTTCTGGAAACAAAATGGGATGTTGGTGTCTCTGATGGGTTGAACAAGTACACAGGGTTGGTACAGGGTGGGGTTGGTTGCCTGTAATGGCTGGTGGCCATGCATGGTAGGGGGTAGCACCCTGTGGGGGTTGGGTGCAGGGCATGGCACAGGCCATGCCCTGCTGCCAACATCATGCTGCCCACAGCCAAAGCCTGTGCACAGTGGGGTGTAGTTTCCCCCTGCACTACTTAAAAAAAAGGAAAGAAATGTGCAGGTCTCCCTAAATTGCTGTAAAAGTATATAGAAAATTATTTTAAAAATTCTTCCGCTATTACCACATCTAAGACCCTAACTCAGAACCCGACAAAATGCAGAATGCAGGCAAACTATACCGAAAATGACATGGCAACCTTTTTTGTTTGGTAAACACATCCATTAGCGGATCTTTGTCGTTACAACGAGATATTTTACAACGCAGACCGTTACAACGCAGTTTTTACAATGCAGGTACCATTACAATGCATGCCATTACAACGCATGCAATTACATAGCAGATACTATTACAACGCATGCCATTACATCGTAAGTATAGGTAAGTATATCTTTTTAAAAAAAATGTAATAAAGTTAATTTAATTAATTTAAAATAATAAATATAATTTTACAATTTTAAAAACAGTAATAAATGTAATTTAATTTAATTATAGTAATTTAATTAATATTAACATTGTAATTTATTTAATATATTTAATATAATATAATTAATGAAAAATAATAAATTTATAAATAGTAAATAATATATTGTAATTTATTGCAATGAAAATAATTTTAATAAAAATAAAATAATACTTAATATAATTTAATTTAATATAATTTAAGAAATTTAATTAATTTAAAAATTGTAAATAATATTATTTAATTATAATAAATAAAATAAATTAAAAAAGTAATTAATTTAATTTAATTTAAGTAATGTAATTCAATTAATTTTTTAATTGTAAATATTGTAATTTAATTAATTAAATATAATTAAATTAATTAAATTAATTTAATTTATTTTAAGTCGTAATACCCCTGTACCCCAAAAACCAAACCTTGCTCTAAAACCTAAAAATACCCCTGTACCCCAAAAACCAAACCCAGCCCTAAAACCTAAAAATACCCCTGTACCCCAAAAACCAAACCCAGCCCTAAAATCTAAAAATACCCCTGTACCCCAAAAACCAAACCTAGCCCTAAAACCTAAAAATACCCCTGTACCCCAAAAACCAAACCCAGCCGTAAAACCTAAAAATACCCCTGTACCCCAAAAACCAAACCCAGCCCTAAAACCTAAAAATACCCCTGTACCCCAAAAACCAAACCTAGCCCTAAAACCTAAAAATACCCCTGTACCCCAAAAACCAAACCCAGCCCTAAAACTTAAAAATACCCCTGTACCCCAAAAACCAAACCTAGCCCTAAAACCTAAAAATACCCCTGTACCCCAAAAACCAAACCCAGCCCTAAAACCTAAAAATACCCCTGTACCCCAAAAACCAAACCCAGCCCTAAAACCTAAAAATACCCCTGTATCCCAAAAACCAAACCCAGCCCTAAAACCTAAAAATACCCCTGTACCCCAAAAACCAAACCTAGCCCTAAAACCTAAAAATACCCCTGTACCCCAAAAACCAAACCCAGCCCTAAAACCTAAAAATACCCCTGTACCCCAAAAACCAAACCTAGCCCTAAAACCTAAAAAACCCCTGTACCCCAAAAACCAAACCCAGCCCTAAAACCTAAAATACCCCTGTACTCCAAAAACCAAACCTAGCCCTAAAACCTAAAAATACCTCTGTACCCCAAAAACCAAACCCAGCCCTAAAACCTAAAAATACCCATGTACCCCAAAAACCAAACCCAGCCCTAAAACCTAAAAATACCCAAAAAATACTTAAATTAATATATTAATATTTTATTTTATTTTTAATATTAATTAAATTTAATAAAATAATGTAAAATAAAATTAAATAAAAATAATATACTTACCTATACTTACGATGTAATGGCATGCGTTGTAATAGTATCTGCTATGTAATGACATGCGTTGTAATGGCATGCATTGTAATGGTATTTGCATTGTAAAAGTTGCAATGTAATGGTAGTGCGTTGTAAAAGTTGCGTTGTAACGGTGCATTACCCCATTAGCCACTCACATAATGCCATCTAATCCACATGTAGTGCAGAATATAAAAAATATACCATGGTATACTACAATTCCCCTCCCCTTTTTTTATTGTATTTGCCACCAGGGGACAGGGTCCTCCTTGCCTTATGAGGTCTGAGTCTCCATGCTCCTGCCCCCTCCAACCTGACCTGCATGGTCCGTAGTGCTGCCACTACCCTACAGTTAGCTTCAACATGTGTTTTTGTAACATGTGTATTTGAAAAGTGCACGTTCAATGCTATGGGTATCTTTGAGCTGAATAACAGATGTTTATTGTTTATTAACAGCTTGCTATCCCTGTTCACTCCTCATGACCTCAGTTGCCCGAGTCTATGCCCCTATGCACCTATCATTGCCCTCCTCCTTAGCCTCCATGCTTAGCCTGCTGCCCCTACCCTTTTCCCCCTTTCATCCAATGCATGTGTTTATACCCCTTACTCCCTCTTTTTTGCCTACCATGTTCCATGGACCTGTCACTGTCCTTTCCTGTCTACTCTGAGTGTTATCTTCAGCTGCCACTGCCTCCACTACGTGCAAGGCATGGTCAGATGGCTGCCACCAGTCCTTGACCCCTCCACCCTGCCATCCATTTTCTGAGTTCCATGCCCCTATCCTCTCCATTATGACTTCCGTGGTCCATATTGCTGGCACTTCCTTCTACCCTCTGTGCCCTATTGTGCTGCAACTGCTCCTCCTGCCCTCAGTGCAAGGTCTGTTGGGAAGCCCCTTCTCCCTTCCCCTACCTTCTCTTGTCTGTGCCCAACACCTACCTCTCCCTTTTGCCTTCCATTCCCCTTTGTACATGCCCCTTCACTTTTACCTACCATGGTGTGCTGCCACTAACCTTCCTGTGTGCAATGTACGGTCTTTTGTGCTGTCACTGACACTCCCATCTGCCTAGTGTGATCAGCTTGCTGCCCCCTCTTTCCTGCGTTGTCTATGTATATGCCATTATAGTCTCCACAATGCCATCCTTGAAGTGTTGTGCTTCCAGTGCCTATATTGCCTAACCAATACGTGTACGAAATAGTGATGGAGGTGTTAGGAATATGCCTCCTTATTCCACAGTCTTTTAGTATGCGGGGAATCAAAACGCGGTTGTTACAATGACCCCGTTATGATTCCACATACCATTGCTCTGCAAGTCCGAACAACGAAAAGCGGAGGGTGGGTGCTGGATGTTCGAATAGTATAATTTACTATTCCAACTCCAGTCTATGCGGACACTAGGGAAGGTGTTGGATTTTAAATCCAACACCTCCCCTCCCCTCCGCAAGTCGTTGTTCCGACTTGCTGAGTAATGGTATGCAAAATAACAAAACGGTCGTTGTAACAACCACGTTGTGATTCCCTGTGTACTAAAAGTTTCGTTAGAAACGTTCCTTACCAGGTGTTAGACCTGACAGGGTTAATGTGGTCTTTTCCCCAAATGTTTTGCCTGCTTTCCTTCGACTTTGCTGAATTCTTTTTCTTGGCCTTTGGACTCTCAGCACTTTACCACTGCCGAACAGTACTACTATGCATGTGCTTCTCCCCTAAAACCAGGTTTGATTGACTTATCTACAATTGGCATATTTAATTTAAATATAAGTCCCTAGTAGAGGGCCTGTAGATTAAATGCTACTAGTGGGAATGCAACACTGCTTGTGCCACCCACACAAGTAGAACTGTAAACATGTTTCAGGCCTGCCACTTCAGAACCCTTGTGGGCAGTTTACACTGCCATGTCGACTTGGCATTTACAACCCATTGCCAAGCCTTAAGCACCCCTTTTATTACATATAGGTCACCCCTAAAGTAGGCCCTAGGTAACGTATAGGGAAGGGTGCTGTGTAATCTAAAGGTAGGACACATCCTTTTAAGTTTTGCATGTGCTGGTAGGAAAAAAGATCCAACGTTATTTTACTTGTGTAAGGCCTAACCTTCTCATGGGTTAATATTGGGAATTCCTTATTTCACTTATAGGATGTAATCCCTGATTGAGAAGGAGTACCTCTTTCCCATTTCATATCATTGGAATGGTAATGATAAATCATCTTCATTGGTAAAGATGAATTTTTTACTACCCAAAAGGCCAGTTTTAGAAGGATGGCATTTTTCTGCTCTTAGCCCTGCATGCCTGCAGTCTTTCTCAATATACATCGGGGTGGGTACAGCTACACTTTGTACCATCCCACTAGACACTTACAAATGAAGGAAGGTTAGGTGTGACATCCACATCCAGATAGGTCATTATTGGCAGGATGAGAGGGAGGAGATGACACTTATACCTGAATAGGCAGTGCCCTGTCGCCATAGAAAGGGCTGCATACCCCCCTGTGGTGAGTCGGGAGCCAGATCTGGGAGGGAGGACCTCTGTGCGCTTCAAAGCCTCTTTTTGAAGTCATCTCAACTTCAAAGTCACAACTGGGTATAAGTACTGAGCATCTGACCCCACCAAATTAGACACTACTGGACCTGTGTAGAAACTCTGCCAGGAGAAGGGACTACTGTGCTGCTATAAGGACTGCTACTCGGCTGGACTACTGCTCTAGAAAAACTGGTTTCTGCTGTACTGCCCTGCTACCCTCTGCCCTGCTAGGAAGAACTGGACTCTTTGACTTGATTCCATAGTGATCTCCAAAGGCATTCTGCTTGCTCCTGTTTTTAGACGCATGGATATCAAAGTCTTATCCAATGCTTCTGTGTCTGGTCCTTTGAAAGTGGATCCAGGTGCGTGTTCCATTGGGAATGACGCATCCTCTGCTGCATGAAGCAGAATCAATGCATTGCAACTGTTGTGGGAACAGAACCGGAGCATCACACATGGAACCAGTGCATTGCCATCTGAACCACCACATCGCCGCCAATGCAGAGAAACGATTGATGAATCCCCTCAATTGTGTGGGGAAAACCTGGTGCATTGGCTTTAGAACCAAAGCATCTCAGAACCGGTGCATTGCCATTGTTGCATGGAGAAAATCTATGCATCATCTCAACTACAGGATCAACATTGATGCATCACCGAGCTGCACCTTGCATCTCGCTGTTGCGACCAGGACCAAGGTACTTTTGCTAAAGCAGGCCTTGCTTGGCTCCAGCATCTGGCACACTCCATTACAGTCAGCCTAAAATTTTGACTTCGCCCCAGTTCAGCGTGACCAGATAACCCCATAGTTTTTTATTGCTTCTAAAGACTATTTTTGACATCTGGGGCCATATGTAGGTAAATTTTGTTTTGTGATGAAATGTAGGTAGGATTAGCAATTTTTTGGGCGAATCCCAATTGTTCCTTATTTGCGAATTGCAAATTGAGATTTGCAAATAAGGAACACCTTCTCATTCAAAAGACATTCTCAATTTGTCAATAGGCACCCTGTTGCACCCCTGAAATTAACATGTGTGTACATGTGGCCCACATACATGATGTGACCCACATGGCACTTTGAAAAATGACAAAAAGTGCAGAAATCGCAATTTACCACCAACCTTAAGTTGGTGGTATTTTGCGATTCCTTAAGCAACAATTCTCACAACTTGGGTGCTTCCTACATTGCATTTAAGGAATCACAATTTGCAAAATAAGGAAACGCTAATTTTGCAATTCCTTATTGTGCATGTGGGTTTTTGTGTGCTACATAGCACACTGCACTAATTGCGATCGCAAATTCTGAAATGCTGCAAATTTCAGCATTTGCGAGCGCAATTAGGCTTCCTACATATGGCCCCTAATTTTTAAAAATACTTTGACTTCTACTTATTGGATTTTTGTCATGTCGGTCTTGTTTTATTTATTAAATCATAATCTATTTTTCTAGACTAGTGAGGACTCTTTTTGTGGTGTTTAACTGTGTTACTGTTTGAAGTGTTACACAAATACTTTCCACATTGCCTCATAAGTTGAGCCTGCCTGCTCGGTACCAAGCTACCAGAGAATAAGCATAGGTTAATTTAAGGTATGTCTCTGAATCAACCTGACTAGGACTGTTGTGTCCTGCTTGGACAGGGTGCATAACTCCACCCAATTTCTAACATTGTTGATTAGCAGTGAGAATAGGGCTTGTGTGTGTGTAGTGCAATACAGTGACTTGGTGTACACTACTACCTCCATATCTAAGCCAATTTTCCCTAATTTACCTTTTTGATTTTTCTAATGTAGTGACCTCACCTAACAGGATGGATTTTAAGCTGGACAATATAGAGAGCTACACCATGGCCCATATCAAAAGATTCTGAAAAGAGTAGAGGTTGTTTACAAAGCGGAGTGCCCAGAAACCAGAGCTCCAAACATGGGCAGAAGCCTGCCAGAACCACACAGATAATGAGGAAGTAAGATCTAAGTAAGATTTAGAGCAAGAGCAGGAGGGTCTTGACATGCAATCTGTTGTGGAGGGAGGCAATATCTACATGCAGGGAACAGTGTGATCCAGGAAATTGGAGGAAGGAGAGGAAACTAAAACTAGAGCTAGCAAAAATTGAGAAAGAGTTAGGTGGCTTTTCAAGATTCCTGTGCACTTTCTGTAGAGTGTATAAGGTGGGAGTGCGAGGTTCTTTTTGATTTAAATATCCAAATTTAAGCTCACTCAGATAACCTTCATCTAGACCTTTTTAGTTAACTGATGAATAAGTTTAGTTATCATCTTCGTCAGATCAGCCTGGATTCATGCACCATTTCCGGCGTGTGAGATGGCGGTGAGTGTCTGATGGTAAAAATCCTTTAATTGCGAAGTGGATAGATAATGCAATGAAAGTACACTTAAACAGATGGTAGCATAATGCGTGTTGGTGTGTTTCCGTTTGTTTTCTTTGTTTACCAGCTCGAGGTGGCAGCCCTTCCGTCCCCGAACGGCTTGATTGGTGTTTCGTTGAAAACAGAGTTGGGAGTAATATTGCGTCTGTGTTGGCTTGAGGTGGCAGCCTTTGCACCCCCGGTTGGCTAAACTGTTTTTTCAGAACCAAATTGAGTTGGGAGTAGAACTACATCTTCTATGGGTAAGCCCAGTCTGCTATAATGGCTGAATATTGATATGCTTATGTAAGTGCAGCATGGAAAAAAAATTTACAAAACCGAAAAATTATTTTTTCCACCTTTGTTCTCTCCTCATAGTAATTAAAGTGCCAGATTGATTTTCTACATTGAATTAAGGATTCAACCAGGATGGTCGTACAGGACAATGTACCTAGTGTTGAGGCATAGACAACCCAAGAGGTACGTCTTGATGGTTTAACAATTCAATTTGGGCACAGAAGTGAATTTAAACTATGAATATGAGTGTACATATAATGGACGTTTGCTAATTCTTCCACAGACAGTGATTATTACGCTGTTTTGTACGGAGAATGATGGCCGATCGTGCCCTGGTTGTATAAATTGGATTGTTGATTCTAATATCGAGAAGGTGAGTTTGGTATACTCTCCTTGATAATTAATGGTGCTAAAGAATATGAGACATGTGTCTAATTAGGCTACTGTGTTTACTCTTATTTTTGATGCATAAGGTGAATGAAGTTGGATTTTATTTATGGTCACCTACATTTAATTTATTGATTATTGAAGACGCTACATCCCTTTCATAGGGTGAGCAATGGATCTGTAGTATAACATAGAAAAAAGTTCTCCCAGGCTAATAGAAACCCCATTTCTAATATAGATGTGTTTTGGTCCTTTTTTGTATAGGTTGCACACATTTTTATGTAGTCCTGATGAAGACTTCAGATTAACAAATCAAGTTTATGTGACAAAAGGAGGAGTCGAAACGTTGGCATGATTATAAAAACGTCCCAATCAATGTCAAATAAGTGACTGTACAATTAAACTCTGATGATTTGACATATGACCAAAATTAGGAATAGGACATGATCTGAAGAATTTGATGTTGTATATTATCACATTTATTTGTCTATATTGTAATGTGTTGTGATGTGCATATTCATGTAATTTTCACACTTGCTTATGTTTGTAATGTGATGTAATTTGTATATGTTATCAATGATATGTTGTCTATATTATGTGTGTGGATACACTATCAACTTTATTATAAATAATAAGGTTTTCAGAAATATTTGGTAGAACTTTTCCTTGGGATTGATATTTCCCCGATTTAGGTCTCATATAGAGCAGCGCATACGCTGCCTTTGCGAGGCATGAAGTAAGCTCTATGTTGGGAAAAAATCCACCTATTGCCAGGTAATTTCTCCTTCTGCTTGCCATTTGTTTAACGTTGGAATAGCATTTCTTATGGGGCTTATATTTGGCTGTAGTTAGGATGCGTCACTTCCGTTTATTCTGGAAGCAGCACACCCTTACTACAGTTTTCGTCCGCTTCTGTGCTCTTTCAGCTCTTTAACTCTTGTGTTTAAGGACTTTTTTTTGCCCTTGGTTCATCAGGGCATGGCAGTGGTGAGCACCACAGACAACACTCTTAGCAAAGGCGGGCGCTTCTTGTTTCGTTTTTTGTCCCAGCAGCTGCCTCTGCATCAGACCACCAACAATGCTGCAGCTTCTGGGCATGCTGTGCAGACTCACCCCCCTGCCATACTGTCATCTAGCCCGCCTGACTCCTTTAAGTAGCGAGGTGACTCAGCCCCCTCTCCCTGCTCGAGCAATTAACTGCCACCATGGCATCTGTTTGCAGGCGAATGCACAGATTCACCTTTCCACACATGCCGATTGAGTTGTTTCAATGGTCCGGCTTCATGAAACGTTTCCATTTCCAAATAAATCTCAGCCAGTTGTCTTATCGCTTTTTCACACATTGTATAAGGAAGGAACTGGGCCAAGCTATGTGCTGGTGGCGGGCAGGGAGATTTGCCGAGGCCCTGGTTCTCCTATACGAGTTGTCATTTGGAGCAGGCCAAGTCCATGCCCCCGGCTTATCCAATCCCTGCCTTTATGTCTTAATCCCAGCACACCTCCTGCCGAGTGTTCTGCATGACACGCGTGACAACAGTGGTATAGCCAGAAGAGAAACATTTCCGCTCTTCATCGTACCATTTCAATTAGCCGTCAGAGCGGGACTTCCTTTTCAGCATATGGGTGGTCTGGTCAGTTGAGCCTTTACGTGCGTAAACTAGTGACTAGTTTGAATTTGTGTTCTACGTCACATTTAATGGGTAGCCCATTATAGGGACCTTAATTTAAAAAATAGTTTTTTTCCATGAGTGATAGTAGCAGAACCATTGTTCGCTTACTGTAATATTCCCCAGGTTCTGTGGTTGACTGGGTAACCCCATTGCTACTGATGGTGTCTGCTGGAAAAGGCAGAGTTTGCATCCCAAAGGATCTTGTACCTGGTTTAGTTTTTGAGTATGACATTAACAAGTAGTTCTCTACCTATGTGGTGGCACTAAGGGTGCACATGGTTCCTTGGGGGGAGGGGGTAGCTTGTGGGGATATATGACCATGTTGGGGTGGGACACACTCCTGACACTTGAGGATCAAACACAGTACATCACCATGAAGGCCATGCTTTTTAGTAAATTTGGGCTGACTCCTGAGAGGTATAGACAGAAGTTCAGGGGCAGCCACAAACTATGTACGCAAACATAGCTGGACTTTCTTGATCATGATTAGGCACTTAAGGAATGGTTGAGGGCCAGCAAGGTTAATGACTATTCTGGGCTGTACAACTTGGTTAATGATTATTATGGGCTATTCAACTTGATTTCGAAGGAGCACATGCTAGATATTTGTTTTTGCCTGGAGGTTTTCAGTAGGTTAAAGCTGTCACAAATCGGCTGTACAATTAGCACATATGCACTAGTTCTTCAGAATGGGAACAAATTTGAGTTATTAGAGTACGAATATCTAATCTTACATGTGCAAAGAGGAATCAGGTGCAAACACTGCACTCAGTAGATAACTCCCGTGCAAGGAGGTACCAGTAGCTCTGTTTGAACGTTTGCACCCAGAATGTTCCTTAACATGGGGGCCATGTATGACCTAAGCATATAACATCAAGGTACGTAGATGTAGAATTATATACAGTAAATGTTGCTTACCTATAGAAACATACCTTCGTGATATTTTTGTTCTAGATATTCTTGGCACAATATTTTGATCACACAATATTTTACAACTCTCCAAACATCATTTGAAGAAACATATGTTGTCAGTACACTAAGGGCCTGATTATGAGTCTGGCTCTCCGAGAACAGCCAGACTCGCAGTAGTGGGGTGGCGGCGGTCCAGCCACCGACGCAATGGCGGTCCGACTGCCCCATAACAAGTTGGGCAGTTGGAGAGCTCCCTGAGACTTCCGACACTGCCTGGCAACTGCTGTTCCCTTGAGGTGGCGCAGAGGTCAGGGACACATTATGCTTGGCAAGACCACCGCAGTCCCGCCAAACATAATACAAGTTTCCTCTCTGCCGGCGATGACATGGGGGTTCTTCCTACATGTTAACTTTGGCACAGAGGAAACAAAGGGGGCCCTAGAGAGCCCCCTGTGCTTCCTTCACTTGTGCATGCGCACAGGGGGGCATAACATGTCCCCCCTGAGTCCACCCACAACAGTTCCTGCACAGCATGGACTTTTCGGTCCATTGCGTGCAGCGACCTTGTGAGGCATTCCCATTGCGATGCCTTTTTCAAAGGCACTGGGGCCTTTGAAAGATGCATCGCCCTGGCAACGCCACACCACCAACCCACCAGACTACAAATAATCTAATCCAGTTGGCGGGGAGCAGTGAGTCTCAGTGGTGCGGAGCAGTGGTGGTGGAGTACCTCCTGCCCTCGCAATGCCAAAACTCGCAATTGGGCCTTTAGAGTAACTGGAACAAGCAAACACAATTGTATTCATCTTGCTTTGGTATCCCATACTATATCAAAAAGTGATAATAATATCAACATCATTCAAGCATTGATTAGAGAAATAGTCTATTCAACCATGTAATTGTGAAATTGATCACTGGTCCACAACATGACACAGAGGGCCAGATGTATGAAACTTCTAGTTTGTGTTTCCTAAATAGTGAATCCTAAGAAATCACTATTTAGGAAATGCAAAATTGAATGTACAAAAATAGAGATTTCCTGAAAGCGATTCCTAAAGAGTAGGAATCGCTGTTAGAAAATCACAATTTATGAAATGCTAAACCATTCGTTCCTAAGGGCTCAAATTCACATAGGTACGAATGGTTTTGCATTTCCAAATTTGTGATTTCCTGATTAAGAAATGTAAAACCAAGGGTACCTATGGGACTAAAGCCCCCCTTGTTGCACCCCAAAAAATGTGGTGGACTTCTAAAGCACACAAATGCCCTCGGGGCATGTACGCGCTACACATGGCACTTAAAAAAATGCATTTTGGGTGTATTTTAAAAAATTGCACATAGTTACCATCGCCATGAAGTCAAAGAATAGCATTTCCGAAATGCCCATTTCACATTTAGCAAATGCTTTGTGCATGTGTTTAGGAAATCGTGAATAGGAAATTCCTATTTGCAATTTCCTATTTCTATTTAGGGGGTTGCAAAAGGCGATTTTTACTGGGTAAAAATTGCTTTTTGCGACGGCGTTTAGGCTTTGGTACATATTGCAAAGCAGTATTGCATTTTTTTTAACGGACGGAAAACTTCGATTTTGTCCATTAAAAATTGTAATTTCCTTTTGTACATCTGAACTATAATGCATAGATTGAGCAATAAAAAGAGTATGCGCTATTACTAATTAATAGCAATATAAATGATGTTGATTGGGTTCTTAAATACATTGTTAATTCTCTTATCGCAGTATACATCATATAGTAAATAACATAATGCAACCACCCATGTGTCATTTAAGTGAGCACAGAAAAAGCTTAAATCATTTCATTTTAGGCATTTCTATAACTTTTGATCAGAAAGAGAGGCTCATTGATCTTAATTCAATAAAAGAAAGTGTAAATCACACAGTGGTACAGTACAAAAATGCAGAATTTTGATTTGTGATTCCCAAACAGGGCGATTCATTGCTATTATCTGAGACAAGACTTATTACGGCATCAATCCAAATATTACTATGCCTTCCTTCCCTAATAGCTGACTATTATTTTCGCAGACTTTTTATAGAAATGTATGTTTTTCACAGAGCTCACACAACTTTTGTGAACTGCTAGAAATGCTGCTGGAGAAGACAACTTTACCATCATTCACTTGTATGTGCTATGCCTGGATATGGATATCAAAATGGTGCTCATCTCTGGAGCTACCCAATCCTAAAATAAAACAGTCCCTGAAAATATCTCTTTCAACATGTTTTTATTAAGCATATAATTTGCTCACAATCTGGAAATATTGTTTGTTACATGACAGTTTTCACAGTTTTAAATAAGCTGCCTCATTGGTCCGCCTGATTTACAGTGAACTCATCCTTGATCGGGTCTCACCCTCCCCCAGGCATGAGCACTGTGTTGGTGGTAGACATGCAGTGATGTTCCTCTCACTAGGAGGTCTGGATCATCTGCGGCATTTTCCCTCTCAGGGGCAAATCAATAGGAAGGTGTGATAGAGCGCGCAGGACACCCGACCAAACACGATGCACACTCGGGCCCATAAAATACCTTTTGATCTATACTTTATTTTAATCAGGTAACCTACATGCTGTTATCAGCAATTCAGTTTTTCTTCTTTCTATTACCATGTACCAGACTTACCAATCCTTGTAACAGGTACCTAAACTTACAATGGATCAGGAGCAAGTTTAGATGTAGGTGGACAATGCAAAATTATCATGCAACATGTGAAATAACAGTGGTATTTTATAATAACCACAAACGCAAGAAGTTTTCAAAACCTTTATCTATTTCTCGTTTTCTTCATTTTCCATGAGCCACAAGTTCACACAGATCAAACTGTCTATTACTACGATTAAAAAGATAGTATAACTATGAATTAAAGTAAGAAACATTTAGAAATCGGAAAATAAAGGGAAGGGAAAAATAAGGAACACGCTATTCTTAGATCAGCAAACTTTCACAACTTCACTAAAGGCGGGTAAAGAAAAGGGACCATACTAGCCAAAACAGACTTTCGATTATCACTAACAGTCTATAAGAAATGAAACTTTAATTTGATTCGTTCTTATTCACTAAAGGGAGGGTGAGAATGGAACAAACTATATGTGCATATGATTCAGTATTTGACTAAAGGTAGGGAGAGAATGGAACATGCTAATACACCAGTTTGCACTAGAATCTTAACTGTGGAGAGAAACAGGGTAAAGGACAATAGGCAATTTTGCTTTATTCGGAATAGGGAGAGAAGTTTTAGGAAAGACAATCACCCACCCAGTTTTTATATTTACCTAGGACAGAATGGCCACGGGTCGGTTGGAAAAGGCGGGAAAGGACCCTCAAGGACTTAGGCTGCCAGTAGGCGAACAGGTACAGCTCATGGACAGTCAGGACAGGTTAACCTCAGGATGTTGGATCAGGACTGAGCTCATCCCAACACCTACAGCTTCGGATGCAACGTCTGCGCTACCCCCTCTCTGCAAGGAATCTGCCAATAACCCTGATTGGGTTCTCGAATCTCCCAGCAAAGTGCTTTGCCAGCACTTAAGGTTTCTCAAACTCCGACTGAGTCTGGCGAAATTACGGACAGAGTGCTCCGCAGCTCTCTGTATCAATCACCTATAGAGTTCGTTGGGTCAGTGACAGGTCAGCTATTCGGACAAGTCGGACAATTTCTCCAGCTAAACCTAGGCAAATTATACTGTTTTAGGGACAATGTACCATCAACAAATGTTGCAAGTGAAAGGTTCCCTAATTTCTGATTGGGTAAGGGAGGAGGTTAGGTCATGGTACCTCCTAAATTTTAGACTTTCTCAGACTTAATATTCATTTTCGAACCCACCCCTTACATTCCAGTTCCCATGGCAAGAGAGGTTTTAGCAGACAATGGGGTATACTGTAAAATATAAATTTGTAGCAAATGCAGGTACAAGTCAGCTTCTTCTTGCTGGGTCGCAGGTCGGTTCCCAGGAGCATCTTGGCTTCGGCTGCCAGCTGGCTGGGTTCCACTGCTGCATGACTTTCTTTTCCCCCCATCACATGACTGGTTCTATACGGGCTTCAAGATGGAGTAGCAGCGCCTCCCGGGCCCCCCCAAAGATGGTACATGAAAAGTAAGCGAAAACAATTTAGAAACACAGGAAAAAATGAATACACTGTATACCGTGAGTGGCTATACTACATCCCTTACATTATAATAACTATAGCATTAGGAGTTAAGCAGAACAAACGACTTTGCAAAAGCAGCAGTGCAAGCACAGAGCATGTGAAAAACAGAGCGGCCATTTTTGCAATACTGCGCATGAGCAACAAGTTCCCTCCAGAACTGCGAGTGCGTCACATCACGTGGGTATGACCAACGCATGCGCAGACTAGGTTCCCGCAAAGCAGCAACCATATTAGAAGCAAGCGTTATTACTTTTAGTAAACACATACGCAAGCTTCTCTTTGACACCCACGTGTAGTGTAAAAGTGCAATATTAGTAAGACAAACATATTGAATTAACCTATTAATGTTATTTGAGGTTCTTGATACAAGCAAGACGCGTCACATGCGAATACTTACTCCATCAGGTGCACATCATGCTTAAGAACACACAGTTCACCAGGGCACTTCCTGCCCTTGAGGGTGATTCCCAGTTCCCACTTGGAACTGGCAGACACCCTGCGATATCCAGGATCCCCAGGGCATCTCTGCAACCGTAGTGAGGCAGAAAACAGAAATATGGATACATCTAGCCATGCTTGGGCGTTCCATATCAGATTTTGATGTTTAGATCATGATGAAGCATTCGAACCACCAGGTCAATATCAGGCTATTTGTGATCTAAATGTTTGCAATCTGCAACTTATTTAAACTGCCCTACCTCTAATGACAAAGAGTTCAGTGGCCTGCCCTTCTTTCTCTTCATCTCATAAGAACCTCCTTGGCCTGGAATCTTCAATAAGCAGCACCCCAACACTCTCTGGCAGACCACACTGTGTGCGTGCATTCTCAGCTCCACTGCTTTCTGGCTGATGTCAGGTCACCTGTGCATCATGCAGCAGTCTGAAATACCCCCTTCCAATGGAATCTCCTACCAGAACTGTCCTGAAAACATTCTAAAGGAACAGTATTGTAGTGTAGTTCTGATTGTACCCTTTCATGCAGGACCTACGCTGTTTACGGATAACATATACTGTGGGTTTGGTGGCAAACTGACTCTGTAAACCCCCACTGAATATGTCAGCCTATTTTTTCGCATTAGCTAGCTTGCAGTGCAGCTAGAATCTCCTGTTATCAGAGAGATTTGTTTTTGGCAACCTCAGAACATAATAACCTCAGACTTGTGGAAACAACATACTACTGTTTACCCAGTCACTCGTACTTGCTTGTTTTGCTCTCATAGAGATACACAGAAGAATCAGTCGAGTATGTTTACAATAAGAATTTATTGTACCGTTGTTCTTATCATGTAAAATGAATGCACTGCTACACAGTAGCAAAGATATAGAACCAGCAGTACAGTGAATAAAAAGAAATAGTATTGTTCTACCATTTTGCAATAGTCATGAACACATACATAAATATAGAATGCATTTATAAAATAAAGTGCGTACTCCTAAGATGCCTGTCTAGATGTACCTAAGTGTACCTAGCATGTGAGTAGGTGCGAAAGATCCCAAGCCTAAGCCTAAGAGCCTAAGTCTAAGAGCCAATAATCCAAATAGGATTTAGTCAAAAGCCCATACCTGAATAGTGAGAGTGTGGGACTTCGTCCTCGACTTGAGTTGGACACCCCAAGGGATTGTTAGACCATTGTCAGCTGGGGCGATGGCATGCGGAGCCGCCCGTCTCTGGTCCGTGTGTCAGCCTTGAAGTCTCGGGCCCCGATTCACAGAATAACTTAAGACAAAATCCTAAATTTACCATCATTTTCATACTCACAGAAGACACTTACTCATTTTGGTATTCACAGAAGACACTTACTCATTTCGGTATTCACAGAAGTTAGGAGTCCTAACTTTAGGACTCGTAAATACCTTCTATGAATAGCAAAAGACTTAAAGTTAGCATTTTTCTCAGTTTAGTAGTAGTAAAGTTAGGACTCCTACCTTTAGGACTCCTAAATGCCTTCTGTGAATACCGAAAGTCTCTAAATTAGGATTGTTCTCAATTTAGTAGTAGTAAAGTTAGGACTCCTAACTTTATGTCAGGCTCCACCTTCTTGTTCCTTCGGGATTGTGCTGAAGTACCTATAACTTCCCCCTCACGACGTCCCCAAGAGTCTGGAGTCAATACACAGAATGCAAGGATAGTCAGGCGAGGGAAGGAAAGGAAGGGGACAGCAGGGAGGGAGACCTGAAACGACAAGAGCATACACACTTAGAACTATACTCTAGTAATGACTAATATAACACTGTTAAGGGCACAATACTACAGAACCCTGTACTATCCTACTCCCTACCTGTAAAGAAAAATAAGGAAGCTGTAAATCAGGGGTGAAGAATGAGGTGAGACCAGAGATCCATCAACTGAAACAGAAGAACATATAACAAGCGTTGGAACTCTCATACCCTTAGTGCAATACCATTACTGTCAATGTATACACAACATACCTATATATACATGGGTTCATAGCTTGTAGTTAGATAAATCCCTCTGTATCTCCCCCAGTTCGTCACTTCTGTGCTAGGAAAATAAAGATGTACATCAAATGATGATAACGAAAGCAACACAGCAGGCAAAGGTTAATCCAGTCTTAACATTGCCAGCTGTAGGTGAATAATCCTGAAATGCTTCGAAAAGCGGACACTCCAGACCGTGATTCCAAAGTTAGTTTACATGCAGGAAATATGAGTATGGCTGGATCCCCAACCGAACATTGTTCTACTCCCTCACAGTCAGAACGTGTCCATTCTGTGTTTTCCCCAAAGAAATAATAAGTTGTTCCCCGCAAAGAAACAGCAGAAATGCCTGTTTCAGACAACGGGGAACCGAAATGCTCACGCTCTCTCAGCCGAGAGAGCAACGTTAAGGAAAGCCACTCACACGAGGCAGTTCTACCTCATTTAATCAATAGTACGTGAACCCAAACCGATACGGGGTTCCCAAATCTCTGCAACAAGTACACGGATAGATCTTACCGGCACTCCTGGATATACGAACCGCAGCCTCAGAGATCACAAAGAATAATCAGCCCGCCGTCTTCTGGGGAGCTGTATTTACTTCCGGGAATTCGCGTGCTTCACGTCAAGCACGCGACGGACGTCTCGAGCATGCTGGGAACTGTAGTTCGCGGCAATTGCCGATGCCGATCAGTGACCCCTTCGTCCAGTTCCTGACACTTTAGGACTCCTAAATGCCTTCTGTGAATACCGAAAGTCTTAAAGTTAGGATTTTTCTCAATTTAGTAGTAGTAAAGTTAGGACTCCTAACTTTAGGACTCCTTAATGCCTTCTGTGAATACCGAAAGTCTTAAAATTAGGATTTTTCTCAACTTTACTACTACTAAACTGAGAAAAATCAGAATTTTAAGACTTTTGGTATTCACAGAAGGCATTTAGGAGTCCTAACTTTACTTTACTGTACCGAAATGAGTAAGTGTCTTCTGTGAATACCAAAATGAGTATGTGCTTTCTGTGAATATGAAAATGATAGTAAGTTTAGGATTTTTTCTTAAGTTATTCTGTGAATCGGACCCTACGTTCCCTTCTGCTTTCTGATAGCAAGAGGTGCTGTATTTATGCAGTCTATGTGCATATGTTCCCCGTTGTTCTATATGAGGATGACATTGGGGATTACACCTTGTGCATCGATGGGAGAGGTGAAGTGTACCTCCTGGAGAGTGTACTCATAAATTATTCATATGTACTAAGGATGACGTCTTAGCAATATTGATTAGGAAAAACCCATCCTTGGCAAGGAACTAGAAGAAAGGTTTAGTCCATAAAAGTATCCAGTCCGAATAAGGTGTTATGTCCATACAAGGCAGTCTGTCCCTATTTGGAGCTATCTCCTCATAAGGATCGTTCATATGAAGTGATGGGGAGATGATGTAAGGAAAGTGTACAATGTTCCCTGGACTTATATCAGGGTACCGATATGACATATAACACCCACTCCACCTTATACTTAACAATGATAATACACATTTGAGATATACATTTATAACGAAGTCAGTGCATACAATTATCAAGCAGTCATTTAAAATGTTTCTAAAAACGTTAAAATTTCATTTAAAAACAATTTAAAAAATTGAGGAAAAATGTTCCTTGTGAAAGTATGACATTTGTAGCAAAGTTCCGCAAATCACAGTTCTAAATGAGTTCGATCACACAAGTTGAACTACTGCAAGCGTTCTTAGAAGGCAAGGCTTTGGTATAGAAAGTATCAATTTGAAAAAGTTCTTTTGAGTAAAAAGAAGGGTAAAGAAAAAAACTGAATTTGTTCCCAGCACACGGTGAGCCAGATTCAGATTATGTGTCTTGGCTGGGAGACTTAACATTGTCGCGCCTGCTGTCGTAGTGGACAAACATTGTAGTACCTCGTATAGCACGTCAAGTTTGCATAGATGAAACTTGTCAGTCCTGCCAACAGTTGTTGGTGAGGCAGCCGTTGCTGTATTTGATACCTCGGTGCCAAGGGTGGAGCTGATATCCAACTCGGTCAAGGGCACCTACGGATACTCGAGGAATGCATGCATAAAGATGGGAATACGCTGAGGACAGAGTCAAGCATGGGACTGCAGTGGTTCCAGCATGGAGTCTAAGTCTGCTGGCATCACCGTTAGAAAGTTCAGACAAATGTCAAACTCACGTTTTCCTCTGCAAAACAGACATTGGAAAACAGGTACGATGCCGTCTCTGTAGACTGGTCTGAATTACAGGAATGAAGAAGCACTTAGGTCTCAAAGGCCAGGTGCACCCAGATGTTTTACCATGCGCTGACGGTAATATCTTTCCAGCAGAGCATTTGCAGCCTCGCTAGCGGATGGTCGGTCCATTGCAAAACAGGTAAACGAGAATCAGGATTCCAGCAATAGCTACCAGGTTCAGAGGTAGACCCCCGAAAATGCTTCCAAATTCGGAGTGTATAAAGTTAGGAATAACTCCGTGGATGGTCTGGAAGGTGTTAAGGAATCCTGACCCTATGGTTTTAAATAAGTGTAGAACACCGCTCGTATCTGACATATTTACGATATGACTCACCATTTCTGCGAAATGTCGGGGGCAGTTTGTACGGATTAGAGCCTGTAACTCTGTCAAAGTCCTTGCATCTTGAAGTTCAAAGGTTTCTCATGAAGAGGTCAATGGCACGGTTTGCTGTAAAAGCATGGCTTTCATTCTGCTCAAAGCATCAAACTGCATAAAGAAACATTCAGTGTAGGCCATACTGGCGCCTCCCCAACTGTATTTGTTGCAGGAAACAATACTCATTACAGCAAGTAATCCTGGTGTTCACGGTGACCAGAAAGGCAATGTCCGGGAGCATCCCACAACAACCTTGATCGTTCAGCATCAAGAAACACACATTCGAAAGTAACTTGAAAACTGGCGTAATCACGGCAGCTGGAGTTCCTTTCATGTGGCAAGACAGATTCTACAGGCCCTTTGCAAAACGATATCTTGGCACATGAGAGAACCACTTAAAGCGCTCTTGCAGGTAGTACCACTAAGAAACACTTCTTGATTCCCACTCCGGCATCGAAATCAATATGGTAAATGCCAGGCGGTCTTAATGTATTCCCTGCCTAATTTTTCATATGTGCCTGCCTGCCTTTGTACAAGGCAATAGTGAAACTGAAAGGTCGTGACCGAGAGAGTTATTTGGCCGTGTATTAGCCACTCTGTGGATGGTAATTCAGCCACTGTGAATGGAAGCCTGTCCAGTTTTTCAATTTGCAGCATTGTATATTCAGCTCCCCTTTGTGCCAATTCCATCTGTATATCAGTTAGATTGTATTCTGAAAACAAAGACGTACTGTTTAAAAAACGCCAAGGCACAAAGCCTGCATGCCAAGATTGTAGCGTCCAGCTCAATAACATCATAGAAACATAACTGTGACTGTTTCCTAGGTCCTAGTAAAAAGTCCCTAAGATCCATGTCTTGTGAGAGTAAAGATGAGTGTTGTTTCACTTCTGCAAGTGTCGAGGCTTCTAACCATTCTAGGCACAACTTCTCAACACTATAGGATGTCACTAGCCCTGCATGTTTTCTCTGTACATAACGTGGATCTGGCCTATGCATACTGAGTCCCATGGTGATGTGTAGGAATGGTTTATGACGTGTTCGTGTCTAAGGGCCAAACCACCAACTCCTTCCAATTTGGGTCTGATCCATTGTACTTTAGTACTTCATCAATTGTTGCACCTTCCTTTGAAGAAGAATTCTGTCACCCCTGAGATGGTGTAGGAAACTTTGGAGTATCCAGGTCCTTTATCTTGGCTTTTCCAAGACAGGATGTCTGTTACACAGTATCATTTAAAAAGATAATCTGCTGTGTAATGAGGCATGCTCTAAATAGTGCCTCTGTACCCTGGACTTGCCAGTTCCTTGAACCCCAAATCGAGTGTGAGTCAATTTCGTCTTCCCATAGGTTGAAACCTTGTTCAGACAATTGGGCCAAAAAGGAAGCAGAGTAAATATGTTTAGTGTTTGTCAACATAATTTTCAGTGCTGATTTTGGTACAACCTTGTAATAAAATGAGGCTGGGTCTGTGGTGTTAAACCCTGAAAAGTGTGCAAATGTCTGTCTAAACATTTGTGATCTACTTTTTGGTGGTGTTGAGCAATGTTCCCACTGATGGTACTCAAATACACTCCTCTGTGAAATGGATGTGTGCAGGAAATGATGACCAAAATGTTAGTAATAGTACAATTTGTCACAGTCTGATGAACCCTCTAACATTTCAATATTAGAAAATGCAGTAGTTTTCTCTAAATCAGACAACACGTTATTTACTGCTTCAGTGTCCCAACCATCAGAAAATGTACTGGAGGTAGTTAAATCACTTAATGAGAATTCAAACATATGATACATTTTTAAAACTTTGGTTGGTCTGAATATGTTGAAATCAACCTTGTCCCATACTATGCCATATACGGGTATAGGAACAGCTGTAATAATCACTGATGACAAGTCTCTTTGTTCACAATGTTATTATTGAGGTGGCTTCTGTAGGATGTTAACCTTTTGGGCTGTGGAACCTTCTTGAAGCTCTCCCCCCCAAACTATCTCTGCCTTATTCTGCGTACGCAGTTTCCATTATTTTGGGTAGTTCAGCCACCGGAATTAACAAGCGACCTCCCTTAGGCGTTGGTGGATTGCCACTGATGCTGATTCCCCTTTAATATTAGCTAGTATTATGGCTGATACCTGGTCGTAGTTATTTAATTACTTCATCCTTAGGTTTTGGGCAGGTTCTGCTCCATTGTCATTTTGTATTTGTCTTAATACATCTGGTATTACTACTAATGAAGGAATACCATGGGTTCTGGTATATATAGCAGCATAGACTGTACCCCAAGAGGTGCAATCCGCTAACTGTGGTGAAATCCCTATAGGAAAACAGATTGTTAGCATTCTGTGTTTTGCAATGGTGTTGTATTTGGCAATATTGCTTCTAACTGGGTTATTTTCTGAGCTACACCGAAAGGAATTTTTTCACTTTTTGTGGGCACTTTGTGCATCACCGCGTGTAATGTTTGTGGAGTAATTTTAGTATTAGTGCTCGGGGTAAGAACTGCAGTAGGTTTAACTGCTGAAGGTTGGACCGCTAGTGTCCCTAAGACGAAGTTTGTCATGTTTCTGTAGAGTTTTATCAACCCTGTCATTTGAACAAGTAGTTCATCACGTGGCATTGTGTCAATGTCTGGATGTGGTGCATAGGTTGCTAATACCAATCATGTTGCTCCTGTTCTTCCTAATGGATCAAGCCTTGCTCTTGTTACTATGTGGGGTAGGGCGCCATTAAACCAGAAAATATGTTCCTGAAAAGTAAGCGGAATCTGAATCTCCTCAAACAGAGTGTTACCCGCTAGAACGTCTTCATGTTTGTAATAATGAAAAGTTTTTGTTACAGCATCTGCTTCTGGGAATATAACCCATGAGTAGAATACCTCTGTTTTGAAATCTTCGTGTGCCTCTATCACAAATATCACTACACTTCCTCTGGGTGATAACCAATGTTTGATAAGTTTAACTGTCAAAGTTTGCCTTACTTTGGGTGCAATATGTATTACATTTGTATCTTCCTGACCAGACTCCTTAAGTCCTAGGTGTAAGTCACTCTCCTCATCAGACATCATGTTTAGGACACAGAATTACTGTCCAAGGAATTTATGAAAAGTTTTTATGCAAAGGTTTTATGCATCATTTTGGGATTTTTTTCCTTTCAAGCTTGATTAACCAGCAACCAATACATAGGTTATCTTGCCTACTCAGCTGTGGTTGAGTTTTTTCTCACCTACTCCGGGCATCTCTGGGTTTTGTAAGTAGGGTCTCTGAGAATGAGCATGACTGGGCTACTCATATTCTATTGTTGAGTAAGTGTGCCATGTATATACCACGTTGGGTAAACCATGTTTGACACGTTGGGCGCCATGTAGTGTAGTTCCGATTTTACCCTTTCATACAGGACCTATGCTATTTACAGATAACATATACTGTGGGTTTGGTGGAAAACTGACTCTGTACACCCCCACCAAATATGTCAGCCTATGTTTTTGTATTAACTGGCCCGCAGTGCCACTATAATCTCCAGTAACAGAGAGATTTGTTTTTGGCAACCTCAGAACATAATGACCTCAGACTCGTGGCAACAACATACTATTTTTCACCCAGTCACTCGTGCCTGCTTGTTTTGCTCTCAGAGAGATACACAGAAGAAACAGTTGAGAGTGTTTACAATAAGAATTTATTGTACCATTGTTCTTCTCATTTAAAAATCTGCTAAAACTGTAACATAGTAGCAGAGGTATACAACCAGCAGTACAGTGAATACAAATAAATATTATTGTTCTACCATTTTGTAACAGTCATGAACACATACATGAATAAAGAAGACATTTATAAAATAAAGTGCGTACTCCTATCATACCTGTCTAGATGTACCTAATCGTACCTAGCATGTGAGTAGGTGCGAAAGAGCCTAAGCCTAAGCCTAATAGCCTAAGTCTAAGAGCCTAAGTCTAAGAGCCAATAATCCAAATAGGATTTAGTCAAACCCCCATACCTGAATAGTGAGAGTGTGGGACTTCATCCTGGACTTGAGCTGGACATCCCACAAGCGATCGTCAGACCACTGTCAGCTGGAGCGATGGGATGCGGAGCCGCAGTGTCTCTGGTTCGTGTGTTGGTCTTGAAGTCTCGGTTCCCTCCTGCATTCTGATAGCAAGAGGTGCTGTATTTATACTGTCTATGTGCATATGTTCCCCACTATTCAGTATGAGGATGATGTTGGGGATTAAAACTTGTGCGTTGATGGGAGAGGTGAAGTGCACCTCCTGAAGAGTGTACTCATAAATTATTCATATGTGCTAAGGATGACGTCTTAGTAATATTGATTGGGAAAAACCGCCCCTCCATAAAAGGCCACAGTCCTGATAAGGCATTATGTGCATACAAGGCAGTCTGTCCTTATTTAGAGTTATGTCCTTATAAGGCTCCGTCATATGCAATGATGGGGCGATGATGTAGGGAAAGTGTACATGTGCCCTGGACCTATATCAGGGTACCGATATGAAATATAACAGTCTCCTCCTGGGCTCTCAGCAAATACACTGTGTACTACCCCTAGAGAGAGTGAGGAGGACAAATGTCACTGTACCCGAAGACAGAGTCCACAGAGTCCCTCCCCTTTAGATAAGGCTTTGTCCACATACTGGGTCCTTCCTCCTTCCTCTCTAGTTCGACTTCTCAAAGTTTCTCCTTTGAGCAGGAGTTTAAAAGTGAAGGTGCTGAGTTTCAGAAGGGGTGAATCATCATCACTCCGCCTGATAGACATTTTGCAGGAGGAATACACTGGCTGGTCCACATCCTCACATAACGTGAATTGATTTTTAAAGATGGCAGAATAAACTCTTCCTTTGCAATAGCTGTGTCCTGTACCTGAGCACCACCCCTACGCGCCACTACAAGCTTGTGCCTTCCTGCTAAGACTTCGAAAGTAAGCCCCTTGTGTGAGTGGTGTCAACAGTGTGCTGGCTACCTAGGGCATAACTAATTTAATCAAGGTACCATCTGTGATAGACTACATTCTGCACATTCTGTGCTAAGTTAACAAGTAATTTCACTCACCTGGTTTGCACGAGTTCACTTGTGACCAATGCAGGGCGCCCTACAATAGCTATACAGCAGTGGATCTTATTTTAAAAGTTAGACACTGGCAGGAAGCAGTTAAGAATTACCTAAGCATTAAAGCATTGTACCAGAAGAATACAGTAATGGAGACCTTTAGTTTGTAAAAAGCAGAGGTACAAAATAAAAAATCTAGGAAAGTTTAAGAAACCTCAAACCCACTTCTTCAATGTTGTCCTTTAAATGGTATCAAGAGAGACGTTTTTAGAGGCAACAGTAAATTTGTAAACCCTATTTCCTTCTATTTACTGCATAATAAAAACATTTATAAGGATAGATGCAACTACTAACAAAACTGTAGGGGATATAAAATAGCAGCCATCACTTCTAATAATAGTCCCATACATTCAAGTGGAAGATTAAACAACCTGTGTTGTCTATCAATAAGTTAATATTTAAAAAATTAGGAAATTTTAAATTACATTGAAGATAGATAGTCCAAGGAAACAAATGTGGAAAAGTAATGCAGGATTTTAGAGGGGATCATTGTCATTAACTATTTTAGCCCTTTAAAATATGTTATGCATTAAATTAGCAAAACCCACATTTTGAAAGAGCGGTTATATATTTTGCATTAACCCCTCAATTCTCGTTTACTAAAGCCTGTCTATATGAAAGGCATTAAATTCAACAGACTCCATCCCTGTAGCCTGGTGTCTCAGCGTTCCTCCCTTCTGTAATGAATATAATATCACAGCTTTCTGGTTGTTCCTTAGAACCCTGTGGTGAAGCTACAGTAGAACACTGGGGAATCAACTGTCAGGCTGCTTTTGCTGAAAGTACTTGTTTCAAGCCGCATGCTAAACTTTTGTCAAGTGGATAAGGAAATTGGTAAGCATTTATAGGAAATGTGCCCTCATTTTAGGTTTATGGAGCAATTAGCATCATTTCTGTGACAAAATATCACCCCTCATTTTGTTCATTCTCCTTCAGAGAAAATCCTTTCAATTCTACATTTTCTACTCCAGCACCAAGGTGTTCATTTGTGTCTCATATTTGTCATGAATAAAGAACAAGCATCCTAGACTTTCATTAAAAGTTTGTGTGCAGTATAACACTGGGGAATTGACTGTCTGGCTTATGCTTCTCTACGAAGTACATATTGTGCTTAGCCTGGATGTAATTTCTCCCACAATGTTGGGGAAAATATGTATGAGTTTATATAAATTGTCCTTATTTTAGCTTCTGGGCCATTAATAACAACAGCCTGAGAAAAAAAATGACTTAAAATGTTTTCTCTCATAGGTAGTTCTTCAACTTCCAGCAGAGGATACGCATCCTTTGCATGGTTAATTTATCATACGACTCACCACAATTACTAAGAGTAGTACAGTTCACCATAAAATGATTCATATTGTGACTAAAATATGTTATCACCCTATGTTTTCTATGCCCCCCTTTTTTTGACCCTCAAACCCAGCCATTCACTAAAATGCATTTCAAAACAAGCTATTTACTAAAATGCAGTTCAATAGGACACAGAGGCAGAGCACATTCATCAAACAAAATCCAATTTATATGCTTCTCATAACCATCCTTCTAAAGAGCACGACGAGAGCCTCAACATCTCACAAACACTTTGGTGAATTTCACCATATATTTGAAAGGGTCTGATTTACAATAGCTATATAATTTGGTTTACAGGAGATTTGCTGGTTCCACATTCTGCATATATGTTCTAACCCACATCCCAGTTGTTAACATCCCAAATATGTGTTGTATGTGTTCATTTATGTTTCCTGTGTGTTTCGTACAGTATAGGAAAGAATGAGACAGAGTAAAAGAGGTCTGTTGGTCCCATTTTGGAAGCCGCTGGCCTGTTCCTCTTCTCAAGATTTAGGTGAGCTTTTTTTCAAGACAATGTAAGTGTATTACTGACATTCCGGAAGTTGAAGTGAGAGGACCTAAACACTGAATGGAGGAAAGAGGAGACAGGACTTAGAAATTCAATTAGGTCCTTTTGCTGATAATGGCTGTAGCACTGCCATTTGGTAACTCGTATGGATGAAGGCTGGGACTGCAGTTTTTGCTGTACAGAGTGAACAAGGTCCTTTGTGTGAGGCCAAATGTTTTGTTTCCTTCCTGATCACTGTCAATGTGGATGTTGATAAACTAGGAATAGAATGCTCACACCTTTTTATTTCTCTCAGACTAACATGCTGGGAGTCATTCTGCACAAAGACTGTAGCTGAAACACAACCTGCAGAGGACCGATGAAAAGACAAATAATCTAAATGGGTTTTGAAAGAGAAGACAGAAAATCCACATCTGCTGTCTGCTTAACCCGTACAGAAATAGAAGCCACTGGTTGTTCTAGTTCCAAGTACTATTCAACTAAAGATGAGAGAGCCCTACAGAATATACTCAGCGGACTATTGCATGAACAGAGGGGGTACATGTGTGCACAGCTGGCTTCCCAGAGGTCAGGGGACATCTGCTGAGCCCTGGCCATGTTTGGAGAAGCAGAGTGTCTTTCTGATCCACTATGAAACCAAGAAGCAAATGTATTAAAAAGTCATGCAGCGCAGCTAGCCACCTTGCTGCACTTAGTGACAGGGCAAGGGCATAAATGCACCATATTTAACAAAATGTGGCACTTTTTTTTCTTTTCTCAGTGCAGGCGCACAATGTGATGCTGAGCACCAATGCATGCACCCTCACACAATAGTGCAAGGGTGCCTGCATTGTAAGCAGGATTGCTTTCGTGCAAAAATCGACACCTTCCTGAACAAAAACGATCTCCTGAGTCAGTTTCCTCTTTGTATGTGTGCTGCAAACTGATATTTCTTCTCATTATGCCTCAATTGGGGATGCACAGCATTTTGACTCATTCGCCGGTCTACCAGTAATCGTAAATCTGGGAATGTGCCAAAATCCAGTGGTGTTGAGTGGGAACACACACGCACCAACCAAAACGACCCATGGAATGCCTCCCTGGGGAAGGGTAATGCAATACAGTGGTTTGTGCGGTGTTGTGTTACCTGGGATTTATCAAGCTACTCAGGCCATGCAAGGTGAGCTTGTGCAGCTTGATAAATTAAACGTAAGGGTTGTCTCGATTTTGCACCCCATTGTGTGGTGCAAAAGCGATGCAACCCTATGATAAATATGCCCTCAACTCTCTTCTGAGAGATGTAAAGAACCTGCCAACCTAGCAGAGTTGTGGCTGACCTGAAGCACCAGAAGCAGCTTAAGGAAGAGTGGAAAGAGCAATCGGCATACGCTGAGGTATGTGCGCAGTTGTTTCTTGGCGAAATCATTATTAGACGTGAAACAGTTATTCCAGCTGCAATCAAGAAGTTGCATCTGAGGTGGAGTGCACCACCAATAAAGTGTGCCTGACTCAAAATGCCAAGGCTGACTGGGCTTCTACCACCTCATCCTGTGCCTCTAGTGTGCTGTACCATCATGCTGCTGTGACCTTTGACTAGGGTGGCTCACCTACTGCACCTACTGGCAACCCAGAAAAGGGTCCGTCCTGTATAACTGCCTATGTGTAGGATCGCCAAAAGGCAGCTTCTGCTGTCATCCTGATGCTGCTCTCTGCATTCTTTTGCGGCCCGTTGCAGGGCCAGCATCACCTGGAGCCCTCCGATTTAGGACCGAGGGGGTACCCAGGGGTCCCCTCTTCCCATGCATGCACAGTGTGGTGGGCACCATGCGGTGCCCGCCACAGGGTGTACGCTTTTCCCCACTCACCCCTTTTTGCTATGGGAGCCTATGCTCATGTCCAGTGTACAGGCTTCCATAGAGTTCAATGGGAGTCCAAGCAAACTGAATCTGTAAGCATAAGAATGTATTGTACTCGCTTGTTCGGACTCCCGTTGCACGAACCGCTCGTTAAGGTGTATGGATCTGATTCATACGGAGGGCTTTACTAGCGAGATCAGAATCGGGCCCTAAAAAGGGTGCAGTGGTGAGACTGTACTATTGCAGAGACTTGCATGAGGATTGATTGCTAGAACTGTTCTATGGGGTAATATTCAGCTAATTGACGTTACTCAAAGGGATGTGAAAACACCAGAAATGAAAACTTACCTATCCCTACCGAAGGAGGAGTGGCTTGAGGCAGAATACAAGGAGCATTCGCTCAAGTGCCAGAATGATAATTATGACTTTTTATGTGCTGTGAACTATTACATTTTAAGTGTCAGATTGAAGTAATTTTCATTTACTAAAGGTTGCACATTCAGTGATTCCATTGCTGAGTGTCTGTTTGGTGCTAAGTTTGCACAACCCCATACTTCCTCCCTAGGAAGTCGATGACTATTCATCATTGATACCGCTGACGGGCAAGTATTAAATGGGGTATAGTTAGCCCAGTACGCAGTCATCCTAGGTTGCCAACCACAATAGGGATCTTAGGTGTGCATATATGGGCCATTACTGGCAGAATGGGAGAGAGGACCTGGGCATAGCTAGCCCCACTTACACTTGAATTGTCTGTGTCTTGCCTCCACACTAAGACCTGCATACCTCCTGATGTTTGACATTCACTTTTTATTTCAAGGTGAGTAATTCCATGCTTTGAAGGTAAGGTGTACCATCACAAAAAATTGATTTGAGACTTGCCTAGCCTCTTTCAAGTCACTATTCACTACATCTACACCTATGTTCCTCAATCTACAAAAAGGTCCCTTAACTAACTTGCACTTCACATCACAGCTGTGTAAAAAGATCTCAGATTAAGAGCCTCCCTGAGGGTGCCCATCAGGCATTGCAGGGCTGGCCTGATAAGGTGCAGGACATCCGCTAGGGTGTGTGAGGTCCCCATTTCCAAAAAGAAACTACTCTCCTTGTAATGGCTCCTTTTCTCTAACCTACTCCCCTTTGTCCTTTGTCCCCTTTAGGAACAGCATACCTTTTTCTTCTGAGCATAATGTTTGTCTAATGCATGGGTACTCACAAACTTTCTCTCGGGGGCCAAATTTACAGTGTGGTTTGTGTCCGAGGGCCGCACCGGTGGGGGCGGGGTCAGTGGGGAAGGGGGCGGGCTAGAGCAAAGAAAACCTGTGACCATGAGGTTGATCACAGGACCCTGCAGAGGACGCCTTCGTCCACTGAGCCACCAGACCCGGCATACACACATCTCTCTCTCTCTCTCTCTCGCTCTCTCTCTCGCTCTCTCTCGCTCTCTCTCTCGCTCTTTCTCCCTCTCTTTCTCCCTCTCTTTCTCCCTCTCTTTCTCCCTCTCTTTCTCCCTCTCTTTCTCCCTCTCCTTCTCCCTCTCCCTCCCTCCCTCCCTCTCTCTCCCTCTCTCTCCCTCCCTCTGTCTCTCTGTCTCCCTCTGTCTCACTCACTCCGACTCTCACTCCCTCTCTCCATCTCTCCCTCTGTCTCATTCACTCTGACTGTCTCACTCCCTCTGTCTCACTCACCCTGACTGTCTGACTCTATCTCTCCCTCTCTCTCTGTATCCCTCTCCCTCACTCTATTTCCCTCTCCCTCTCTCTATTTCCCTCTCTCCCCTTTCCCTCTCTCTCATTCCCTCTGTCTTCCTCTCTCTCCTTCCCACTCCCTCATTCCCTCTGTCTCCCTCTCTCTCTGTTTCCTTCTCCCTCACTCTATTTCCCTCTCCCTTCTTCCCTCTCCCTTCTTCCCTCTCCCTCCCTCCCTCCTTCGCTCTCCCTCGCTCCTCGCTCTCCCTCCATCCCTCTCCCTCGCTCCCTCTCTCTTGCTCCCTTGTTTTTCTCTTGCTATCCCTCCCTCTCCCTCCCTCCCTAGCTCCCTCCCTCCCTCGCTCTCCCTCCCTCCCTCGCTCTCCCTCCCTCCCTCCCTCGCTCTCCCTCACTCCCTCTCTCGCTCTCCCTCACTCCATCACTTGCTCTCCCTCCCTCTCTGGCTCTCCCTACCTCGCGCTCTAGCGTCCCAAACCCCAGGCACTGCCCGACCCTATGTCGCTAGCCCCATGCCCCTGGTGCAGACACCAGGACTCTCGGAGAGGGTCGGCATCATACCTGGAGGCCTTATGGCTCGTCAACCACGTGTCTTCACTACCGGGCCGTACCCCTGAGCTGACGGACTCTTTGAGAGCCACGGCTGCCCAAAACCGGACGCTGCGTCCCTAAAGCCAGTGAAACTCATGCAGAGGGCAGGGCGCTGCGGGAGCCTTGGCTCTGTCTCTAGCGCACCAGGCACTGCCGGACCCTATGTCGCTACCCCAGACACCTGGTGCAGACATCAGGACGCTCGGAGAGCCTCGGCTCTCTCCCTGGAGCTCTTACCGACAGACAGGGCTCGTCAACCTGTCTCCACTACCCGGACACCTGACCTGACGGACTCTCTGAGAGCAACGTCTCTATCTCTGGCGCTGCCAAACACCGGGCACTGGGTCCCTAAAGCCAGTGAATCTCACGCAGAGAGCAGGGCGCTACAAGAGCCTCGGCTCTGTCCCTGGAGCACGCAGAGGCTGGCAGCACAGGACACTCTGCAATGCCCCTGGTGTTCCCAGATATTGTTGGACCCCGTCACCTCTGCCACTGTGCACCGGCGATGAAGGGCTGGACCTTTAAAGAGCGTCTGCTCTGTCCCTGGTGCTCCCAGAACAGGGTAGTGTCGATGAGGCTCTAGGCAGCGCCCCTGGTGGTCACACAGTGCGAAACAACAGGAGTCTCTGTACCTGTGCTGTCAGCCTCAGCCACGGACCACTGCCCCCTGTGCCCCTCGCAGCAGGAACCTCTGTGAGCCATCACCATTTGCTGCCATGACTGGCGGGCACCACTGCCACCCGTTCGCTCAGTGACCCCAGAGAGACTCAAAAACCCGTGTGCAGACACGGAACAGGTGCATCAAATCAATAAGGAAGTCGCTGAGGCGTTCCGGCGCTTGTAAAGTAAACACCAACTATCCAAGCGGACGCAAATTGAAAATCCTCACTTCGTTTAGTCCTAAAAACAGTCTTGGAAATGGCATGTCTCCTATGTTGTTCAGCTTCAAAGTGCGGCTGCCCTCCTGCGAAGAAGTGCAGCAATTTGAGAACATTTCTTTACTGGGCACGCACATACAATCTCGACACACAGCCGCACCCCAGCACTTCACAGGTTTTTAAACGACCATTGGCATGTTAATGAGGTTTTGTTCACCTCTCAGCGCCCCTGCAGCCCCACTCTGACTATAGTGAGAATCGCCCGGCCCCCACAGAGCAGCAGAGTCTGAGTGGCGCTCTGTTTGCAGACACTCTTAAAAGAAAAAAAAAAAGAAAAAAAAACTCGGGTACAATGTCTGGAAGGTCCGCGGGCCGCCAGGGAAGGCTTGCCGGGCCGCCACTGGCCCGCGGGCCGTACTATGAGTACCCCTGGTCTAATGTTTGTCTACAGCGAACACTTGTTTCGCCCCCTCGGGCTGATATGCCTGGGGCGTTCTCATGGCTTGAAGGACACAATAGCAAGGGTTCTTTCAATGAAGATCCGAAGGGACTTGCTATTGCTTCCTTCAAGCCTTGAGAAAGTCCCAAGAATATCAGTCTGAGGGGGCAAAATATTTATTGGCTGTTGACAAACATTATACCACTTATCCAATTGTACAATTTACCTTTGGTACATGGGATTACTCACCTTGAAATAAAAAGTGAATGAAAAAAAATTTATGCTATTGCGATTTATTACTGAAAGGGAAGACACTCCTGCCTCGCCTTTATTCTGTGTATGACTGTGGTAATAATGGTCTAAACCACATTGGAGTACATCCCCACCAAAAATATCTGGCATTCTTGCTGATAGGAAGAGGATGCTGGGCCTTTTGCAAAGTTAGATACCTCCTGAAGTTAGTCTGGAGCCAGGACAGGGGAAGGCAGGAAGCCTGGGGACCTCATAGGGAAACCTCTAGAAGCTTCTCCCTTACTTAAAATGAACAATTGGATATAAATAGTGGACCTCAGACACCACCTCTTCAGTACACTTCTGGACCTATTGTTACGCTGCCAGGCAGAAATACTACTGCACTGCTAAAAGGATTGCCACTGTGCTGGACTGGTGCTCTGATGGACTGTTGCCTGATGTGCTGACTGGCAGCATGCTGCCCTCTTTCCTGGGTAGGAAGGACTGGACCTGTGTCTCTTAAACCCAGAACCCCACTGCAACTCCAAGGGCTAGTTGACTGATCACCTGATCAGACACAACAGAGACACACCAGGAGTTCAACTACCTTGCACCTGCAGCTGGATTTTGCCATGTGTGAGTCTTCACTGCCAAATGGTGTCACACCAGTCCTGGTCACTTGAAAGATGGTCTAAGGTGCTCTCCCAGTCTTTGTGGATCTAGCGGAACAGACACATTCCCTCTTCTGAGCACAGCAACCCCAAGTAGAACCGATGCATCGCCCCTACTCTGTGGATCAGAACTACCGAAAAGACATGCATTGCATGCTAGCCCACCACATCCTTGATGCAGGGCCCTCACATAGTTTGTTGTCAGCACCCTCGATGCTGGACTCCGCATTGCAGCCTTACACCTCCTCAGAACTAGCGCATTGGCCTGACTGCGCAACGTATCCTCATTCCTCAACTCCAGACTTCGAAACACAAGACCTGGTCAAGGGGATCCTTGATGATGATGCAGGACCTCGCACCACAACCTCGGTACCATGGCTTTAGCTGCGCAATGGACACATCTTGGAAGTGGCTCCAACACTCTGCAAAACAGAATTCAAGGTACTTTGTTCAGTGAGCTTAACTTTTTCCTATCAGCTGGGCTGCGCTCCATGATGGTCAGCCTGAACTTGTGACTTTGTCCCGGTCTGCAAAACCAACCATGCACGGTTAGCGCTTTATGCCTTTTGGGGTACTTTTTACTGAAATGATTAAAATGAAATTTCTACTGATTGGATCTGTCGTTTTTGATCTTGTTTTAATCATTTAAAATTATTATGTCTCTAACTCTGTTGTGGAATTTTTTTATTGTGTGTTATTGCTCTATTACTGTTTGAAGCATTTTACAAATACTTTTCCACATATCCTCTGAGTTAAACCTAACTACTCTGTGCCACGGTACTTGAGGGTTGAGCACAGGTTACTCTAGGGGTTCCTTGTGTCTTCACCCCAAGAAGAATTGTGGTTGCTGCTTGAGAAGGGGTTCACCCCCCTCAACCAGCAACCCAATTAATTATAATAGAGATATGTTCTTTTCATATTAATGACATGTAGATCAGCTCTCAAAACGTCCTTGATTTCATGGATTTAATGTGAAGGGAGAAATTAGTCACAAGTACAGTTATGCAATGCAGCAAAATCATTATTAGCATAGGACATTGAAAACTGGAGATAGGGTCTTACTGGACAAGGACATTTGCAGGCTGGTGGCAATATTTATGTCCAGCTTTAAGAAAGGTAATTTAATGAGTAAATAGGCATTCCACCTACATATGGACTAAAATACTGTTAAACATTAACAAAAAAAATTGTAATCAAGATATCTTATTGTATTGTAAGATGATTTTATTTTGTTGTAATATTTACTTTTTACTAATAATGTAATGTATTTTTTTGGGTTATTGGGTTTACTGCGGGATTGGATTTGTACTGTTTTTTAAAATGTATATAGTAATTCATGTTAATTGCTTAACTTGTTAAATAGGTTATATCTTTTAGTGGTTAGTCATTTGTTTAAATGATTCAATGCATTTTTGGTCTAGCCTAGAGAGAACTGTTTTGCCAGTCTCATGTTTTAAAACCCATTTAATAAAAATACATATGAATGTACAAATATGCAAGCATTTGCTGATACTTCTTCATGCATTGGTTCATTCAAGTGTTATTCACATTTTTTTACAGCCCACCACAGGAGGTCAACTTCTGCTTTCATGTGTTACCAGTTAATGCTACTTATATTTTTTATTTATTCTTGCAGCAGATACACACCAACTTTAGATGTTTATAAGTTTACGATTTTAATGTTTATTTCATATGTTTGCACAAAAAGAAATTACAAAAAGTTGTTTTCATGCCTTGTTCAGGTCCAGTGAATTTGCTGATGCTCTTTTAACATTGTATCAACTATTCATTATTCATTATTGGTTGTTGGTTTTATTGTTTTTAATTATAATTGCATTTTACCCAGGTTTTTGGGATTTGAGTAAGAATAGTAAATCTGACTCCCCAAAATACCCCAATATTCCCAGTGACTTTTAACTTGTGGTTATATATCAATTTCCACCCTCCCCCAGATGTGTGCCATCTCCTCATTGTTTGTTAGCCTGGAGACAAAATAGTACATTTTAACTCTCTGCTACCCCAAGAATACACTTTCTCTAATGTTTGTTAGACTGGTGTTAGAATTGTAACTCTGCTCCCTTCTCATGTATGTACTTTTCAAACATTTGTTGAAATTGTGTTAGAATAGCATATTGGACCCCAGAGTATATATTTTCTCCAACATTTGTTCAATTTGCCCTAAATTAGACAATATGATTTGTCTCTGCCTCAATATGTGGATTTTTCTCTAGGTTTGGGGGATTTTATTACAGTAATTTATTTGAATTGTTTTATTTTTTAGTAAGTAATTTGGTATGTGATGAATATATATAAATATTTGAAATCATTTTTAACATGTATTTTAATGTGCTAATGAAAATATATTATGTATTTGCATGAATCATTTTTTTAAGTTATTAAATTAGGGTGTGTATGTTAATTTGTTGCATAATTTTAACAAATGGATTACTTTGTAAACAAATTAAATTGACTTTTTTGGACTACAATAGTGCTAAGTACAGTTAAATACATGTACGCACTTCCATGATATTTTTGTAGTTGATATTCTTGAACATTACGTTATGTGCTTGTGTATTTGATATTGTGGGCCCAAATATTTTTCTGCAATATTTTTGTGGTCAATATTGTGACTTACAACATAGATGCTCTCCCCTGATCATGAATTAAAGTAGATGTATATTTATACTTTATACGGCATGCTTGGAATGCATCTGAGACAGAGTAGGTCTTAATCACCTTGGTTAATATTCCTGCTGATTGTTTATCATAGATTAGTAGTGAGTTGGCAGGATGTCTTAGGTAGATAGGCCTTAGAGAGATATATGTTTGTGGAGGCCGGCTGAGTTCATGTAGATTATATTTGTACTTTCATGAACACCACCAGCAGGAGCTGGAGTGTGATACATGGGGAAGTGGGGACTATTTCGAACAAATGTTTTTTTATTATTAGAGAATAAATAGGAAAGGGAGAAACCAGCAGAAGCATTAAGGTGTCTCAAATTGAGACCTGATTCTTTTCCAATATCTGGGCCTTTTGTTTATGATGATCTGCTGTACGTGTCCAAGCTCTTCAAAAAACAGTCACTTACCCTTCCACAGATGAAGCAGATAAAAATTCTTGAAAATCAGTGTTTGAGCTCCTAAATGTTTTGGTTATGAAAACATGTTCCATAATTATTGCCTGGACGCACCAAGGGATTGGTTCCATAGTACCATAAAAAAAGTAAGTTGAGCGTAACTGCTGCAATTGAGCAAGACCACACATCTCTGGCTTACCTTGTATTCTATTCATGGGAACATGAACAAATATATCAAACTGAACTGTCCCTCTTGAGATTGACTTAAATGTGATGTGCACATGGATCTTTTGAATGTCTAAATGAGGAAACAATCGTGGAATGCAATGCAACCCCGAGACATTACTATTGCCCTGTTTTTTGTTTAATTCAAGCATGGTAAGAGGAGTAATCAAAACAGGAGCAGGTAATTCAACACTCAAACTTCTTTCTATTGTATACAGTTCATCTATCTCTTCACTACTCTTCTTTAATGTATATAGACAAAGACTATTCTTGGTCATATGAGGGTATGAAATTACATTTCACATGTATTGTGACTAGTTAGCATGTAGCCAGAGAGATGGTAGAGAGAAAATACATAATCACAAGACTGCCTATGACTTGTAAGTAAAATGAATATTAACTATCTCTAACTTAAACCAGAGGTCCCCAATTTGTGAGCAATGAGCAAAATGTGTGTGTTTGTGTTTGTGAGCTACATCTGAACCACAACCGAACAGCAACCAAAACAGAACATTTATGCTTTGGTATGCTACAAGGAAATTGAAACATGAATTAATGTGGTAATGAACATAGTATGAATAAATAATGCAACTATGTGCAGTAATCACCGTATTTTTTTAAGGGGAAGGGAGATTTACTGATACATTGTGGATTTAAAACATATTTGAAGATTGGAATGTGCAGCACTCCATTGAATACAATGGAGTGCTACATGCTTGTACTGGCTGGTAAAAACCGACAGAGCAACGTTCCTTGTTATTTTTGTTCACAAAGGCCTCTCAGAGCCTGAGGTGATTTAAACCCCCTCGGGCTCCAAGTAGCCTTATAGCCCTTTGTAGCTGGGCTATACCGGCCATTAAAGGCCCTCTCACGTGTTAAAGGCACTCGCATTCGGCTCAGGCCTTCAATGCTGGAGCAGGTATTTAATGGCCAGAAAATTCTGCTATGGCGGGCTATAAGGCTGTATTGGATTTTCCATTGATAACGACCAGGATTAGACTTGATGTAAAAACAAAATTGCTAAAGATGTGTGTTACAGTAAAACAGTAATGGCAAATTTTAAAGAACATTATGCGAAGAACCTGGTCAAACATAATATCATTTAAAGACTACTCTGCAAAGTAGCTGGCTGCTCTCACTTATGATATTAGTGAAAAATATTGTGCATTGCAGTCCATTAAGGTGGTAACAATGGTGCAAATATTTTTGGATTCCATTACAAATTAAAAAGGAGGTTTGAGGCGCTTTACAACTATAAACCATTTGGCCACTTAGGCCTTCACCACAAGTAACCTGGATATTTATGACCCTTGTGCAAGCCTGTGTTTGCCAGGGTTTGCAATTATAAGTTACATGAATATATTGAACCAGTTAATTAATGGGTGCAATAAAGTTTGGATGCCCTACAAAATTTTGGCAGGTCAAACCTACAGGAATTTAACAGTGTGAAAGGGCATTGTAATTACTGGAATGTGCTTATTTTGATAGTATATGAACTGAAATCTGCCTTGTACTCCCAAAACCTTTTAAGAAGTGAGATGCTATTTATTACACCAAATTAATTACGACCCCCTGTAGTGGTGATACTAGTGGCCAATGGTGTACTTTGCAGTCCATTAGGTTCGTAACAATTGTAAAAGATTTTGGGGTTTCATTACAATTTAGAAAGGAGGCTTGAGGCACTTAATCACTATGAAACGTTTAGATATTTAGGACTTCATTACAAGTGGCCAGGATAATTCTGACTCTTGTAAAACCCCTTGTTTGCACAGGGTCTGGAAGGTCACTACACAAAATATTGATTACAAAATATAGACTTACATTAATATCGAAATAAAAATATAGAATGGACAAAATATCGAATGGACAGGATATAGTCAACAAAAATATTGAATATAAGGTAAGTAATTTAGTATCCATTTTTATAAATATAGAAAGTCAAAATATCGATATATATAATATAGGTATTAAAATAAATCGAATTTTTAATAATATCGGATTTTTTTAAGTGTTTTGTATGTTAGTATATGTGTGAAAAGAATATATTTTTATTATAATTTTACTACGAATTTTATGTTATTTAATTTTTGCGTAATTTAATTCTGTAGCGGGTTCTGGGTTTATAGGGGAATAGGGTGGGAACTAATTTAATTGTAGTTATTTATTGGTATTTATTTTGAATTAATTGTTAATTAATTTTTAATTGTTAATTTGTATTATTTGATTAATATATTAAATATTTACTTTCCCTAATGTTGCACTCACTGGAGTGGTAATAGTAAATTTTACCCTCCCGCTATCCAACGCTTTCCCTACTGTTGCACTCACTGGAGTGGGAATAGTATTTTTTACCCCTACGCTATCCAACGATTTCCCTACTGTTGCACTCACTGGAGTGGGAACAGTCATTTTTACCCTTACCCTATCCAACCCTTTCCCTACTGTTGCACTCATTGGAGTGAGAATAGTAATTTTTACCCCTACGCTATCCAAAGCTTTCCCTACTGTTGCACTCTCTGGAGTGGGAATAGTAATTTTTACCCCTACGCTATCCAGCGCTTTCCCTACTGTTGCACTCTCTGGAGTGGGAATAGTAATCTTTACCCCTACGCTATCCAACGCTTTTCCTACTGTTACACTCACTGGAGTGGAAATAGTAATTTTTAACCCTACGGTATCCAATGCTTTCCCTACTGTTGCACTCACTGGAGTGGGAATAGTAATTTTTACCCCTACGCTATCCAACGCTTTCCCTAGTGTTGCACTCACTGGAGTGGGAATAGTAATTTTTACCCTCCCGCTATCCAACACTTTCCCTACTGTTGCACTCTCTGGAGCGGGAATAATAATTTTTGCCTTTCCGCCATCCAATGCTTTCCCTACTTTTGCACTCTCTGGAGTGGGAATAGTAATTTTTACTACTACCCTATCCAACGCTTTCCCTACTGTTGCACTCTCTGGAGTGGGAATAGTAATTTTTACCTCTACGCTATCCAACGCTTTTCCTACTGTTGCACTCTCTGGAGTGGGAATAGTAATTTTAACCTGTACGCTATCCAACGCTTTCCCTACTGTTGTACTCTCTGGAGTGGGAATAGTAATTTGTACCTCTACGCTATCCAACGCTTTCCCTACTGTTGCACTCACTGGAGTGGGAATAGTAATTTTTACCCCTACGCTATACAACGCTTTCCCTACTGTTGCACTCACTGGAGTGGGAATAGTAATTTTTACCCCTACGCTATCCAACACTTTCCCTACTGTTGCACTCACTGGAATGGTAATAGTATATTTTACCCTTCCGCTATCCGACGGTACAAATATTGTATGTTTTTTATTAATATTATGTTAATATATATATATATATATATATATATATATATATATATATATATATATATATATATATATATATATATATATATATATATATATATATATATATATATATATGTTTTAAAAAATATATATATATTTTTTCATAACTTGAATTAATTATTTAATAATTCTAAGATTATTTAAGTATTTTTAAGTATATTTTAGTTAAATATTTTTTCATCAATTTTAAATAATTTTTAAGACATTTAAATAAATCGATATTTTCACTAACTATATTTTTTAAACTATATTTTTGATTCAACATTTTTGTACTTACCTGTTTGTAGATAGGAATTCGATATTTTTGTATTCAATATTTTATCCTCGATATTTTTGTAATTCTATATTAGTGTCATCGATATTATGTCAGTGATCCATTCAGCTGCTGCTTATTTAGATACCTCATCCAAAGCCTCCACCAGTAAACTTACAAATTTCAAAAGAAAATAAAGAAGCTGGACTTAGGCAAGAATGCCCATTGATGGGATCCTTGACAAGATTCAACTGCTTGAAGCGCAAACAAAATGGACAATAAAAGGCTGATGGTAAACTGAGTAGAAATGCCTGACTCTTGAGAAGATTCATTGCATTGAACGTCTTAGTACCAACTACAACTCAGCATCTAAGCTGAACTGTTGAATTGATGCCCAAGATCATAAACATCAAAATGAATATCAGATTGTCCTTTATATCAGAAGTGTCAAGGTTCCCAGAAGCTTCTCTGCTCCTTACTATTCTGAAAGCCAAAGAAGACCACAGTCTGTGGAGGAACGGTTCTGCTGCTTCTTTATTTGGCTTTCCTTTCACAGCCTTTCAGGTAAGCTGACTGAACTCAAAGGCTAGCAAAAACATAGAAAATACACAAAAATGCCGAATGATGGAACGCTCCACTGAATATAGCAACAATCAGGTTGCTACAAAATCCACCATTTTCTTTCTCCCTCACAGTCTCGTCCTACCCACCTTATTTCACGGACGCCTCCTCTCTCTCTATTAAAAAATAATGAAAAATAAAATTAATTTCTTGAACATGCCTACTCCCTAAGCACCCTTGCTGTATCTGCCACCTGCAGATCCAACACATTATCGATGGGTGGCACCGTTGAAAGATTTTCAAACCATTCCAATATAATTCCAAAAGAGGTTCTGTGCATGTCCGCGCAGTCAATATATCTGGAATTTAAAAAAAAGGCATGTCCTATTGGCTTTGTCACTCATTGTTTTATCTGAAATATTATATGCATTGTTTTCTTTATACCACCTGCAGGAATAGGGGAAACTTTCACTTTTTTCACCTGTTAGTTACATGTCAACAGATGCATCTTATGAGACAGGAGTGTGCATTTGCATTAAAATAAACGTTGTAACACGCAAGTACTGTACGTAGCGCTTAAACATAAGTATTAATCATATTAGCCATTTTGAATACATGGTAAATAAAGAGTGCCCTGACACGTGTACGTACGGTCAGTCTGGTGTTCTTCACATCCCTTTTTAATGCACAAGGCAATGTGTAAGCTTGTTTTCCCCGATATGTACAGGTTCACAAATGGAAATTGCGATGTTGATGTCTGTGACATAAACTTACTATAAAGATTTACATTTAAAAAAACAAGACAACAGCCATATATTGCACAATGAGAAGTCTTCTTTTCAGAGCCTAGTTTGGAGGTTCAGTACCGCAGTAGTATGCAAGTAGACTATAGTATTTTATTTCAGATGACGCATCATTTGTTCGCCGGTGGACTTGCATTGAACCTTCGAGAACATTCATACGATATGGATCGTTTCATTAGGTAAAATGTGAAAACTGTTCTCCACAAAGAAATTCGAGAAAGTAACTTCATGGAGTATTTTTCACTTACTGAGGTGCATGCGAGTTTGTAATTACTATTATTGAATTAGATCACTTTCCTCAATATAATAGCGTTATTTCCAGTGGATGCCTTTGCCCCGACAGCCGGCTAGACAGAAGGAAATTGGGATAAGTGGAGATAGACAATCTATTGGTTGCTCTAATTTTGCTCTTTTTTTTTCATTTCAGAGATACAAATAGCTGTGAAGAAAATTCGACTTCACCTTATTTTGTCTTTTGTCACAGAACGCTATTACCCGGTGGTTTTGTTCTAGTGTGAAGGCTAATGATAACCTCCCCTTAAGGGCTCTCCAGCACAATTAGACTATGTTAGACTAGAGCGATTGCTTTCCTGAATTAGCGTAATTTATAGGTAATGGAGCTGTATTATTATCAAATTCTTCTTCAGACTATCTACAGAATAAAGGGCGAAACATTTCCTTTTTAATGAGAAGAGCAAGTGTATAGAAAGGTACTTCACTCAAGTCACAACACCCATTTCTTTTTCGAAGTTATTTTAGGGATTAGATGATACGTTTATAATGAAGAAATATTTCAAAGGAAAAGTACGGTACAGTAAATCACCCCTTGCAAATCTGGTCAAAGACAGCTGTATTGTAAATGCAACAACAGGCAGTACATTCACTATTTAACAAGTTTAGGCAAAAGGAAAATTATGATGAAAGCAAAAATTATAATTGTTTCAATTTTATACTGTTCACAGAAAGGAATGCCTGACATGGTGCATTCCTTCCTGGGCAGGAATGTGCTGTTAAACAGAACTGCTGCAAGACCACTATCCCTCCCACCCACCAGACCACAAAATTACTTGTAATCAGGTGGCCAGACAGAGGTGAGTTTCAGCGGGAAATGGTGCAGTGGCGTGCAGTCAACTCCAGGAGCACAGAAACCCATAATCAGGCCCTTAGTCTCTTTTTTGGAACTTGAAAATCTCTAGAGGACGAAGGCTCCATGAGGCTGGATGCCCCTTATGCAAGGAGCTGCTGAACAGATTTGCTGCTGCTGTGCAGAAACATAGTGCAAGCTACCACAAAGTTAGGCCAACCGGCGATGCACTTTGGGTGGATCAGCAAGACAGTAGGTCCCCGTATTTATTCTCCTAGTTCTCAGGATACTTTTTGGCTGAAAGTGTTGGATTTGGGCACCGTTAGCACCACTTGCAAGGACTCAGGACAGGAGGGGGCAGCACCTGGAGGGTCAGGACTCACGCAGGCTGGGTCTAGGTATAAGGTTCAAGATAGTTGGAGCCTTTTCTGTCCCAGAGGCTCTGAGCGGCAAGCCAACCAACTAGCCCTTGGAGTCATTCTGGAAGTCATGGGTTCAAGCAGAGGAGCAGGTGTCAAGCAGCAGGGTAGGTCTATGAGCACACAGGGCAGGCTTTAGGCAGCAGTCCTTTTAGTGCAGCAGGGCAGTCCTCTGTAGTACGCAGCAGGCCGCAGACAGGAGAACAGTCCTCCGAAAGTCCTCCACAGGCCCAGAAGTGAAAAGTGAGTCTGAAGGTCCTAATTGTGTATTTGGAGCCAGCAGTGAAGTGGAAGAAACTTCTGGAGATTTCCCCACAGACATGTATGGAATTTCCTGTCTCCCTGTCATGATGTAATTGATAACACAACTGCAGTTTATCCCTCTTTTTCCTTCCAGGTACAGATACCACAGATCTGACCTAAAACTACAAGGGTGGTGAGTACACCCCCCCTTATTAGGAGCCTTAATGCGCTCTGAAGCACACCCCAGTCCTGACGAAAGCCTGTAGAGCATCCACAAGACTAAAACTTGTTGATCAATACCAGTGCAATAGATCAGTAACTAGGTCCATACACGCACGACTACCCTTTTAATTTCCCACATCACAACTTTTTCAATAAAATATATGGGACAAGTGGTATAGGGAATTTTAACTCACTTGATCAGAGCATGAGCACACCCTCTCTTTTTCATTCCTGGCCACTACTGAAAAACCAGTTAGTCTTCCTCCAGGCGGAGGTCAGCATATTGACAAAAGGAAAATACCCTATGATAATGCTGTTACAGTACACCTAGGTGGAGAACCAAGATATACCACTGACTGCCTGTGTACATTATGAGGGTTTTTTAAGACGGTTCCCATACAAACAAAGACCCTGGTTATACAGGACAAGTGGTCCTTTCTCCCCCCTTCAAGTCTGTCCCTGTCCTGGCCCCAGGATGTCTGGAGCCACAAAAGTCTAGAGTGAAGTTCTTTGGGTGAGATCTGAGGCACTGTCTTTGAAGTGCAAGTGGGGCTGTGCAAAGCTCTGACCCTCCCATTCTGTGAGGATAGCCCATCCTGCCAATGCCAATCCTCTATTGTGTGACTATCTTGAAACAAAACACAAAGGCCAACTGTCACTACACCTAATCAGGTGACCCAAAAAACAGGCAACAAATGGGTAGTACAAGAAAATGGATACTACTAGAAGTTATATTTTCTGAATTGTGACTTAAAATCCAACTTCATAATTGAAGAGTATTTTAAAAAGTAAAGTTCCTTAGACACCAAACATGACATTTCTACCTACTTCCAAGCTGAAGTTATCAATTATTTAATGTAATAAGGTAAACCAGATGTTATGGAAAAGGTAGGCCTCACAGTAGTCAACTACACATTTTTGAGCTTTTCACTATTAGGACATGTAACACTTAAAAGTACATGTCCCACTTTTTAAATACTCTGCACGCTGCCCTATGGGCTTTTATTGGGCCTACCTTAGGGGAGACTTATATGTTTAAAACAGGATTTTAGGCCTGGGAAGGGCATTATTTTGCCAGGGTGAATTGGCAGTTTAACACTACACATAAGCTTCATTGGCAGGCCTGAGACATGTTTTAAGGGGCTACGTAAGTGGGCAGCACAATAAATACTGAAGGCCCTTTAGCAGCATTTAATGTACTGGCCCTGGGTATATGGTATACCACTTCACTAGGAAGTATAAGTAAACTAAATATGCGAATTAGGTGTAAGCCAATTTGTTCATGTTTTAACGAGTGAACTCAAGCACTTTAGCAGGTTTCAGCTGTGAAAAGGATTTTATATTGCAATTTGTTAGATAACAAACATGACATTTCTACCTGCTCCCAAAGAAAAGCTATCACTTAATAACTTTCCCCAATGTTATCCTATGGGAGAGATAGGTCTCGCTCGCAGTGGTGACAATTAAAGTCTGGGGGGAGACCACCATAAGTCTGATAGGTCTGACATAGAGCTTGTATCTCTAGTACATCTGATCATGGGGAGTCTATTGATGTTTAAGTTGTATGTTGAATGAAATAGTTGAAAGTCATCCACTATTCATCAATCTATATTTCCCTAAAACAATGACTGTGATGCATAATTTTCCTAAATGAACATACTCAATCCTCCAGCTAATATGTGTACTACTTGAATCTCCTGACCAGTAGAAGCACCTATGTCCTATAAAATTATGTTTTCCTAATTAGTTTCCCCTTGGAGGCCAACCTGAAATGCTGCATCAGCCAGTCCTCATGTGTAGGTGGTATTCTAGATTTCCAGTGGTGGATTATGCAGCCCATTCACCCTTGCTAATGAAGTGGCCATCTACCTGTGCCATGAAAAAGGACTCCCCAAAATATCTGAAAGATCATTTAACAATATTTTAAAATTACTTTTACATTACCATTTCTCTGTTCTTTCCTAACAGGATTTGTCTGTTAGCATCAGATTTTGACTGAAAACAAGAGGGAGAAATGCTGAAAAGGGACACAGTTGAGTAGGAGAAAAAATAAAAGAAAATCTACAAGTGTAGAAAGCAGGCAAAGAAAAAGAGCCTGAAAGTGCAAGTTAGAGACAGTATATTTAGGGTGGTGTAAAAAATAGATGAGATGAGATGAGATCAGCAATGTTGGTAGTCAATAATCAGAGCACACAGCAGTTCAGGGTGGTCCTTCAATTAGGATTTTCTTTCCACAAATGAATCACTGCTGATTCCCACTGAGAAGATCAGGATTAAGGACCCAATAAAAACATTAAGCAAAGATAAGTGAGGACCTATGACTCTCCTCATGAGTTTAACTGCATTATCTAGTAGCACTGTTGGTTATGTAATCATCTGGGACAGCATGAACAGCATATGAATTTAGGGGATTATGCCATAAACAGTGAAACAGAATCATGATAAAAATGTGGCTTAACAAAGCTAACACAACATCAAGGGCCATATTTATCAAGAAAAATTGCATTCGCAAACGCCGAAATTCGCAGAATTTCTGCGTTTGCGAAGGCAATTTTGCCAAATGGTATTTATTAAGGCAAAATAAGGAATCGCAAAATTTGCAATTCCTTATTTTGCGATTGCATTTAAGGAATCGTAAATTTTGCGATTCCTTAAATGCAATGTAAGAAGCACCAAAAAAGTGCAATTTGGCCTTAAGGAATTTGCATTTTTCAAAGTGCAATGTGAAGCACATACATGCCCTTAGGGCATGTATGTGCACCATATGTGCACCCATGCTTATTTCAGGGGTGCATCAGGGTGTCCTTTTGACACCCCTGCACCCTTGAAATTATTTGTGATTCTCAAATTTCGAATCGCAAATTGAGAATAATTTCCCATTCATTCCTAAGGGCATCCTGGGCAATAGAAATGAATGGGAAGGTATTCCTTAATTGTGATTCGCAATTTGCTAATCGCAATTAAGGAATATTAAGAAATCGCTAAAAAATTGCGATTTTTTACATACATCCCTATTTGTAATTCTCAAATAGCGATTTCTAAAAAATCGCTATTTGAGAATTGCAAATCAGGATGTTTATACATATGGGCCCTAGTATTCATAAGTGTGCTCATGTAACGCATTAAAATTAATGAGTTACTAGGTTATGAACAGGACTTTTCAAGCTGTGTGATGCTTCATTGTCCATGCAATTTTATGTATTATCAGGACTGCCTACTGCCAGATGGCTTAATTAAACAACAAGAAACACATATTGCACGTTGTATGTTTGGGTTTCTAAAACAAGGTACCTCTTGCACTAGAGATGGATTAATCATTTCATGATCTTTAAAAATTGTCAGCACAATGATGACATAAATTAAAATCTCCTGATTTAGTAAATTTCCATTAAATAAAACAAATAATTACTTTCAATAAAATAAACTGAAACTACACTGGGAGCATGGCGCACACAAAATAAACGTCCTACATTAAATTAGTCATACATCCAGTCGTGAGGAGAAACTGTAGATGTGCATTTAGATGAGTTAATCATTCAAATTAAACACATTTCACACATACGGCGAAAGAAGGTTGCTTTCAAAAGAGTCGGACAAGCCTGGAAATAGAATAAGAATAAAAATTCACACCTACAGTAATGTATACCCCATGAGATGCATACATGCCATAAGCTGCATGTGAAGGCTCGCCCAACCATATGCCACAATATAATTAGTGCCATATTTTGACAAGCAGCTCCTTTACATGTTTGAAACTTCCTTATCTAGGAAGATGATGGGCATTACAAACAACTTTAGGAATTTATTCAAAATGCCCAGTCTCACATTTCATAATTTTCATAAATGTCTTGGATTATCACATTCGAAAAAAATCATCATTACAAATGCATTACAAGGAGAACCAGTGAAGGCGCAATTATTGAACAGAAATTCCAATGTGCTAATTTCTTTCTGATTCATGTGGAATGCCTAGATGAACTTCCACTGCTTTACCCACAGTGGTTGGAATGCACATGTGTGTTGGTGGGAAAATGTATGTACATTTCATGACTTTACCATTGTGGTTCTCTGGCAGCTCTATTTCCCACTGAGCTCATATAGCTGGTGTTTGGAGAGGAATGTCCCCTTCAAGGTGAGTGGCCATGTTCCCCTTCACTGAGTTGTCAAGTACATGTGAAATCGGTATCCTGAGTTTTAATTTACCCTGGCGTCATGCCGAGACCTGTTGTGTTAAAATGAGAACCTAGACCTGTCCTGTGACTTGGAGGGATGCACCAAGCACAACCTTCAAATAGGCAGTGCACTACTGTTATGTCCTGGGTACAATACAAGAAGCGGTGGTGGCAGGGTACTGTGTCTGCTATGCGAAACCCTGAATTTTATACTGACATTCCGTGTTTATGTCAAATACATATGTGTTTGGTGTGTGTGTAGAACATTTATAGTAGTATGAGTCTGTTCATGAGTCTCAGTACTGAGGCCAGTGAGATCCATTTTAGTGACCCTAGTCTATCAAGGCAAATGATGGAGGGTGAGGTTTGCCTCACCACACATTGTAAGTGTATTGGCTGCATTCCTGTGACTAAAGAGTGGAGACCTGGACACTAAACTGAGGAGGATAGAGGCAATGCTACCATTAGAAATCTATCAAATACTTTGCTATAAAAATTCTGCTGATTACTTTTTCCTTTTGATAGATGGTAGAGGTGAGTGTTGGGAATTCAGTTTCTGTTACTCAGGGTGAAGAATTTTTTAGGCAGTGCGTGCCGTTTTCTCTGTCTCTGATTACAGCTTCAGGAAGACTGATGACAGCCAGAACCAGTGATCTCATTCTTTCTTGTGCCCTTGTTTTAGATTATCCTGCTTGTAGCCAGCCCTACTGGTGGTACTTGCTTTAGGGACCATCACTTCATAGAAACGCTTCGTCTGGAGAGCAAACTTGAAATTACATTTGAAAGAGAACCAACTAACCCATTTCTTAAGCCTTACGCAGTGGAATAATATATCATGTCTAGAAAATGTGTGTAAAATTGGGATCCAAACCACCCTCCTGTTTACCAGCCCCGTTTTCTTCCTAACCAAAATGGAAGTGCTCTACAGAGTTCTCAAAGAGCTGCTGTACATCCAGGCCTGGTGTCAGCATGGCAGATAGTCTCCTTGAGGTGAGAGGACATCACCTGAAATCTGCACTTTCTGCTGGAGGTGAATGACACAAATAACAATTTTAGAATATTGTGTGACATGAATTTGCGGCCTGGCTAAAGTCCTTCCTGTCGAACCGTTCCCAAGCAGTTCGACTAGGTAACTTAGTGGGCACTAAACAAGCTATCACCTGCGGCGTACCTCAGGGCTCGTCCCTATCACCACACCTGTTCAACCTCTACATCTCCCCCTTAATTCAGGCCCTCAGGAAAAAACAGGTTACGGTGTTAAACTATGCGGACGACCTACAGCTTCTATTTACAATTGACAACTCAGCCACGTCCATCGCTTTTTTCCAGTCTACAATGAGGTTCATCCAAGCTTGGATGAACCAGAATCATCTTAAATTGAACCCTGGGAAAACGGAGCTGGTCCTCACTGGGGACAGTGCTAAACACTGGGGCCCACATTATTGGCCATCAGACATGGGCCCAGCCCCGTCCCCCTCTCCATCGGCAAAAACGCTCGGCATCACCTTAAACAGTGACCTCTCGCTCAAAACGCAAGTTGGTCAGGTAGTTTCCAAATGCCTTTTTCAACTAAGGAAAATCCGGAAGGTTCGCCGACTTCTGACCCGCGATGCCTTGATACAGGTGGTGCTTGCCACTGTGATCTCCCACATAGATTATGCCAACTCAATCTACCTGGGTCTCCCTCAGTTCCTCCTCAAACGTCTACAGATGGTGCAGAACCACGCTGCAAGACTGATTCTAAGCCAGCCCAGATGGCACCCAGCAACCCCCCTTCTGAAATCACTCCACTGGCTCCCGGTAACTCAACGCTGCATTTTTAAAGCCAGCTGCTTGATGTTTAAAGCACTCTACGGCAAAAGTCCCAAATTCATTTCCAAACTGATCATAAAATACAACCCGCCTCGTAGTCTACGCTCAGCACACCTTTGTCTTCTACAAACGCCCTCCTTCAAACGCAAAAGGCTGGGTGGCTGTAGATTTGGCATCCTGGCACCTTGCCTATGGAATTCCCTCCCCCTCGAGATCAGATTATGTCCTGACCTCCTGTCATTCAGGAAGCTACTAAAGACCTGGCTCTTTTTACAAGCTTATCACTAATCCCTAACCTCCTCCTCTGACCACACTCTGTTCTCACAGCGCCAGGAAACCAACCGGTGGCAGCGCGCTATACAAACCTTTGTTAACATAACATAACATGAATATTGTGTCAAAAATATCAGCTCTACCAATACATCTTTGAACAGAATATCAAAGGTGAGAATATTATTTTTTCAGGAATATTGTCGTATTTAATATCATTTACTTCAATATAGTTATAATAAACAATGTTTAGTAATACATTGAATACAAAATAGATGGTATATTAATTTAAGATGTTAGTTTTATCAGTATAATTGTTTATTTTTTACATATATTTTTTAATTATAAGTGTAATTATAAATGTAATTTCGTTTATTAGCAATTGATAGTGTAGCAGCAGCTTTTGAGTTTGTAGGTGTATAGGGTGAGAAGGTAATTAAATTATAAATTATTGATTTTTGTTGTAAATTGAATGATTGTAAATTATATATTTCATTGGTTATTAATTATATAAATTGCTTCATTGGAATGTTTATTACTTAAAGTTACATTTGTTAATTTTAAGGTATATATTTTTTTATAATGTAAAATGTAATTTATATTTGCATAGCTCGTTGTTGGGATTGGAGGGAAATCCAGTGAGAAGTTATTACAATTATAATTTCTTGGGGTCATGGCTTAATCAATATGCCACAGAGACGTGCTCTTTAGCGGCTCCCGGTAGCTCAGCCAAATATCAAGATATAAGCTGATTAAAAAACAAACATCACCCACAGTACATTTCAGAACTGTTGTGGGGAAGAGATCCTGCACATGGAGAAGTTCTCATGTTTCCCCAGCTGCCTCTGCTGAGAGCAGTAACCCTGGGAGCGGCGCCTGGCCCTGTTGCAGCATGCTGTGGTGAAGTTCAGAATGAAGAGAAGCTGGCTAGAGAGTAAGCAGAGAAGCGGCACTGCGGAGGAAACACAGCCGTACCTGGAGTCTCAATACGGACACCTACTGGGATGGAGGTGAAGCAGGACAAGGAGCAGAGGAGGGCCACCAAACTGACATGCTGACGGTGTGAGAGGCACAGGTAGCTCTGTAGAGAGTGCTGAGATGCACATCAAGGGGCCTGAGATCTCTTGTGGGTATGCCTCTCCTCGGCGGCCTATTGCAAGGTGAGAAAAGACTGCAAGAGGAGACACTGCTGCTTGCGCCCTGCTTGGGACTGCTACAACACTGGGATGTTTTGAACGCCTTTAATTCTATGGTGAGGGAGGAGTGTGGAGTCCTATGTGGATTGCCTGGTGATGGCCTGCAGGTCTATCTGGAGACTACTCACAGGGTGTACAGTGGTTGCGATAAGGAGCAAGGTTGCGCAAGCACTATGATTTAAAACATACCAGCACGACAAATGACTAAGCTACACAGATGGCAATGGTAGAACTCAACTGAAGGTGCTACATGGCGCGATTTTCTGCACCTTCCTAGATTTACTGTTTTACGGTAGACTGCAGACATTGGACAATGTCCACATTGCATAAACCTGAGCAACGATCCAAGTCTGTCTAAAAATACTTCTTCCCAGACTAGAAATTAGCATGGTAAAAGACAAGGTGATCAAAAGCGCTGCGTCCCAAACCTACACAGAAAATAAACCAGACTTCTGTAAATCACAGACACCAGAAAGAGGTGGGATAAGATGGGCAGGGTCCAACCTCATTGAATGTCCTCAAGGCAGTCCAGGAAACAAAACCTTGCTTGAATAGAAAGTTGATGTGATGGCTGTCAACCTAATTATAGTGAGGGGAGATCTATGCGGGGTCACGAAATGTTTCACAAAAATGGATCAACATATCAAAGAGGCTGTGAAAGACATGGGAATATTGAAAAAAGTGACAGAGGATTTACTACAAAAAATACAACTGCAGGATGCCCGTGTAGAAGATGCAGAGGGTACATCATGGAACAATGTGTACCCTGTGGGACTGCCCCATCAAATGGAGGGGGAATCTCTAGAACTCTACTTATAAAGACATGCGTTGGAAGCATGGAAAACTAAGGGACTGTTGAACTACTATTCAATCGAAAGGGCCCACAGAAGGCCATCAAATCCTCTACTACCGGGGCCCCCAGAGGTCTGTCATTTGTCCAACAGTACGATGCTATAGACACTACTGTACACAAAGATGTCTCAGGTCACTAACTGTTACTGGCCATATTAACACTACTTCGTTTTAGTGAGTTAAGAAATGAAAACAGAATCTGTATTTAGCACAAGACCATATCAACAGGGTCACAATGTATTTGTATGAACTAAAACAGTGCCATGCAACCGCAAAGAATAGAAGCTTGCACTGGCAACTTTACGAGTGCCTAAGACATGATTAACATTATACGACACAATTAAGTAACACTCTACTCAAAAATAAGGGCGTATTTATATAGACAAGTTATCGGCAAATAAGCGCTATACATCAAACAAAGGGATTCCAATCTAATGCATGAGCACGAACAATGTTACGCACCATCACCTTTAAATCCCAACACAAATCAATAATTTTCTAGAACTAACTCATTCGTGTCGATACAAGATTAATATGATGAGCCTAAATCCAGTAAACTTAGCGCTAGTCACAACCCCTACCCAGGGGCACGTCAACATGACAACTAATAACGTTTTAGAAATCAGCAAAAATTGCACCCATGACCCATTTAAATACGTGCCTCTGACGTCTGCTCCTAGTCCAGGGGCAGAGTCAGCACAAGTGGCAGGATCCTTGCACATGCGGATAATGGCGGTGGACTGTTTGCTGTTCTCCTTTTCAAAATCTAGCGGTAAGGTTATTGGGTAAGCCTAACACCACATTGTGTCGCTTACCTTTAGCTCTGAGGCTACAAGGAAGCTCGAATCCCCTGACGAGGCCCGTATTGAACAGCTCTTAAGTAAGAGGGTGCCTGCGGTCTTTTACCGAATACGCGCTTAATGATTAGAGTGACGAAAACCTTTTAAAATAACTTTTCAAGCTGCATTAATGTAATTGCAAACTTGATGCCACAGTTAATGGTGCAACGCGTAGCCCCTGTAAGCACGACTTTCAACTGTCAACTTTCCAATAAGCGCGAGCATGACTTTCTATTAAGCGCTAGGACTACTCATTAAATAATTGCCGATTTTGCCGAACTATGAAAGTTCGAACATTGAGCATGTTATATACATTTTTGCTGAAAAGAAATAGCACCCTGTGCCCTAACAGGTTTTAAAGTTAACATCTAATAGAGCTTGGGACTATTTTAAAGACGACCTATACCCGAGGTCTGTGAAAAACAGTGTACATGCACATTTACCACTACCATTCAAGTACATGCACGTGTTACAACTACCCAGTGTAAATACCGAAAAATTGCCTTTACGATATTTTGACTGCACAAAGGTGTATTAATGCGCACCCTCAACAGTAGCCATACAACTCCAATCAACCAGTTGGTTACCTCCATTACACCATGCCCACTTTTGCACCTATAATGACGAGCACCCGCTGTGAAAACATTAGGTGCCTTAGTGTAAATATCTAGATATATAATGGCCAAGCACTCTTTATCCTTGGTATAAGCCATATATTAGCCACATTTTCTGCACTGTGGGTCCAAGCACATCCATGGGCCCCATCAGAGTTTTGCCGAAAGTCGCTTTCTAACCTCTCTCAGTCCTCTACCTAAAATAGTCCTTCCACCACCTGATACCAGACATAATCTTAAAATAAGAGACCCAGAAGATTAGACTATCGCTAACTCTGGCGCCCCCACGATACCTTACACTATATTTATGTGTATTGTATGCATGTTTGTCTTTCTCTTTTTACAGGTTAAAAGAGCACAAATGGCCAGTGAACACCTAATAAGTAAGCTATCTTAAATATACTACACAAGTTGTGTAAGTAAAAGATACGATTTAAATGTTTGTCTGTCTGTTAGTCCTGACGAAAGCCCCATAGACTCCTTTGAGCCAACGGGGGCTGAAACATGTCGACGCAACTTCTAATGATATACTTATAGATCTAGTAACATGATCTATTATAAGTACCGCTTATGTTTTATTGAAACACACCATTCATTAAATACCTAAGGTGTTGATCTATTTTTTAACTCACTTTCATTCACTTACCCTTACTCAGTGGGGGCATCTTACAAATCTCTGGACACTGCAAATCTAGACCAGAGGAGCCTCTGGATGAGGCGGGCATCAAGCACGATCTATAGTACCTAATGATAATTGCCACAACTACAATGTGGGGCGGATGAAAGACATATACCGCAAGACCGAGATACATTGAGTTTTTGAGGGTACTATAGTTTTTCTATCCAAAGGTGTAGAACTGTAACTAGTGTCCATTTTCTGCACTTGATTACTTTCATACTTACCCTGGGGAAATAAGTGGACACTCATTCCTCCTCCCTACCCATTTGATTACTAAGTCTGTCATCTCTCGCCATCTTAAATATAGAGACTGTACTTGGTTGAAGGCAGCAGGATGAAGCAGAGAAGTACAAATCAATGAGACATGGATCTTTCTGTTTCTGGATTACTTGCAATAAATGCAGAATCGTCGCTGTTCATTTGAAAATGTAAAAAAAAATGCAGAGATCTCAGTATAAAGCATATGGGCACACTTTTGCGCCACTGTTGCGTCACTTTTGTGACGCAGCGGCTGCATAAATAATGCAGCCAATTTACAACATGACGCATCTAGGGATATGCGTTACGGTGTAAAGCCCTGAGTCAAATGATAACTGCTTCAAGTATGATGTATGCAAAGTGGGCGTTCCCATGCAGGAAATCCTCGTTAAAGTTGCGCAGTGAAATCTACAAGATATCACTGCACCACTTCTAGGATGCCACTGCATCAAAACATTATGCCTGTTTGGAGCAGGCGTAAGGAGTGATGCAGTGTATTGGGAAAAGGCCTCCCCATGCATTGTTGGAGTTGCATCATGCTTGTGACACAACTCCAGCAATGCGTGACTTCTGCGCCAACAGATGCTTCAGAATTTCTGACACATCTATCAATCCTTGGGCATGTTGCGCTGTATTATAAATACGGTGCATCCATGGTGGTGCTAGGATATCGCAGGCTGGTGCAGAGAAACTGACGCATCTCTACAGATGCATCAGTTTCTTGTAAATCTGTCCCATGATGTTCAACTGTGCAAAGCTTAAACTCCTGCACAAAGCCAGAGCACATTTCTTCACAAATCAGCTCAAGCGAGAGATTGGCTCGACCTGCGAGGTGACTTCAGAGATCAAAGAGGCAGTCTGCCTAGGTAACGACCTGCCACACAAGAAGATGAAACAAAGAGGCCTGCTGCCTAAGTAAATACCTGCCACATGAGGGGAGGACACAAACAGCACTTGTGAAATTGGAACTCGACAAAACATACAGGAGGACATTAATGTAAATTATATTGTAGAAAACACATCTACGCAGAAGTAATGATTGATGTGTCTTGATTATGCCGAGGCCTGGGAAATGTACATAACACAACCAAACAAGCAGTTGCAGCTGCACTCTGTTGTTGGGATCCAGGCTGGTACCCACACAATTCAGAAGGACAGGTCACCATAAGCACAAAAGATACCTACACTGTAGGAATGCTTGCTGTTAGCAATTGGTTCCCTGTTTCTACAATTCATATTTAAATTTTTATTATGTTGGTTAATATCTATCATGTGTCAATATCTGTAGACTAATAGTTTTGGTGTGAAAGGAACCTTGATTATAGAGGCTTGGGTGCTTGTGGCACACCCAAATGCAGCAAACCTGAGAGTTTCAAGTGCACAGACATACATCAAGCAACATGGCATAGCAAAAAAAAGATGATGCTTGGTGAGTGGATCTTCTGAAGTAGAATCCATTTTACTTCCTTGTTTAATGCCTAGGAATAGTGTGCAGTAAGAAACCCCTTGTTCCTTTATAAATACGTCTACTCATGGTCCCTCATATACCTTTTCCTTTCCTTGTCTGTTATTAATGTGGGTGAGTAATAAAAGCACAGCAAACACACAAACGTGAATACCAACAATGGGCACAATCAAACTGCCCATATGAAATTCGAGGGGGCAAAATATCACCTTACCAGGGCAAGGGTGGAGACATATTTTGGCAAACACAGGATACCATTGGCTTGCTTTCAAGAAACACTCATATTGTCAGCAGAAGCCAGTAATATGCAAAGTAAATGGAAAGGACACTTTTAGAGTGTAGGCTATATCACACATGCAAGAGGGGTGGGCATATAGTTATCCTGAGGTCTACCATTCATAGACATGGACAATGATATGTTCTTCCCACTCTCAGAACCAAGCTGATGCTTTATCTGGGTACTTCAATGATAGACTGGGAGATTGTAGTTGTGTGTTGAGAGGTAAGGAAGTAGGCATGCCACCAAATTTCACACATAAACATTGTGGGCTCAATTCACAAACTTTAAATTTGACTTTAGTCTAAGTTTACTACTTTTGGGTATTCACAAAGGTAAATGTATGAGTAGTAACATTACGGAACAGAGTCTCTGCTCCAAGTGCAGTGACTCAGCCCTCATAATGTTCCTACATGTAACTTTACCTTTGTGGATACCCAAAAGTATGAAACTAAGACTAAAATCTAAGTTTACCTTTGAGATCTGGGCCTAGAATGTCTTGCTCACGGTGATAGGTGATGGATGATTCATATCTCTTGGGTATATGGATAGTGAATAATCCACATCCACAAGAATACACTGATTATGGATGACCTAGCAATACTTACTCCAGGCTAGGCCATATACTAATAGACAACAAGCGCAATCAGACTACTGTCCGGTGTGCATGGACAATATATCATAACCAATTACAGAGTGTGCATGCCTCCATGGAGACTGCTCATGCCCGGCCTAGGTGAACTGGTATTTCAATTGGCCATGAGCATGGAAATAAGATAACAGAATATTTCACTATAAATACAAAAAACACAGCCAGATATAGTGGTATAAAATGGATGCTCTGAAGGTAGCCTTGAGAGGTTTTGTGAGCTACTGAGTTAAATTCATGATCACAAATCGTGGGAGTGTGCTCTGGTGAGTCAACAAAATGCTGCCAAGGGGGATATCCATGTGGAACCCCAAACTTGAGGTACTACGTGCTGAAATAGATGAAAAACAATTGTTATAGAACCATTCTTTCAGTCATGTACTACACAAGGAAGGAGCCAAGGCGGTGAGAGTGTTGGCCTGGCTTTTCAAAGGGAACATCACCTGCATGTATCGCACCCATTAGGAACACAGTGTACCACCATTGACACCCAGTAAGGTACAAATGATGTGGAACTCAAAAAGGCTAGACAGTGGAACCCTATAAGCGTCAGCACCTAACTTGCTATTCCTAGCTTACATAAATATAACCTGGAACTACCCAGAGAGATGTGTGCACACTGAAAAACACCCAGTGTCACAATGTAATTCCAGTACAGGATTATAACAATTTAAACAAACAGCACAGGAGAACTACAAAGAATTTCATGAAGTTCATGTCCACAAGTTTTCTTCCAAATTCTTCTTTTATTTCAATGAAGTTTTAAACATGATTGAGATGATCAAAAACACAGCCAACGCGTTTTGTCCTTATCAGAAGGACTTCTTCAGGGCAAAATAAATCTGTTCTATGACTGGCATAGCCAAATAAAGGGTATAAAGTGCTTTGTTCATAAACCTATTATGTTTGGGAATTTAAGCTGCGCCTTATCTAAGGTAAAAGCTGGATGAGTACATGATAACTCCCAGTCTAAGCAATACTTCCGTCATACTTCCGTCATCAAACATATTATGTTTGGAATTTAAATGACGCCTTATCTAAAATAATGGATGGATGGTAACTTCCAGTATAAGGAATCCAAGGTCCCAGGTCAGGGAGCAAGATATCAAAGGAGTGATTGCACACTTGCAACAGCCGGCCAGAGTCAAACAGAGTGTTCCTCTTACATCAGAGGAGGACTGGACGTGTTCTTCACATACTAAAAGCAGTTATATAAAAACCTGCGTGTCTCAGATAATGCGGTAACATAATGTTAGGGGTCACGGAGGCTGCAGTCACGCAGGCACGAGCTGATGCAGGAAAAGGCTACATTTCCCGGCAGCCTCGAAATAGCGCATTACGTCAGACTCCACAACATCGACACTTCTCACGTGATGGGGAAATGCGGACATAGCGAGGCAGCAGGATGAAGGCGCTGCCGATTATTCCGCCGTTGGTTTGTGGTCGGGTAAGGGTGCCTAGTGCACCACTTTCCTTTAATTCCTGACTGGATTCCTTAAGTACATTTGCCCGCTCCATTGAGGGTTCCTGAGTGCTCATTACTCTGTCTTCCCTACGTTGGAGAAATTTTCTCATTACATAAAGTTCTTGCGAGGGAGAGATACCATTACTTATTTGATGGGAGACTTTTTGGATTCCTTGGCATTATTCTGTGTGTTGCGATTTCCCTACGTTGGCGAACTTTCCTAATTACACAAAGTTCTTGCGAGGGAGAGATACCAGTACTTATTTGACCAGTGACTTTTGCTTCCTTGGCATTATTCTGTGTGCAAAGATTTCCCTACGTTGTCGAACTTTCCTCATTACATCTAAAGTTCATGCAGGGGAAAGTCTTTACCACACGGAAACATATACTGATATAGGGGACCTATTATCAGTTCAGTTGGGCGTGTCATGATCATGCGGGAAGAGTGACGTGTTTTGGCGCTAACTGCATTTAATGATTGTGGACACTGCTGTCTTTTGGAGTGTTATGCCTAAAGTGCATTTACTGAATATTCAGTGACTATTTTTTGCTGCTGCTCACCATTGTTTTGTTCCTTTCTAATATTCCTTCACAGTAGTGTCTAAGACAGAGAGTCTTGGTTGAGCAACTGTTGGTACCTCATTATCACAGGTAGTCACCACCAAGGGACATGGTGTGGTGTTCTTGTCGTATATCTGTAGGTCTTGTTCTACAAGACCTCTTTATGTCTTTCAGCATTGTGTATGGTGATTAGAGGTGCCCGCTCAACACCCCTGTATTTCCAGCCTGAGTATTTTCCTTTGCAGGTTAGTGGAAGTATGTGTGTCAAGGGAGAATAGAGATACAGAGGAGTGTGAGAAGGAGCAGTAATTACATCTCTTTTGTGTCTCGTTACAGGTCTCCCTCCCTGCTGTCCCCATCCTTCCCTACTCACGCCTAACTACCCTTTAGTCTATGTGTGATCATATCCAGACTTGGGGCTGTTGAAAGGTGGACCCCATAGAGCATCGGTTCGATCCTGAGTATAGGTTCAGGTCTGGAACACATAATCAATACTAACAGTGCAAGGCCTACATAAACTGACACAAGAACAGAGGGAACAATTAGAGGCACCACTTGCACTAGGAGAAAGAAAAGATGGGCTTCCAATGAAATGGTACCATGCACAAGTTGGACAATAGTCAGGGAAGTTGTTACAGGCCTCTCAGGAAGTGATACTGCGCTGGGCCAGAGATGATTTGAATATAGTCATTCCAAAACCGTGGAAAGACTTGCTGTTTTACAGAGCTTATCACCCACTCTTGCTGCTTAACACTATTGATGAGGCATTAGGGAAAGTTATAGCTTGCTGGGTGAAAATTATAGTAGGGGAAACAAGGATAGTTTAAAAATAAATGCCACTAATATCCTGGGATACCGAAAAAGCATTTGATACTGTATCCTAGCATAATGTGTTTGCAATATTAAGAGCTATGAATTTTTGCCTGACATTCCTTGTAATAACCAGATTACAATACACAATCCCAATTACAAGGGTAGAATTGAATGGGATAATCTCAGCAGAATGATCCACAAGATGGCTGATGAGAGGGAGCTCCACATCTAGGCTCCGGGGTGAGGGGTCATGCATTTGTGTATATCCCTGTGTTTGCCCTGCCTTCCACACCGAATTCGATAAAAGAAAATTCTGGATATTCTAGAGGAGCTGGATTTATTTGCATGCCCATGCTCGATACTCAAAATTGAGCCCTTGCTCAACATGCTGGACTCAGTCTGCGTGCATCTCTGCCGTGCTGAGGAGTGCTGTCTTCGAGCTGCAGGAGTATTCAATCTACACCTGTGGTCTGAGTGGTGTCACCTTCATGCTGCTGTTTGCTGCCTTGGTGGTTCCCCTACACAGCTCACCAGCTGTATGTTGGTTTGCAGCGGCTACTGGAGAGTGTTCATCTGGGTCAGGCACAGTGCACCCAAGCTGCTTTGCACTGGTCTGATGCTCTGCCCAATCTGGGGTGTGCTCCTCCATCGCTGATGGGAGCTAGAGTTTTCTTTCTTCATGCTTTCAGTGTGTGTCTGGGCACTTGTGGGGCCGGGCTTGCTGCCGCCCCAATCTTTGGCTCCTCTCTCATGGGAATTGGTTGGCGAGCCACTTGATCCCTCTCTCGGGCTGGCCCGCTGGTTTCCCCCACCTCATAAGTCTTTTGGCTTCTCTATGGTACCTGCAGCCTGTCTTCGCCCACAGACTCACTCACTGAGACTTCCACTCGCGTATCCCTCTCTGCAAGCTCACATCTGGCCAGATGCCCTAGAGGCAGTTTTCGTCATCCTCTATCCCTTTGAGGATGTGGTGGTTTCCAGCAGATCTCTCGACTTGTGGGCCCAAACATTTTGGCACCTCCCTGGGCTTCCTACTACGGATTCTGAGGTTGGCGGCACTTCAACTGGTGCTATCTTTTTAACCTCATAATTACCTTGAATCTCTGGCTTCGTTCAAGGTGCTTTCTGGATCTTTTATTTTTGACCTTCTGTGGCTATATTGAGGAGGTCCTGTTTTATGCAGTTTGACAATGGGGTCATAGCAGTATAGAGGGACGCGCTTTGGATTTTCTAGGCTGGCCCTCCATCTTGGATTTCCCCCCTTCGTGAAAGGCCCTTGCACATCCCAACATGGTGGCACCTCCAGGAGTCCTTAAGTGCCCAGAGTTATACAGTTGTTTGATTATTCAAACTAAACCATATTCTCGCCTCATCCCTTCCTTCCTCATCTGGTCATTCACCCTCGTCTTCCTCTCCTCATTTTCTCCTCCACATAAGGTTCACGTACCCCTGGTCTGGTCTTTTGGTCCCATTAGCCACCGATCACCTCTCTTGAACATCTTCAGCCTCCAAACTGGTTCTAGCAGGCTGTAATGCTTACACTATCATATACCCCTAATCTATCTAAGTACGCTTCCAAGAACTTTAAACATAGGTTTGTCAAATCTCACCCAGAAACCCTTATCTCCGAACCCTACTTCTGCACAAAAAAAGGAGCTATCATTAGTGACCTTATCTTCTACACAAAAAGGAGTGCACAATGGATGAAAGCCATTTACTCTCTGCTCTAGATCTCTGCTTCCACTAAAACTCCCCATGGGTTAAGACCTCGAAAGTTCCCTCAATCACTTGCCGAGCAGAGGCAACCATCTCCCTTTATAATAATGGGATTATTCTCTTCCAAGCATCTGAGCGTAACCTAGGATGACTGGACGAAATATGCTCACTTATTAAAACCTATCTGACTGATAAAGAATTCTTCTTGACGGTAGCTCATCCTTACCCCACAGACAGCCCTCAGGTACCTAGGGTCCTTCCCACCCCACCTCACTTATATATGGCTCCACCCTAACCCCACCTCTCCCCGCATTTAGCTTACCCAACATCATGCTTTATTCAACCTACATCAGCATCCTAATTCTCTGATCTCTCTTCATTCCTAGGGTGCGGAGTTCACTGAAACACGATGCCTTGTGACCAAAACCTGCACCCCATCTCTGTCCCTGACTTTTGAACATAGCCCGCTGTCACCACTGATACTCCTACCACTTTCCCTTTGGCCCAAAGTATGATACATGTAAATGCAGAATCTCCAAACTTGACCAGCACCCTGGCTTATCTCTCCTCAGTACTCCTTAACAACCAGTTCTTGGGACTCCTCCCAGGATTCTCCCTGCCCAGCCGCTCCCTAACTCCAGATACCAGAGCACTCCCTCTTCTCCTGGCCCCTTGACCATCATCTCACCCTCCTGTACCAACACTGAACTTCATACTTACTGAGATCTGCCTGGAGATTCATTAACTTAAGGCCAACACAGAAATGCCTAATATCTATTACCTCCAAGCTAACTAATTTTTCTTGTCCCACCATGCATTTAGGTAGGATTTGACCCTCCCTTTCCCACCCCAACAACAATCTTTTGAGACAGAGATCTCACCCATTGGGATCTCAACAACCTCATTGTTTCCCCATCTGTCCTGGAGAACAATTTCCTATCCCAATGTCTCCAGCAGACCCAGCAGAGTGAAAGCCACTCTATTAGACAATTAAATCTACTCCCTCATCCTCTCATACAAATCTGAAAACTATGTCACCCCAAACAATGTGGGTCAAATTCAAACTAATCTGACCAATCCACACAGAGAACCTAAGACCAATGCAAGAGTAATTAACAATTCCAACCATAACCAAATTCGCATCACTTTTGACTCCTCAGCTGTCACCATACCCCGCCTGAGAAGGGTGCTACTCAATTGCCATTCAGCATATAAACACACAACTGGTATCACTTACCTTATGTTTACACATGATCTCGACCTCATAGTTCTGACTGAAACATGGCTAAATGACTCCTCCACACCAACTCTCGATATTCTTGTGCCTCCTTCGTATGACATCATCAGATTAGATAGACCAATCAGACTAGATGGAGGTATTGCCTGTATACACAACAAGAATTTGTTTGTGAAACAAGCTCAAAACATCACTCAGACCTCATATAAATACCGAGGCATCAATATCATGAGTAATGATAGATCTCAAAGCAACCTGCATGCATTCTACCATCCTCCAGGAGATAGCCTCCCATTCATTGAAAAAATTATGGAAATCATCACAACCAACTCAATTCACACTGTGCCCAGATCTTCCTTGGTCACTTCAACCTCCACTGGAATGACCCAAGCGACCAAGCAGGGATTAGCCTAAAAACCTTAGCTGACCCTAACCTGGTCCAAATCTACGATAGTCCTACCCACAACTTGGGATCTTCAAGGCAAATTCCATTCAACTTGAATCTATTGTTTCATGTGATTGGACCGACCACCACTGAATCGCTTTCTGTATCACACATTCAATGTCCTCTAACAAGGAACAAATTAAAAAAGCAAGGGCCAGATGTAGGTGGCTAAGTACCGGTTAGTAACACCGAAATTCGATAAATTTCAGCGTTACCGACCAGTATTTAGCCGTTTCTAATGTAAGGAAGGAATCAGTAAATACCTATTCCTTATTGCTCTTGCATTTAAGGAATTGGTAAGACTGATTCCTTAGATGCAATGTAGGAAGCACATTAAAAAGTGCTTTTGAGCCTTAAGAAATCGGTAATTATCACCAACTTCAAGTTGGTGGTAATTACCGATTTCCTTTAAAAAATAACTTTTTTGTTTTTAGTTAAGTGCCATGTGGCACACATTCATGCCCTTAGGGCATGTATGTGCGCCACATGTGTACACATGCACATTTCAGGGGTGCAACAGGCGGTCCTTTTGACACCCTGGCACCCTTGAAAGCGCTCCCGCTATTAGCGATTCGGTAATACCGAATTGCTAATAGTGAATGTCTTCACATTCATACCTAAGGGCCTCCAACCCCATAGAAATTAATTGGTAGGTATTCCTTATTACTGAGTCTCAATTACAGATTCCTTAATAAGGGATTTTAAGGATTCTGTATTTTTTTACTGAATTTTTACCTACATAGGAAATACTGATTTCCTAATAGCAAATCGGTAAAATTTGCTATTAAGAAATCGGTATTTCAGATTTACCTACATCTGGCCCCAAACCACTGGAAAGGAATATTCAGAACATAAACCTGCATGAACTGACATCTGTTAGCAACCACATACTAACCCCACCGGAAGATATGTCAGATGTCCAGGTCCTTACTAATCATTACAATAATTCAATGACAAACATTGTAGATGCTTTGGCTCCTCTCCAACTAAAAATAGAGTTCACCAAAGACTACAATCCTGGATTTATTGGCAGCCTTATTTACGGAAAGACGCATTCTTAGACTAGCTGAACGATCATGGAGATTCTCTTCCGCTCTTGAGCACCTAAAGCACCTGAGATATCTGAGAAGCATTTACAACAAATGCATACATAGCACACAAGCTAACTTCTTCAGGAAGCAGCTAAACAACACCAGGAACCAAGCCAAAAAGCTGTTTGAACGTGTGAAATTGCAGTCTAACTCAACCCTCCATCTGGGTGTAACCTGCAGCCTAACTGTGAAGAACTTGCCACCTTCTTCCTGGGAAAGACAGGAAAGATTAAAAGTGACTTACAATGTGCAATGACTCTCCTCCCAGTGCTTTCAAATCTAAGCCCCCACAAACCTTGAGGCCAAATTGTCCAGGCTTCACCCCCAAAAATAATGCCTCATGAAGTTGACTCAAATCCGTTGGTGAAACTACCATTCTGAAAATCCTATCATCACTGAAATCTTTTAACCACTTCAGCGATCTGATTCTTTTGAATCTCTCCAGGGAGATTAAAACCTCTCTTCTCCCACTATAGACCAAAATAGTAAATGCTTCATTGCTTCAAAGCACTATACCAGGCTGTCTCAAATCTGGACAGATAAAACCCCATTCCTATAAAACTCACAGCAGACCACACTGACCTAATCATTTCCGTCCTATCTCCAACATCGCAACTCCTTCAAAGCCTCTTGAGAAAATTGTCCATACCCAGCTATGCAATCACATTGATAATTTCCATCACTTAGAGCGATATCAATACAGCTTCCATTAGGGGCACAGCACTAAATCGGCCATCACTCACTTAGTTGATGAAGAGCTACAAATGCTTGATCAAAACGAATCCTGCCCTCTAATCCTCCTCGACCTCTCATCAGCATTCGATACAGTCAAACATTGCAGCTTCCTGGACTTATTAGAATCCAGGATGGGACTTTCTGGTACTGTGCTAGACTCGTTTGGCTCCTTCTTCCACAATAGATCCCAATAAATAAAGATTAATCATTCCCAATCTAACCCCACACCTGTCACATTAGGTATTACCCAGGGTTACAAGCTATCAACCCCTTTATATAACCTGTTCATTGAACTACTATCTGAAATTCTGAAATCATCAAACATCAATTATCACATGTACGCTGATGACTACCAACTGTACCTGAAAAATTCCTCCCCTGAAAATATTAGGTATCTTAACACAACACTACAAAATACTCAAAATTGGTTGACCTGCAACCACCTCAAACTAAATGTTCTCAATACAGAATTCCTTTTAATTGTACACCCTAAACATTCACCTAAAATTGTGAAATAGTTGAAACATTTACTAGCCCTCATTTGCATTCCACATGTTATCGACTCCACAAAATCATTGGGAACAACGCTCAACAAGAATTTGAACATGCAGAAACACATCAGCTCAGCCGCCAGAGGAGCTAACTTTCAAATGAGCATCTTAAGGAAAATTAAACCCTTCATCCCCTTGGATGACTTCAAGTCAGTTGTTCAAGCCCCGGTAATCCTCAGGCTGAACTATGGAGATGTAACTCTATTGGGCCATCCAAGATCAAAGTTGGCCCCCTTTAGGGCCTCCCTTAACTCAGCTGCCAGACTCATTACTGTATCCAAATGCTACAACCTCATCACAACGGATCTGAAATCAACAAACTGGCTCCCTCTCAGGGCAAGAAATCAGCCAAAAAGTGCATGGATGACAGACAAAGTCATACACTCCAATACCTGAGTTATATTGCACAAAATCTAGAGCTATCTGGCAGCACTAAATCCTCAGGAGGCACTTCATCCATACTATTGAAACCACAGAAACTTAGTAAGACAACGTACAATCGGCCCTTGTCTATCTTTGCCCCAAGAATCTAACATTCCCTGCCTTCCGAAATGCAAGTTAATTCTTCACTGGCATCTTTAAAAAATCAAGGGAAATTGTTATTGATGAACAAATTCCTGATCTCTACTCTCAGCAATGTCAATTCACATTGGCTGCACTTGAGATCTGTCACTCAGGGCTATAGCCTGTTATGTTTCTTTCTGTGGGACTAGAGGCAATTCTTAACCCCACCCTCATACCACTACTTGCTGTATTGTTTTTTGGCTGTTTTTATTACTTATTATCATTTGCATTGCTTGTTTTCTCTCACCTTGCCAACTCAGAACTTCCCTGTCAGACTGGACAATGTAGATAGGAGGCAGGAAACATATAGGCCCGATTACGACTACTGGCAATGCGGGTGGCCTATAACCGCCTCTCCCCAGCAACGCCAAGAGTCACTGCCACCGCCTGCCAGATTACAAGTCATTTTCTGGTCTGGCAGGCATGCAGCGTGGGGGTTCTCGTGGCAAAGCCTCTTTCAAAGGCAGTAGTGCCTTTGAAAAATGCATGGCATTGGGAACGCAATGCAGGTTCTTGGGTGCATGCACACAAGAGGGCACATGTTGTGCCCCCCTGCATGCATCCCCAGGCTGAGAGGGCTATTGTTTCAGCACCACCAGCCTTTTCATGGAGGAAAGACCTCCATGAAAACGCTGGCAGTCCTGAAACCTATAATATGCATGGCAGCAGCACCACCCGCATCTTACAATGGCCCTGAGCACTGCTCCACCATCATGGAATAGCAGGACCCTGGTGGAGTCAGTGGTCCAATTACAGTTCCATCACCCAACTCATAATAGGGTGGTTGGATCACTAGTGCGGTGGTGGCTGGACTGCCACCACCACGACACCATGAGTCTGGCAGTCCTCGGACCACCAGACTCATATTCAGGCCCTTAGTGCCTTTATAAGAGATGATTTTCTACCATTCTAATGAACCCCTGCGTCGGCATTGACACGTCTGGACAAGTTTGGAAAGCAAGTGGGACTGCAGATCAATAAATAATAATCACTGATGTACCCAATAGCAGCTCTGTCAGGGATACCAAAACGAAACTTGCCCACCATAGAGATACCCTGGGAAACTGAGGTGTTTAGAAGATACTCGAGTGTAATGGCACTATATAAAACTAAAAAAATGGTAACAATCTCAAAAAGATAATGGCACATGCTAAATACCCACACAAACAATTCAATGGATACAGGGCTCCATTAATTTCAGGACTTCTCTTCCCTTATCAGTGGCTAGGAGAATAGCAATAGCTAAAATGATAGTACTACCTAGTTGCTTGTGTCTCTTTCAGGGCAGCTTATAGAGCACACTTTAGAAATGCATTAAACTGATGGTATCCCTATTAAACACATTAATATTTGGGAAAGAAGAGGAGTAGAGTTAAGATGGACATCCTTACATGTATTTATGAAGAGGTGAGGTTGCGAGTCCCATATATGGAGGCTTACTATTTCGTGGCTCAACCTCAAAGTATTTGTTGTCTGTCGATTCAACCCTTATGACAGTACAGGTGGGGAACTGTTGAGGGGTTTGATGGTGAACAACAGTTGCTCCAAACACTATTAATGGCTGGGCAGGCGCTTGGTAACATCCCTCCATGATGCAAGAGCAAGATCTGTCCGTGATTTGGAGGAGATATAGAAAACATTCGAGTAAAAACTTCCCACATGCTAAAGGTCTAACGAAGTGATACTGACCAGAGTTCACTTAGCTAGAAAACAACATGCATATATAAGGGTGGAAAAGGGAGGCATGTATCATGCTGACTGACCTGTGGGAGGCAGACGCACAGTCATCATTTGCTGCAGCAAGAGCTTGGTTTAAGGTAACACAGAGTAATACTTGCAATACAGGGTCTCATAGATGTAATGAGAGGGTTATAGGGGGAAACACAGGCAGACCATGGACATGGAATGGATTGGTGTCGTTACAACGCAGGCTATTACAATGCCTGCTGTTACAACGCGGTTTTTACATCGCATACCACTACAACGCATAGTGCTTTTAAGCGCTGGATAGTGATTTATTTAATTTACTATTCCAACTCCAGTCCCCGTGGATAGTAGGGAAGGTGTTGGATAGTAAATTAAATATATTCCCTATCCTAGAGCGCCCCCCAGCGCAATGCATTGTAATGGTTTGCGTTGTAATGGTTGCGTTGTAATGGTAGTGCATTGTAATAAATGTGTTGTAAGTGATGTTTCCCACATGGAATTATCCCTAAGCTATACAATGTTATCAATGAAGACATACACAAGCACCCTCTACACTACTGCACAAAATAGGAGGTGGATTGTAATATGATGTTAACAGACACTCAAAGGATAAGTGTGTTGGTCTTAATAAAAAAGGTATAAAGTAATTCCAGATTCCTTTTGCTCCACTGTAAGTACATGCATTGAACATACATGAGCCCGGCAGTAATGGGTCCATTAGATCTGTGTGTTCCGGTGCATTGCCCCAGGTGTGGTGAATAAAAGCCACATATTACTTCTTGGATGTGATCACCCCAGAGTCGCAGCTTACTGGAGGGTCGTGCTAGATAGATAAGCTGTGCATATGTCAATCACAATACAGGTCACAGCACAGACATATTTATTATTTATGAATATTATGAAAACAATATGTTAGAAATGAAGAATAGATTTGTACAGCTTACACTGCTCTTAGCTAAGCAACAGTTGACAATTCCATGGTTCAGAGCTAAAAATCCTGAAATACAACACTGGATCTGTGATGTCACAGAGTGGACACTAGGGGCCCGATTCACAGAACTAACTGAAGACAAAATCATAAACTTACTACTTTTGGTATTCACAGAAGCTAGGATTTTGTCTTAAGTTTATCTTAAGACAGACTGAAGACAAAATCCTAACTAGAGTCTGTCTTAAGTCTGTCTTAAGACATACTTAAGACACAATCCTAACTTCTGTGAATACCAAAAGTGGTAAGTTTAGGATTTTGTCTTAAGTTAGTTCTGTGAATCAGGCCCATCCGGACGAAATAAAAATGAATTTAACCAGAACTAATAACAAAATCTAAGAACACCTAGGGTTATGGAAAACATTGGCATGTAGTCTGATTTACCCCCAGATGAAAGGCCGCTCTGAATGAATGAACATCTTACACTAACAAGATGCAAATACTGTGGCTATAATGCTGTTGTCCGTAGCCACTGTGTCATGCGATGCCATGTAAGTGTCTCAATGAGCAAGTTAGATATGAAAGCTGTACATGCCATAGTGTCTGGACGAAATGTGCACTCAGAAATGGTTTTTTAGGTTGCATTTATTCAAATTAAAAAATATATATTTTATTGATTTTTGTTAATGTCTTTTAATGGTAATTTAAATATTCAATTAAGTGTCTATTATTTAAATTGGTTAATTAGTAATTTTTATTTAACTATTTTTTGTTAATTTGACAGCATGTTTTTTACATTTAAATTGTTTTTCTTTTATCAATTTTATTTATCGTTTAAATATTTGATTGATAATTAATTATGCAATTTCTTAATTGATTATTCTTGGCCCCTGCCATGCACATTATTGCCATCAATGATGCAATATCAGCTGTTGCAGTGATGGTATCAATGATATCATATCTGCGATAAGTAGCATTGGTGGGCGAGGGCACCAGTTATAGTTCCTTTAAAGCACAAATTACAGTTACTTGAAATAAAAATAACTGGTGAATTACGGTGGTTTTGTTTTTTGAAATTATATATTTTAACGGACATTTTCACTGAACTATTAGGGGTGATATAGTGCTCGTGGAATTGGTGGAATTTGGCGACTCCACGTTACTCTTGTAATGCAGATTTCCGGCCATTGCCAATCACCACAAGGTGAAATGTTTTCCCACAAGTCTCCAGAAATGTGAGTGCAAGCAAGATTAGGCGTCCCCTAGCGCCATTTTTTAACACAGGAGGTCAAGGGTGGTTGCAGTTGGAGCACTGCTTCTCAAGTAGATGTGTTGCTGCTCAAGTAGGTTTTCTATCTGAGCAGCAGCAACATCAACTTGAATAGCCATGTGCTCTTGCGCACTGCATGGGGCCCTTTTTTTCTGAACTGCTTGTACTATTGGTGCTAAATTGCAGCGTTAGAAGTGTGACCAGCATATTTTCTTCCCATTAGCAGAACTCCGCAGAATCTTGCAGATTTTTTTTTTAACTCCATGAAATTCCATGGAGTAAAACTCTGTGAGCTGTGCCCAAACCTATTAGCTCCCAATTATTATTCTGCTCCCACTGTGGGAGCAAACATCCTTAAAGTTTAGTCCCAGAGTCACCAGAGTCTGAACCATTCATTGAGCATTTGTAAAAACAATTTACCACAGATTTGCGGACCTTTCACAAGGTCTCAGAAAAATTTAAATAAAACATATATATGTTCTTTCCTCCCAGGCCCCCACCAGGCCTAGTGGACCAGATTTCCCTACACTGCTCCCCTTTTAACTTTTTTTACTTGTTTTTAAAGGACAGGGGACCGAGCCCTGAGCACTATATGTCTTTCACCACATCTTTGTCGATGTGATAGCAGCCAATTAGACCCATTTAGACAAATAGACAATAGTTTTATGAGTAAAACAAGAACAACAGGACAAATAAAACAATAAGTAGAAGTCAAGATATACATTTTTCAAGACTAAACTGTTTTGCCGTGCTTAGAAACATATAGCACCAATCGAAGCTATATAGTTGCACTTGACTGGGGCAAATCAAAAAGTTCAGTCCAACTGCGATGGAGCATGTGTCAGATAGAGGGACCACCCCTGGTCTCCTGAACTGTACATTGGATGCGTCGACACTGAGGTTATTGCGTGGAGCGAAGGAAACAATCATTTGCTGTCAATTCTGCAGATGTAGGCAATGCATCGATTCCGAGCTGCGTAAAGTCGTACATGCATCAAGAGTCAATATGCAATAAATATTGGGGTGATGCATTCTGGTTGAACCGCTGGACTTTAGGTTATGCACCAGCACAAAGCAATGGGTGGGCACTGAGCTGCGCAAAGTCGGAGATGCGTTGGAAACAGAGGACGATGCGTCAGCACAGTCGTTGATGCAGAGTCCACGGTTCATGTAGCAGTCTAGATACGTTGGTGTGAAAAGTATTGTTCCAGTTCTGATCAGCAACACATCATCAATGCATGGGTCTTTTTGGCTTGCAGCACTTAAAATTCACTCCCAAGGGTCCAGGACTGGATTGGCACCACATGCCAGAGCAGGACTCATAGCATACAGAGTCAAGGTGCTGATTGCAGGTTACATGGTGAGGTCTTTGATATCCCTGAGACTTCAGAAAGAGGAGGCAAGACAATAAGCCCTTGGATACACTTTTGTTCTGGGACACTTCCGAGAAGCTGTGCGCGCTATAAATGGTGGTTAACATAACATAACATGTAGTGATGCAAGTCCAGTTCTTCTCACTCCCTATTAAGAACCAGCAGGCTGCAGGTCAACACAGCAAATCAGTAGAGCAAAGTGGCAGTCACAAATTGCAACAAGCAAGCTTTCTGAACCAAGAACCAGCTTTCTGCCAATTTAGTGTCTAAATTTCTAACTGAAAAATGAATGAGGAAAACACATTTTGTGACCCCCACCCCTTTTTCTCTGCACCCACTTAATAGATCACCTTGAAACATTCCTGGAAGGTGCTGAGGCCGATTACACTTTTCTTTGGAATGTTTTGTGAAGATCCGTAAAAACAACACAAATGTTAGAATCAAACTAAAAAAAAACATTTCTATGGAAACTTGGTCCTAACTATGACTACCCAGTGGTGATCGAGTTCCTTCACAGACTTGCCCCACTAATTAAATTTGAGGCCAAAGTTCCAAGCAAGACTGAACTACTGCCATAGGGTTGGGAGCTAGTCTGCTCTTGACGCACTGTCCAAACTGCTATGGAAGCTAGTGACTAAGGACCTGTGCTTCTGTACCTAATACTTGCCTAAATGAAGGGGTCACGACCATAGTTGGAGGAAAGGCAGATATCAGGAAGACAAGGAAAACAGAGACTGTAGCTCCTCACAGTCTATCACAAAATAGTTTAAAACTCAGGATGTCTCTTCCATTAATTAGATTAAGTGTATAATATTTAGTACTGACGTGTTATTAAAATACTTTCTTTTTTCATAACAGATAAGCACGGTGCTGGAAAATATAATATTATGTCTGTTGGTTGACAGTTGAGTTCTAAGCTCTTAACCACTAGAATAAATACCTTCCTGAGAAGTTTATGATTGTTTGCCATTGCTACCCTCAGAGTCAAGCAATGAAGCACTTGTAAATGGTTCAGTTTGCAGTCTCTTAGTAGGACGGTGTTCAGGACACCAATGCAAAAATTAATTCACCTACCAAGGTTGGGACCAAGTAGCCAGTATCTGTATTGTGTCCTCTCGAAGAGCATGTGCATGCCCAAACCAAAGATACCTGCATGACTCCAACCCGCTTGGTTTATGATCCTAGCAATATCTATCCCCAAATGTCTTAATTCTTTTAGACCAAGTACACGTTCAACACTTAAGATTGCCTGTTGCTGTGACAGGTATCACATTTTTCTTACAAGTTTCTTCATCTTTGGCTATCTAGTTTTATTGAATTGGAAGGTTTCTTTACCTGATATTCTTCCTTCACTCCAATTTAGTTAAATAGCCAGGGGACTTACCCGACGACCCTCTTCTTACATTTTGATAAATAGATTTAGCTATGCCTTGGAAGCCTCAATGAAGTCATGTTCAACACTAATCAACAGACATTGTCTGCTGCAAACATTGAGTGCCACGGCGAATATCCTGGACCTGAGTCCATTCAGTCACCGAAAGCCAATTGAGTATCATGTGCATTGTTTTCTGTTTTTTTTTACAAAATCACACTGTCTTAGTGAATTTGTGCAATGCACTGTTGACAGCACTGCTCTGTGTTTCTGTGTTGTGCTAATTCTCTGTATCCCCTTACTTCTGGAGGTAGCAGCACAGTTTTGTTTCAAATAGACTGTGCACCTTCCTCTAGAGTCTGCACATACTAGTACACACAATAACGGCACAACGAATAGGGTTATAATTCTTGCTAGGTGCATTTATTTATGTAGTTTGTAAAGTGGTCAGTTTCACCTTTCAATTTCGTCAAAATTCCTTACAGGTCAGTACTGCGTAATGGTGGAAGGGGAAATCAGACATCGTGAGTGAACTGTGTCTGAACTTATTCTCTTCCGGCTCATCTTCTGTGAGGAGTTCAGTTGAAGAACAGACACAGTCATTGTTACCCTCTGTTATCAGAAGGGGACCTGGGCAAATATTCTTAACATAAATAATGTTTCATCTGAAAACATTTAGACTCACTCATGAACTATATGTTTTATAACTAGAAAACTGCTCCATATATGACGTTTCTAGGCATGTTCTACACCAAATTAGGATTTTGTTGGTTATATATGTAAAGCATGTCCTTCTAATTCGAAATACAACTTTTGCATCGCGTAGCATTTTCTAATTCTTTCACTGCAGATCCATTCCAGTTACTTACTTGTAATGCCTTACTTATATACAGTATGAACCTAGGTCTTGCAATCTTTAAGGAATCATTTATAGTTGACTAATTTGATATTAGTAAAAGGCTTTTGACAATGACAAAAACGAAGTTTGTGCCTGGTACAGCTTGACCCACAACAGCCCAGGACTGCAGAGCAGAACGGAACAAGGTAGTTAAAGAAACATGTGTGCGCTTTACAAATGTGGATTATTATTATTATTATTAATCAAATCAAGAATACTTGGGGCCCGATTCACAGAACTAACTTAAGACAAAATCCTAAACTTACTACTTTTGGTATTCACAGAGTAAGGATTTACAGCCTGAGTCATCATACTCCCGTTTTGCGAGGCCCTAATAGCGATTCATAGCGAATCGCTATTAAGGACTCGCAAAACGGGATTCATGTAGAAATTGCATGAAGAAATGCGATTCCTACATAATCCTTATTTGCGATTAGCAAATTGCTAATCGCAAATAAGGAATAACTCGCCATTCATTCCTATGGGCCTTTGAGTATTCCTTATTTGCGATTAGCAATTTGCTAATCGCAAATAAGATAGCGATTTTAAGGGTGCCAGGGGTGTCCAAAGGACACCCTGTAGCACCCCTCAAATTAAACTTTACAAAGGTGTTGCAAACACACATGTCCAAAGGACATGTGTGTGTGTAACATGCAACTCAGAAAAATGCATTTAAATGCATTTTTCTGAGTTTTCGCAATTTACCACGAGGTCTGACCTCGGGGTAAATTGCGGCAAGAAATTGCGAATTCGCAAAATGAAATTGGATGTTGAATTGCATTTAAGGAATCTCAAATAGAGATTCCTTAAATGTAATTCCTCGCAAAATTGCGAGATCGCAATTAGCGATTTTTACATTTGGGATGCTGAATCCCAAATGCAAAAATCGCTCTCGCCGAGGGCCAGATTCTCAGAATCTGGCCCTTTGCGAGCGCTATTTTCTTTGATGAATCGGGCGGTTTGTCTTAAGTTTGTCTTAAGACAGACTTAATACAAACAGACTTAAGTTAGGATTTTGTCTTAAGTCTGTCTTAAGTTTGTCCTAAACAAACTTAAGACAAAATCCTAACTTCTGCGAATACCAAAAGTAGTAAGTTTAGGATTTTGTCTTAAGTTAGTTCTGTGAATCAGCCCCTTTAATCGGTATATTATACCATCAAAGCACAGAAATAAAACATTCGGAAAAAATCATATTACACCATACTACTTAAAAACACAATCATTAACAGCTAAACATTTTATTGTAATACAGGAGGCAGATGTCGCACACGTTTTGCAAATAAAAATGACTCAATTAATAGTTGTAAATGATATTGCGTCCTACAGCAGATAACAACACATTAATAATTTGACATATGCCTGGTTCGGAAAATGCATAAGGTTAACAGTCACTAAGGCAACATTAATAAAAAAAAGTCTCATTAACTTCAAAGGATAAACAAATTAACAAATTATTGGAATGGAGCTAGGTTCTCAGAGCAAAAGTGGATTGTGACTTTGTTATGTTCTTTCAAAATAGTTTTTGTAGCAGATGTGGGGCAGTCGTGGTTGTTATGACAATGATTTTTCTAGATCAGTGGGTTGTAGATGGAGAAGGCTTGTTGCCTTTTTAAAGATTGTCCATCTCTAGGCTGATGGTGTCCAGGCTGCAGGTGTGCAGTGAACTAATGGAGCCAGCTATATAGGTTTGGAGGCAAATTAAGATAGCCCTGTAGATGGTGCATCTAGTTTAGGTGCATATCAGCTATCAGTGGCAATCAAGCAGAGTGTGGATGATGTCATATTTCTTCAGAACTTTCATGATTAGTGGGGCAGTGAGGATTCTGGTAGGCGATGAAGCAGGGCATTTCTGCTACCCATATACAAAAGTAAAAAAAATGTAAATAGCATTTCTAAAGTTACTGTCGGGCAGGAATAGCTTTACTTTATTTTGAAGAGATGGTTGGTGCCAAGCCAGCGTGCTTTTTTAATGACGAGTCCCTTAGAGGTGAGGCAGCAGTTAAGAGTTAACCCAATTGACTTTGACTTTGGTCATTTGTTTGGTATGGCTCCATACAGGTTCATATTGTTGAGCCATGTTTGGATTAAGGCATGCGTGTTCACATCATATTCTGGTAATGTATGCGACTGACGGACTTTTACATTTTTAACATTTAAAGTGCATGCTACCACAGAAGATGAAGTGTCATTCTCTGAGCTCTCACTGAGGCTAAGTCAACCTAAGTTGTTAAGGTTGAACATACCTTACAATATTAGTTTTGAATCATAACCAAGAAGAAAGCATATTCTGTGTTTTCCTTCATTCCCTCAGGAGCTCGAGTTTCCTTGCAAACATTAATAATAACATTGATGCGCCGGAGACACGGCCACAGAAGACTGGTAAGTCTGTTGTCCATGTCCAGTGCTGTACCTGCTCCCTCTGCATCATCCGTTTCTGGGGAGGAGCCATTAAAAATGGGAGACTCTTCCCTTTCCAATGGTTCCCCATCCGGATGACTTCTGGCTTGGGGTTTGCATCCACTCCATGATCCCCAAGTGGACATTAACCCTTAAACTCCAGCAATTCTTGATTTTGAGCGAGTTGTCTCACCCTGTCATCGAGGCTCACCCCAACCCCCGTCGGAGGGTATTTGTCATTTAAGCATTTTCCCTTCCCTGGAGGGGGCTGAACATGCATGTATCCCCTGATTATACCACCAGGGAAGGCAAAAATATGGCAGACATATTGTTTTGCTTTGTCATACCCGGGGGCTTTGTGCCATCCCGAGGGCACAATTATGCACAGTTCACATTTTCTAATGATGTTCCCCCTGAAGAATTCCTGCTCGAAATCGTGGTCGCACAACAATTTCTGAGCATATTCTTTTTTTTCTGCATAAGGCCCCCCTCCATGGAAAGGAATTATAATTTAAACAATGTTCCTTCACTGGGGGGATTTGTGTGCCATGCCCCCTGCCTCCCAGGGATTGGAGTATGTAGGGTGCTCATTTTCTTTGAAATGGTTTACGGCCCTTGGCTTTGTGTTCCACATGGATGCATTTGGGCACATTTTCTATTCCCTGGAAGGGCCAAGCAGCCCATGATATTTCCTGTTCAGGGATTAGAGCCAGTCTGCAATCCTCAAGGTGGAATGGCCCAAGAGGGTTGACCCCATGTGGGCATTTATAATTTAAGCATTTTACATTCCCAAGGTAGGGCAAATGTTGGCACCCATTTTGCTTTTTAGAATTCAATCCCTGGGAATTTGGAAAAAGGAAAGGGTGCTTTGGAAAGGGAGAGTCACTGCTGCATTCCTCGAGCAGGAATCCACCACTAGACCCCAGGGATCTTAGCATACATCTTGGTGTTTGAGGGCATTCTCAGTAACAAAACATACTGTGATCCAGACATATCTAGTATTTGAAATGTCTGGGTTTGCTAGGTTTCCTTGGTTACCTATGAACCCGTGCCAAATAGTTCAGCTATCCAAATCACAAGATAGGTTGAATTTATGTTTTGGGGCTATTCTTGTTTAGGGCAAAATGCCCTGCCACACATGTGATATCGTTTTGGTAACATTGGCTGAAAGGAAATTTGTGGATCACTGTGATTAAAATCCATGATGTTACTCTAGGATTGGCTTTTACAGGCATTCTGGTTGCCAAAATGTGGAATTCGTATAGTTTATCTGGACATTGTTTACCCCAGAGTACAATTCACACACCATAGCACTAAATTTGAGTAAATGAATTTGACTCACTGAAACATTGTTTAGGTCTTCAGGAGCTTTTTGGATGCACCTGACAGAGGCTCTGCATTGCACTCTAAATTTAAGTGCTACTGAGGGGTTACCAGATATGAAGGCAGCATCCTTGTCACGGAAACGGATACAGATCCTGTCCAGTTCCCCATTTTCTTTGGCAAAACTTAATCATCATGTGGTAGGATGTAGAAAAGTCAAAACATTTTGTTAAACAAGGAAGAGGCCAGTGTTATGTTGATGTTAATGCCGTTAACAGAGGAATGAAGGGAGAAGTAAAGAAAACAAGGTCTTAGTAATGGGGCATAAAGAAACTAGTTTATCAAATGATAAATGTGTGGCACTTTTAACTGGAAAAGGTTATCCACAAGGAGAAACAAATTTAATAACAACAATAGAAATTGGGAAGAGGATTGGAATGACGATGGTGCACTGGACTTAAATTTAGCATACCTCCTGGTGGCGACTGGAGAAGGGGAAGGTCATTGAAAGATAATTTGGCATAACTCTTGGTGGCAACTGGAGAAGGGGAAGATCTTTGAAAGATATATGAAAATACATTATTCGTATGAATAGGGAAGGCATAGAAGTTATGAGGGATATATGCATGTCTCTCAGTATTTTGGAGAAGTCACTCATTGACAAATAATGGGATAACAGCAAGTTATTTTCTAAAAAATGTCAACTAGGAGGAAACATGGGTACCAAAAAAGATATAACAGTTTCATCCTGGGCAGAAATGTAATTTCGACAAGTAGAATTCAAGTCAAAATGTATCTGGTGCGTAAGGGAAATTTGATGTTATGTCGGTATGGTTAAGAGGAGATTAGAATCATTAGGCTAGATTCTAAGGCCAGTCATCCAGTGTATGTAATTGAAGAGGTGGGAGATGTACAAGATCAAAGAACTGATATAGTGATACATCAAAGTTAGTGAGTATTTTAAGGATCTTGTGGAAAGCTTTGGTGCAGTTTCAATCAAAAGCATGGAAATGTACACATTTTGAAAGGGAAATGGCATTCCAGGTAGCTATGTCTCACACAGAGAAACAATCTGGAGAAATGCTGGCGAAATTTCAAAAGAAAAATGTTGAACTAGTTGAATTATCTTCATAGGTGGAGCCGGTCATCATGTAACTGAAAGGTTATCAGCATTTAAAGCTATGCATACACTTAGGAAGCCTGCAAATGTCTGTATTGATTGTCAGTGAGCTCCGAATTGTATTTGGTGAGAATGTTTTGCCAGATTGAACTAGATAAGCAGTCAAAACTTGTAACTGTTGTATTGACAGTTTTAGGCATATTTCAGTAGGAGTGAATTCCCTTTAACTAGCTCACTCTGCATCTGTTTTTCAGGGATTCATGAAGGAACTTAGACAGGTCTTCCAGGATGATATCCAGGTTTATGTTGGGAACCAACTAGAACATGATAAGAACTGAATTACATTTTTGAGAGTTTTAATGGAAAACAATGGACTTTAAAATGAGTAAATATATATTTAGTTTGCAGGACAAAAAATATGTAGTCATTATTTTAATTTCTATTTAATTTTAATTTGCTGGGGCTAATGCAGACGGCAGATGATAGGTGCAGAGTGGGAAACTAGAGGTTGTTATACAACCAGGTCTTCAAGGCACGTCAAAAGATGGGTTCTGACTCAGAAGAGCGTAGAGAGAGTGGCAGGACGTTCCAGATTCTGGGGTAATACCTGCAAAGGCTCTGTCACCCATCCTAGTCCTGCGAAAACAGGGGGTCGCAAGGAGACGAAGATGGTTAAATCTGAGGTTCCGGCTGTGTTGATAATGCTTAAGTTTAGCTCTCAGGTATGCAGAGCCATGTCTCAGAAAAGCTCTAAAAGCCATAATGAGAGCCTTGACTCTGAAACATGTAATCACCGGTAACCAGTTCAGCTTCCTCGGGTGGGGGGTGATCGAGTGGCGGAAAGGGATTTTACAGATCACTCTGGCTGCACCGTTTTGTATAATATGTAGATGCCTAATCAGATAGGCAGGCGCCCCAAGGTAAAGACTGTTGACGTAATCCAGATGGGATGTAATTAGAGCATGGATTACAATCCTACGTAACTCCAGGGGATGGAAGCGGAGGAAGTTACTCAATATGCAGAGCTTCCCAAAACAAGAGAACACATGTCTAATTTGAGTTTTTGCAGGACAGTTCATTGTCAGACCGGAAGCAGAGGTTCCTCGTCGAGTCAACAAGCTTAGGAGGTGGAATCATGTCAGGTGGTCAACACAACATCAGGGGAGGTGTGATTTTTTGATTGAAAAGGATTACCTCCATTTTATCCGAATTAAGCTTAAGAGTGTTAAGTGACATCCATGCTGAGATTTACTCAGGCAGTGTCTAAAGTTAGAGAATGACGCTTCAAAAAAAACCCACCAGTTGGGTGTCATCAGCGTAGGAAATCACCCTCACCCCACAGGATTCGACCAGTGCCACAAGGGGTGATAGATAGACGTTAAAAAGGAGAGGACCCAGGCGGAGCCTTGGGGGACCCCGCAGAGCAGGGGATTCTCCTCTGAGATGAAAGGATGGAGAAATAATTGTTGAGTCCGGTTTCCCAGATAGGACCAGATCTAGGACGGGGGTGTGCCCTGAATACCCATGCTGTTTAATCTATCCAGAAAGATTGGATGGGAAACCATGTCAAACACAGCAGACAGGTCAAGCAGTACTAGCATGGCTGCTTTGTCTGAATCGGCGCTCTAACAGATACTCTGGGAGACTTCAAGTAGGGCGGTCTCAGTATTATAGCCATCTCTAAAGCCAGGCTGAGAGTCATGGAAATGGTTACGGGATTCCAAGTGGTTGGAAAGTTTTTCCTGAACTATTATTCCATAATATATTGTTGGATGGTATCAAATCGAAATACAATAATATTAAGGCTGCTGTAGAAACTACTGCTCCACAACTGGTTTCGTTCTCAGATACAGGCATGCTTTACTCTACGTTTGATAAATGCTCTTCTAGGAAAATTGAGCTACTGAGAAAGCTGGTAAAGAGCAAAGCTAAATTTGTGTAGGGTAGTTAGCAGACATGCATATTTCTGACTCTTAAACATCGGTGTACCATACTTCAAATCATTTGTTGAAATTATTTATTATAGCGGTTGAAGTACAAGCATCTTGGCATGCACCAGTGGGTTTTCAGCAGTCTTCAAGTGCACAGAGAAAAAATATTCCAACAACTCCAGTTAAAAAAAGAAAATGGTGTGGACCCACACATAAAATACGCTACAAATCCAAAAATTGATAAATGTCCCTTGCTATAGGCGAGGTATGATTATACGCTTCTAAAGAGAACCACAATTTGAACTTTGTGTGCCAAAATACTTCAGACTTCAGACTTTAACAGGTACGTTTGGTAACTCCAAGTGGTCCAGCATCCTGAAGATGTGAAACCACTTGACATTAGGAGTTTTAAGATATGCTCACATCACTGTAACTGGGCATTGCAGGATCACATAACAATTGGACAGATTCTTACTTTGCTAAGAACAGTCATTCTTTTTTTGTCCTCATATCATCGAACAAAGGCTGCTGAGATCAAGAAAGGGGAAACCAACCACCAATTGTATGCCCTATTTTTGCCAAAACTGGAAAAGACGGGCTGTAATACCCATATCACTTTGGCATTATGGTGTAATCTTAGGATTGAACTGTTATGTGGGATTGACACCCCTTTTCAGCTCAGAAATCTGACCCAAATGGTATCCACCTTGCCAGTGGTGCGTGCAACATCCAGGTAGCATGTACGTTTTACAGTGTCCAACGATAACCTGGTTGAGGGAGGTATGAGGTTCAATCAATTCTTGCAAATCTCCCTTCTGGCAAGTAGAAAACAAAGATGGGCGTGACACTGCTGGCCTCTCCACCGGATCGCCCCTCAGCATTCTGGTATTAGTAGTGCGAGTAGCACAAAGAACCCAAAAGTTTAAAGTGTATCACCTTGGTTGGTGCAAATCAGTTCTAGAGAGTTCAATCATCTCTAGATCCCGAGAAATGGCCCGGGTTTCGGGATTTACATCCCTCATCAGTAGAGAAAAAGTTCAGGGGTAGTGAAGAAAGCCGCCGTAGATCCGTCAAGGGCTTCGTTGCCTGCTCGGCACGCAGGTGCGTTTCCCAAAAAGCCTGTCAGCTTTGGAGGCTCGCAAAAGCCCTTAAGTAGAAAACAAAGATGGGCGCGACACTGCTGGCCCCTCCACCTGATCGCCCCTCAGCATTCTGGTATTAGTAGTGCGAGTAGCACAAAGAACCAAAAAGTTCAAAGTGTATCACCTTGGTTGGTGCAAATCAGTTCTAGAAAGTTCAATCATCTCTAGACCCGAGACATGGCCCGGGTTTCGGGATTTATATCCCTCATCAGTAAAGAAAAAGTTCAGGGGTGGTGAAGAAAGCCAAAGTAGATCCGTCAAGGGCTTCGTTGCCTGCTCGGCACGCAGGTGCATTTCCCAAAAAGCCCGTCAGCTTTGGAGGCTCGCAAAAGCCCTTAAGTAGAAAACAAAGATGGGCACAACACTGCTGGCTTCTCCACCGGATCGCCCCTCAGCATTCTGGTATTAGTAGTGCGAGTAGCACAAAGAACCGGTAAGTTCAAAGTGTATCACCTTGGTTGGTGCGAATCAGTTCTAGAAAGTTCATTCATCTCTAGACCAGAGACATGGCCCGGGTTTCGGGATTTATATCCCTCATCAGTAGAGAAAAAGTTCAGGGGTGGTGAAGAAAGCCGCCGTAGATCCGTCAAGGGCTTTGTTGCCTGCTCGGTACGCAGGTGCGTTTCTCAATAGTAATTTTTGCCCCTACGCTATCCAACACTTTCCCTACTGATGCAGTCACGGGAGTGGGAATAGTAATTTTAACCCCAACACTATCCAACACTTTCCCTACTGTTGCACTCACTGAAGCAAGAATAGTAATTTTTACCCCTACGCTATCTAACACTTTCCCTACTGTTGCAGTCCCTGGAGTTGGAATAGTAATTTTCTTTCATCAGCTATCTAATTTTTTTCGTCATTATTTTAGGTAATGTAGTGTATAATTAATTTTAAAAACATTAAAAATATATACATTTTTTACTTTGTTACATATATGTATTTATTTTTTACTCATATTGTTTTATGTGTGTAAATGTATTTATAATTTATGAAAAAATAAACAAGTTATACGTTATTAAAATAAATATTAAGACATATTAATAAGTATTTATATTATATATTATATGTATATGTTTAATGTATTTTTTAATTATATATATTACTTCTAATTTTAAGCATTTTTAAATATTTTTAACTATGTATATTTTAATTATGTGTATTATTTACTTTATTTTACAATATTTTTTTTACCTAAATAAAAAACTGATATTTTTTTACTTACTATAATGTTGATGGGATGTCATTATTCTTGACTTTGATATCCTTGCTGCAATATTTTTGTAGGTCGATATTGCGACTTTCGATATTTTGTCAGTGATTCCATTGTCCTTGGTCCAGGTACACACCAGACCGGGAGCTAATGGCTCCTAGGGCTGGTTTGAACTGGACTTTGCACGTGACACCAAATGAGCCCCTCATGCAGACTGAGTGGTGCACGCAAGTGCACCCACCATACCCCAATACACTAAATCCTGTCTGGGAGCTGGTCACACCTCCCTATGACAGGATGCTTATTGTTCTGCCTTCCCCTGCTCGAGCTTAGCTCAGCAGCAGGAGGGCAAAACTGTGTCACTGTTCGGCCATCTTGGTCAAGAAGGCTGGCATCGGGAGCACTGAGATTCTAACAGAGGGCTCCTCCATACCTCTCACTCCATTTACAGTGTGGGGGTATGATGCCGACAGGTTTGATACCAAACAAGATAGGATTGGTTGCAGTCAGTTTTGAGGTGGTCATTGTGTAATAACGCGGTGCCCCTCTATATAGTATATGGCTGGTTTACTGATAACCCGGGAGAATGGACTCAGTAGGCTGCAGGGGTGTCCTGCTCATGTAGAGGTAACCTCTCATGTACAACCAAGCTGTCTGCCTTCAGGATTGCAAAGGCCTGCCAGTGGGGTGACTTATAGGTTTTAAGTGCAGTGACCCTAGATATAGGAAACCTATATCTTTAGTAAGTGGTGCAGGGACCAACTTACACAGGCTTGAATGACAGGCAAGTGGTTCCATCTTGAATGGTCGCTCATGGGTGGCATTATACAGGCTTCAGTCCATGGGAGACCTCTGGGGTACCTATGCCTTGGGTTCATGGGTACCATATACTATGTACTCATAAGGGTACCCCAGTATCCAATCTGGGGATGTACCTAGGTACTGACCAAAACAATTTAGGGAGAAAGCAGATAGACTAGGGTCCTGGTTATCAGGATCCCGGTCAGATTAGTCAAATACAGCTTAGCACCAGGCAAAACATAGGGGTAACCACAGAAACAGATCCTACTTTTCCACACAACCCCTGCATACATATGAAGATGAGACTAATCTTGCCCAGTTGAGTCTTCATTTTCTAAGTGTAAATATCTGGAGAGTCCATCTGCATTGGGATGGTTACTCCCAGGTCTATGTTCCACTGTATAGAACATCCCCTGTAGGAAATGGACTACCTTAAAAATTTGGGGGTTTCACCCTTCATCTGTTTTAGCCATAAGAGGGGCTTATGGCCTGTCTGATCAATGCAGTGAGTGCCACACAGGTATGGCCTCAGCTTTTTCATGGCCCAGACCACAGCAAAGGCTTCCCTCTCAATAGCTGACCAACGTTTCTCTCTGGGGATCAACCTTCTGCTGATAAAGCTACTGGTTGATCCTGGCCCCGCAGACTCACAACATTTCAAGAATTTTGATAGTCCTCCATCTGAACACAGTCAGAAATTTGGCACTGTCAAAGTGAAAAGTAAATGGATTTTCTATTTGGGAAAGGTGAACACCAGATCTCAAATTGATGAATGTGTTTGGTTTTTTGACAGGGAAAATGTGTTTATTTGTTTGACAGTCACAGATTTCAAGGAGTTCTCCTTGCATTATTATAATAGGTACTTGGCAGATAGGCATAAGGCTACATTAGTACATTTCCAACAGTTGTGTGAATCAGGCTGTAAATGCTTTCTTGCTCCCTATCTGTTGCTTGCATCTTATGACCCTCCATGCTTTTGAGTCAATTTTGCTTACTTACATCTGTTCAGTTTTGCAAATGTTATTGGATAGATTCTAATGGCAATCTGCCTCACTTTTGAGAAAGTGAAACACTAGAAGGAAAGGAGAATGAGATTAGGAAACAGAAACTAACAACACAAACAGGTCTTCTGTTTTATGCCTGGTCGCAGCACTGGTATACATTGATGTTCTCTGGTAATAAAATTACCTAGGGCCAGATGTATCAAGATACTCTTTTGCGAATTGCAAATAGGGATTTTTTGAGAATCGCTATTTGAGAATTGCAAAATGGTATGTATCTAGAAGTTCGCAATTTTTTAGCGATTTCTTAAAATTCCTTAATTGCAATTAGCAAATTGCTAATCGCAATTAAGGAATCATTTCCCGTTCATTTCTATGGGCCAGGAGGCCCATAGGAATGAATGGGAAGTTTTTCTCAATTTGCGATTTGCAATTTGCTAATCGCAATTTGAGAATAATTTCAAGGGTGCAAGGGTGTCTTAAGGACACCCTGCTGCACCCCTGAAATTTACATGTGTGCGCATATGGCGCATATACATGTCCTAAGGGCATGTATGAGCGTCACATGGCACCTTTACAAATGGCAAAAAGTACATACGAATTCGCAAATTTCCACCAACTACAACTTGGTGGTAATTTGCGATTTTTTTGCCTAAATTCGCAAAACTTAAATGCTTCATGCATAGCATTTAAGGAATCACAATTTGCGATTCCTTAAATGCTTACGCAATATTGCGAGGCTTATTACTTGATACATTCCATTTTCCTATTTTTTTGTCGCAAACACTGCTTTTTAGCGATTTGCAGCATTTGCGACAAAAAAATGGTTTGATACATCTGCCCCTAACTCATCAGAGAAAGTGCACACACCATTTCAGTACTGATGGAAAGTTCGAAACTGTCCCAACAGTCAAATAATAAATAGGTACATTCTCCGGCTTCATAAAGACAGTGCCACAGTGAACCTATACTAAGCAGGAGCAAAGCTGGCAATTCTGAGAATCAGATAATGGACCAGGGCACTTCAGAACAGGGAAGGAAAAAGAGAAAATCAAGCAACACAACAAAGCCAAATCAAAAGGGCATGATTTGCATAATAGGAAAAGAGGTCAGAAAAATGAGGACCACTAAGGGGGAAAAATAATAAAGTTGAGGGATAGTAAAACTGTGAACTAACTAGTGACAAGCAGACAGCCTATACAACAAAATTTGGGTGACAAAATATTTCCGCCAGAGTAAAGGGAGAAATGTTGGTTATTTCGTGTTATTGTTTGAACATGAAATTACCAAAAATGTTGTTGTTTTGAAAAATTTAGGGCATAAATTCCTACCCAAGAGCACAGGAACAGGACGTGAGTGGCTTCTGGCTGCTGTCGTTAATGCTCTATGGGTCACTGACATAATATTGATGCATACAATATCGAAACACATAAATATTGGAAAATATACATTTTTACCAAAAATATCTCATTCCTATACTAAATTAATAAAACCAGAAATATCGATAACACAAATATTGTTCATAACAATATACATTTTTACTCATACCAAAAACACAAATATTAAAACAAAAATATTGTCTCTTTTAAATTTAAATAGGCATATACTATGTCAAAAATATTGATTCAGACAATTGTGACTACAAAAGTATCATAAAAAACTACTTTTACGTAAAAGAATTATTTAAAATAAACATAACACATTTTACATTTTATACACAAGTTCAAAGTAGAAATAAATTTATTACATCACTAAAATATTTTGCAAGTCATCCCCCAAAAATATGTGATTGAATTCATAACAATATAAAACAAAAAATATTTCCATTAACTACAAACATTTATATAACAACTTCTTTTTCAATGTTCTTCACCAAGGAAACCACACACACCCAAAATAAGCAAGAAAGGAGTAATTAATCCAGGAACTCCAACCCCTGCTACATGTTTTGGCCAATACATCCTTGTTCAAGCACAGTGTGGCCATGAAATTACCACCATTAATACAAAAGAGGTGAACACAGAAAAAGGACTAGCACCACATGGCTGGTAGACCTTAGACAATAAAATGACATCATCTTGGACTATTTACATGTCTGGTGATAACTTCCATTCATATTACAAACCATGCTCCCAATGGAGCATAAATAATTAAAATATTCAAATGAATAAAGTGTGGGTGTATGGTTAAAGCATTTAAATAAAGCAAGACTGCACTAGCGTTCATTTGATATACATCCACATTTTAGCTCCTGTGCATTGCTCACATTATGATAAGATGGCTCCTACATAGGAAAAGTTTCCTGCATGTAACTGGGGGCGAAAAACACATTCTAATGAGAACAAATGTTATGCGAGTGCCATGACAGTCTGTGAATTACACAAAATTACGTGCCCCAAATTGAAAGGTTAGCAGTCAAGATGATGCCTTAATAAATGCTAGTCTGACCAGTATCGGAGAGTTTTAGAGCTGCCCTGCCTCTGTAAAAGTAAGATACCCACAAGACATGGGATTATGATTACATGGAACTAAATTTCAAATCTTAGGACCATGTATAGCCTGTGGGGATGTGACCAGATTCCATCTGAGGATAGAAAAATGATATTAGGTTGGCGATAACCCCACCTCAAAAATAAGTCCAAAATAGACTGTGCCATAAGAACACCTAGTGAGATAACAGATCTATGAAATAAGAGGTCCTCTCCCTATATATGTCTGTCAGAAAGCAACAGTGGGGGCCCATAGTAGAGCCCCTTTCATGCTGTGGCCTCCAGTTGAGAGGAGGTGCTCCTATTGAATTCCTGCACCATGTGGTAGGCACCATGACGTGCCTGTCACATGGTACAGGGATTCACACAAACTCCCATTTCTCTATGGGAGCTTGTGCTATTGCCTGTTTATGATCACAGCACAAGCTCCTTTAGGGAAATGGGAGTTTGCGACCGCACCATGCACGGTCATATTGTAATTAGGTATGGGGAACCACCGACCAATGGTCGGGCAGTTCTCATGCCGCTATGGTCCCAATATCGTAACAAAGCCCTCAATGTTTAGAAAACCCCCAGACAACACTAAGACTAACCTTTGGACCTACCACTATACCCTTTACACTCAAATCCCTTAAAGAACTCCTTTAAAGCGGTCTTAAATGTTCTGATGAATGGCAGCACCTTACTGCAACCTGGTTCCTACAAAGTAGACTAAAAATTACAAAAATGGACTGCAAAATAGAAGGTAGCTGTAAAATCAAGTAGCCGCTAAATGAAGCTAAAAAAAAGGCTATCTTCCTATTGAAATTAATGGGAAAAATTTAAAAATGCCCAATAAATGTATTAAAAAATGTAAAAAATATTACACGTGAAACAGACCGATAAATGTTTCAAAAAATGTATAAATGATAAATTAAATAATTGTATAACAAATACAATTATTTAATATGTACTCAGAAAAACATGTTCAAATGATGTTGAAAATATGTAAAACTGTTACTGTGCCCGTCCTCAGGATCGGTTTGATGCCAGAAGTGGTCCACCTCTTGATCTAACCAAGCCTTAATAGCTGTAATGGCACAGGGAAGGAAGGGAAGGGAACAGCAGGGAAGAAGACCTGAAACAACAAAGAACAAGAATCACATACCATGTACTAACCAATCTATAATACACAATAGTGGATACTATGCTACTAGCTCTATACCTGTAACAAAAATAAAGAATGACACTGTGCGTGAGACCTGCTGCCTTGCAAGTTGTGCCCATTCAATGGTATTGTCCAGTGTACACTCTAACTGCAGAGGGAAAAACACAATACAAGAGAAAAGACACACCATGAATATTCTTCTGTATTCTATAGTACCACAACCCATCAATATGGAGTATAGAATGACTATGACCTACCATTTGTCTGGATGCTGATGTTTTGTACAGGAAACTATTAGTCATCATATCCCCTGTAAAATACTTCAGACTGTTCAGAGTAAAGAGTTAATATCACCAGAAATTCAAATGTCCAGAAACAAGAAAAGCAAACAAAATGAAGGGACTGGAATAAGGATAAGATATCCACTTAAAAGGGTTGAAATCACCCTAGTATAAATCCAGCCATGCAAAAATAACCAAAGAAAAGAGGTTACCGACTGGGCTTTGAGTATGGGAAGCATGGGAATTACGGGATATCGCCCGACATTGCCGGGCGATATCTCTGGATAGGAACGTTTATTCCACCTGGGCCTCCTGCCTTTAATCCCACCAATGCAGGAAAGCAACGGCCGAAAATGCCGATTGGTAATGAACACAAGCCTTCCCCCGCACGAGCTTCAAGCATTGTAGCTTACCAACGGAGGGCAACTACTGAAAATAACGTAAGACAGTGTGGCTCGGTTTGAACACTCAGCCGTCCTCTACACAAGCTCCAACACAGGCAGCTCACCAACGGAGGGCAGTTACAAGTAGCGGCTGACAATGCCGATCGAGAATCCGTGGGTGAATAGAAAGCCATCCTCCGCACGAACTCCAAGCCTGGAGCTCAGGAGGGCAATGCGAGGAAGCAGCCGAAAATGCAGCTCGAAAACTAAACAGGAAAGAACTCCCCCTCTTGAAAGCAGCCACTCATAAAACGAAAGAGGAAGGTTTGTTGTTCCGAAGTCTGTGGCCAGGTAACTTCCAAACTAAAGTTGCAACGCTGTAACAACCAAGTAAGTGGTGGAGAACATTCAACAGTGATCCCTGTTGATCGATGCAATATATGGGCTGTGCTTGCTTCACAGTGACGGGCAAGGCCCCATGGGAAATGTATTCTTTCAAGGAAGATGCAAAAATCTTCCTGCTTGACCGCAATTAATGTTGCGCTCGAGCCTGGTACATGTGACAAAAACAATAAATGGAAAACAATGTAAAAAGTTGCAAAATACAATACTATTTAAATATGATTTACATTTTTTTTGAAATATTAAAAATGTATTAAACATGTTTTACTTTTTTGCCCGTATATAAATGTTCATTTTTATGCTGAAAAATATAGGTATAATAATGTAAAAATATACTTTAAATTAACTCTGCAAGCATAACAAAAAGGAGAAACTTGTGTTATATATCTTTATTAAGCATGGGCGAATTTTGCGAATCTGGCGTTCGCGAATTTTGCGAATTTGCGAACTCGCAATCCGCAAAATCCGCGAATTCTCGCGAATTTGCGGATTTTTTTTGTGTTCGCAAGGATTTTTGCCAGTTCGCAAGGATTTCTGCCAGTTCGCGAGGGTTTTGTACCAGTTTGCAATTGCGAACTTACATGTCGGCTCGCAACGGTCACGATTATGTTGTTTCTACGTCTGGTTCATCATCACAGGTTCCCAGCACCCTCTGTTTCACCCCTGCCACCCTCTGTTTCACCCATGCCACCCTCTGGTACATCAATGCCACCCTCTGGTTCATCATCACTGTTGATTATGGGGGGAAAAAGCAAGCACACCTGCCTGCTTCAATGGACATGAATTAATTTGGGGTTGATTTATTAATGTGTCACTGTTTTAAAATTCCAGTCTGGCACCTGCTTCCTTATCTGTAATTTGCTTTCTGTTGCAGTGCAATTTTTTTTTCCAGGACCTTTGTGGCCTACTTGTAGCTATTCTATGAGCCTGCTGTGAGGGTCAGAGCAGGGTCATACAATTGTTGCAACTAGCAACTGAACTCTGGAGGGGCCCTTGCCAGGAAGCACTACAGGTAACGGTTACTAATGATGAGTTTGAACTTTTGAACCTGCTTTCACTTTTGCAGAACAGCATTACAGCAACTGTAATGCCCCAAACAAGCTTATATGAGAAAGTTGATTTCTAATCCAAAAGTTATCCAAAGAAAATCAAAAGGCCTCAAATCCAAAAAAGTGCAGGCAAATGTCAACCTGAGGAGTTATTCTGATAAAATCATCATTTTCAGAAGGTCTATGCTGCTTGCTAGTAGATTTCTTGTGCAGAATTGCAATTTTTGTAATTTCGCGAGTGCAAGATTGTTGCTGCCCGTCGCACCTACATGTTCGCAATTGCGAACTTACACCGCACGCCGCAAAATTGTATCACCAAGAAAAAAAAATCTGCTGCGTGCGAATTTGCGGATTTTCAGTAAATTCGTGAGCGTTCGCGGATTGCTAATTTACAGAAAATCCGCAAAATCAGCGAGCGTAACGGATTTTCCGCCCATGCTTAATCTTTATTCAATAATTATATGTAACTGATAATATTATTTATTAAAAACATGTAACAATTTTTTTATCATATTGCAAACACCAACAATACAAAATAAATACCACACATTTTTACTTCCACTTACACATACAATTTAAATAAATGATTCCACACTAAAATGATATATTTTATTAATCATGCTCCCATTTAAACCCTTTTTTAGAAAGTGGTGGACACTAGAGGGATGACATTTGGTATTGTCACGTGATTATTTAAAATTATCATTTTAGTGTGAAATCCTTTGTTTAAATTGTATGTGTAAGAAGACGAAATAGTCAATTAATCACCTTACCTATAATTCTGACTATTGTGGGTATGCCTTTTGCTGCCCATATCTTAAATATTACAGTTGGAGCATGATACACAAGGCTAAGAGGAGGGTTCTAGAACATATACAGGCCACTGTAATTGAAGGCAGGAAGTACCCTATCACCCAACAACTTCAAATTGGAAAGTTACAGGAAGATTAGCCTTTCGCAATATTGTGCAATATTGTATCCTGGATAGCATTAAGGATGAGGACATGCACTAGCCGGTAGCCAGGCACTTCGCACAGGTATACAAAAAAGACAATGATTTTTAAGTTTTTGTGTTATTCACAGAATTGGAACTACAATCAGGGGTGGTGACCAGGAATTGGATCTGAGATTGTTGGAGTCTAAGTACATAGTGGAATTAAAAACTAAAGGGCCTATTAGGATGGTGGGCGGGCTAAAGTCTGCCCGCTATCCCTGCGGAGCTGGGACCTTCCTCAATAGGTACGCCAGTCCCGCCCGCCACACTGGCGGCCGCATCCTGGTAGGTTAACATTGCAGACGGTGCTGCTGGCTGCAGCACCGTACGCAATGTCAAAATACCATGTATTGCATTGCGATGCACAACGTGGCATACAGAACGACAATATCTCAACTGGATTTACTTTGTTAACAAAAACATTTGTGCATTCCTGCACCAATGCGGACTGCGGTCTACTCATCAGACCCCCCGGAAGATTGAGGATCTTTTGACCCAGAACCCTGCCTAACTCATCTCTAACGGTTTCAATACCGGCAATCAGCCAGTGGACCCTCGACCCAGCTGCTCATTGTTTAGCCCATTCAGCCAGGACGGGGCTCCGTTCCTGTGCTCCCTCAACTTCCCAACCAGGGATAAAGCCATTGAACCCCGGGACCAATTCTTCGGATTTCTCCTTCCCCATCCAGCCTTAGATCGGGGCTCCGGTCTGCTGGACCCACTGATACATTCATTTACTTACTCACAGGGCGGTACCCTTCCCTGACTGTCCGCTTTCCTTTGATTACCTCAAGAACCTTCCGCTTCCTTTTGATTCACCCAGGAAATAATGAGGCTCCGTTATTGCGCCTCCATCTAGATCACCTTCTTTATTTGGCGTCCCGGTCCTGATGAAGATCCTAATTCAATAGGATCGAAACGCCGTCAACCTATGAAACAGTGCAACTTATGGCACAACACACCCCTTGGTTCCAATACTAATTGTAAAAAACCCTTCCACTAAAGAGGAACCAACTATTTTGTATAAATTGTTTTTTAATTGTTTTTTGCGCCCTTCGCTGTTCCCTCACCCATATGTTACTTGCGCCATCACCGTTTTTCTCACGATCACATAGCACAGCAAGCCCCCTTAGGTTGTCTTAAACATTTTTTGTCTGAGGTGCAGTTTTCCTACAAACTGTTTATTTTGCTAAATTGTCTCCAGAATTGTTTTTTTTTTAAATATTTTTTTATTATACTTCAGTTCACACACATTATACATTCCACATTTTGTTAACTTCACAAACAGAACTTCATTATGATAATACAGCACACGCAATTTACAGAGAAGACAAAAAAAGGGGATATGAAAACAGAAAATTATAACCACCCCATTATACATTTCTACCCTATACCTTCCCTCCAATGAGCTAAAGGCTCCCAAATTCTTATTCCTCGGGCTCTCCCTATCTTATCCTTCCTTGCATAAATAGGTTTCTCCAAATTGTATGCAGCTATTACATTAGCCAACCAAATTTGCCTCGTTGGGGGGATCCTATCGAGCCAAGCCCTTGCTAACGTTAATCTGTAGACTGCCATAACTAAGAACAAAAAGTCAGCCTGTGCATAATTACTTCCTTCTGATCCAATTCCCAACAGGATCCAATTGGGAGTTAAGGTTATCTGTATCCCTAATGATCTGTCCAAAAACCCCTCTATGTCTTTAATTAAAGTGTGAATTTGTGGACAGGTGGCGAACATATAAACAATATCTGCATTAAAGGAGTTACACCTGGGGCAAGTCGTCCCCTTAAAATTTTAACTGCCTCTGAGTGCCCCCTATTCACTCTGACCTTTGCGGTTGGATCATTATATAAGGCTTGAATAGCTGTTATAAAACCTTTGCCAACGCCACTCCACCTCAGAACTGCCCAGAGGAATTCCCAGGCGACCCTATCAAAGGCCTTTTCGGCATCTAAAAAGAGTGCCGCGATAGGGTCGCCCAAGACCCCTGCAGCATCAAACATAGTTACAACCATTCTAACATGCTGGGTTGTGCCCTTCCCGGGTATAAAGCTGTGTTGTACTGAGCTTACCAGCTGTTCAATACTCCCAGAGAGCCTTTTTGCCATCATTTTTGAATATATTTTGACGTCTGAGTTCATCAGAGTAATAGGTCTGTATGAACCTGGAAGTGTTGCAGGTTTCCCTTTTTTTGCGATGACAATATTATCCGCACCGCCCCAGGTCTCCGGAGGTGACCCACCCCGTTGTGTACGTATCATAATATCAAACATGTCAATCAATAAAACATTTTGAAACACTTTATAAAATTCAACCGGGATTTGGTCAGGGCCAGCTGCTTTCCCTGAGGGGAGGCTTCCCAGAGCTTCAATAAGCTCCTCCAAACGCAGTGGGGCATCTAATATCTCCTTCTCTTCAGATGACAAAGAAGGAGCAGGAATATCGCTAAGATATCTATCTATCTCGTTCTGGCTCGTTTGCAACACCCAAAGAGTATAAATCATTATAAACTTTCCTAAAAACTTACCTTATCAGATCTGGATCTGTAACAGAAACCCCCTGTGAATCTAGAATCTCCTTTATATCAGTTGCATCTGTGTGCTGCCTGGTTCGCACCGCCAAGATGTGACCCACTCTCTCACTCAGTTCGTACACATCCTGCTTTTTAACCGGATAGTTCTCAGCTGCTTTCTTACTAAAACCTTCTATAGCGTCCCCTTTGAGGGCTATATTTTAAGCAAGAAGGGCTCCAATTAGATATTCTGCCTTATAGCTATGGCTAATTGTCTTCCTCTACCATTAGCATTTGTCGAATTTCTTCAATTTTATTTCTTTCCGTTTCCCGCCTTGCCCACACATAACTCATCATCTTCCCTCTTATACCAGCTTTAAAGTAGTCCCAAACCGCCCCTGGAGATGCTGAGCCCCTATTTATATCCCAGAACAGCTTTATCCAGGTTTCCATATGTCTCTGATAAGCCCCATCTTTTAAAAAAACACGTTCGAAAGTCCACTGTGTGTTCCTACTCTGAACCATAGGCATATTAAGTGTTAATACCAGGGGGCTATGATCTGAGATGATCCTAGGTTGTTTTCCCACTTGCACAGCCGGAATTAAAGAATTAGAAACTAAAAAGAATCCAATCTAACCAGAATTTTATGCGGGCTGAGAAAAAAGTACTACCATCGAGCAAAGGATGTTGCTTCACCCAAGGGTCAGCTAGAGAGTTGTTCTGGGCCATATTAGCTAATGCACTGTATGTCTTTTTCTTTCTCCCTACATATCTCCCACTCGGTTGTGTAAAAGAACTATCTGGATCATGAATATTGAAATCCCCACAGCCTACAATGGGTTCTGGCCACAGGGCAAGTTCCGTATCCATGAACTGCCACACATCAGGATCATCATTGGTGGAACCATATATTGTGACTAAAGTAAACCTCAGCCCCTTAAAGTATATTTCCACTATAAACCACCTGCCCCATTGATCCTCCTTCTTCCTATGGACCACAGCATCTCTATACCTCCCCAAGATTGCCACCCCTCTGGTCCTAGTTCCTTGTTTGCTAGCTGCAAGTGCCGCAAACCCCAACTGATCCAGAAGATATACCTGTGCTGCCTCAATATGAGTCTCCTGGAGATATACCAAATCTAAATGGAGAGCTCTCAGTAATCCCGCAACTTTCAATCACTTATTAGAATCATTAAGACCACATACATTGATTGAAGCAATCTTAAAAGACATTAAGACATTTCAAACTTGTCTCTACTCATAAACCTACGTACAGCAGAAAAAATATAAGACATATGAAAACAACAATCAGCAGTCTTTATACGTTGCCTGTGCTGCATATAGTGTAGCCGACACTCGGTTAAAATGTGTGTTTTTACACACAAAAAAACCACCGATTTTAACCGTTTTTAAAACCCCTTCCCCCCTCTCTTGCCTTGCCCTCCCCTTCTGTGCCCCCCGCTACAGGCAAATAGGTCAAAGATGACCTATTTGTGACTGTTTCTGGGTTGCGTCAGTCGCCCCCTCCCCCATCATCATCATCATCATCATCTCTTGCCATCTAGTAGCCCCCCTCAAGAAAGACAAAGAGAGAATAAAACAAAAAAGAAGAGAGAGGAAGAAAATAAAGGGGAATTTTCCCATTCCTCAACCGTTGACCCTACTAGTCCCCACATGTGTCTTAATACTGCTACTTTACTACCCCATCAGCAATCCTTCTGTTTTTTCAAATCTTCCAAATATTGCTGTGCTAAAACCTCTGATAAGAACATTCTGGCTCTCCCTTTCGTAACTACTTTGAGTTTGGCAGGAAACAGTAGATAGGCCTCTGATCCCAGAGCTTGAAACTGCGAAATCATCTGCCTCAACCTCCACCTTCTCTCAACAGTCACGTGGCAAAAATCTGGCCTGGCAAAAAATGTGGTGCTCTCAAAAGATCTCTTCCTATCCGGTCTTGCCTTGTCGATAATTTCTTGTCGTAACAAAAACTTCCCCACATATACTAGAATGGCTCTAGGAAAGGATGCCTGGCCCCCTCCATCTGCGCCGTGCACTTTCTTCTGCATGAAAGGGAATCTATATGCCCTCTGAATCTCCCTATCCCACTGCCACTGGGACTCCGGGAACGCACCCTCAAGTAAATTTATCACAAACCGCCTGATGTCTTGCCCTTCCAGCCCCTCAGCCACACCCAAAAGTCTGACATTGTTCCGCCTTTGATGATTTTCAAAATCCTCCATCTTCCACTGGAGATCTTCCGACATCTTTTCCTGCGTCGTTTTAAAGGATTGCCAGTTCCCAAGATCATCTTCAAGCCTCCCCGTTCTCTCTTCCACCTCCGTACACTCTCCCTACAAGGTCAACATAGAGCTTATTCGTTTTCTTCAGAGTCAATTGAATTTTTTTAGAGTCTTGTCTTGCTTTCCGACTGACTGATCTGGCCTCAGCCTGCATTTGCTTCAGCATGTTGAACCGGAGATAAAATGGGGCGCCATGCTTTGAAGTGCCAACTGAGTACTCTTCCTGGTATGTCTGGGAGGTTGCTGAATAATCCCACAGGAGCCGCTTTTCTGTGCCACCCTGTCAGCCGTCTACTCGGTTTAACATGTCTTTTCTTTTGGGTAGTATCATTACCCATATCGGTGCCTGAAGAGCTAGAACCGGATAATAGATCCTCATCAGTGTCATCTTCTTCCTCAGAGGTCTCTTCACTGGGCTGCACTGAGTTGGAATCTTCGTTCAGTGAGAAAAAGTGCTCCCCTTCCACTGAGCCAACATCAACTTTTCTCCCTATATCCTGCACTCCTGAACTCTCAACAGTACACAGATCTTTATTTGCAAGGCTGAATGAACTCCCCCATGTAGCTTTGGTATTTTTTGAGGCGTGCAGCTCCTCCTCAAGCGACATAATAGCACTCATCATGTCCGAACTCCCAGTCCCACCTCTGGATACACTCCCCGCCAGCGCCGGCATTACAATCCCCGAGCCCACCACAGAAGTTAGCTCCTTCTGTTTCTGGATCTGTTCTGCATCGTGGGCCACTAAATCGCTGAATTCTCTTCTCAGAGCGCTCTGGCTGGGCTGTTGCTTAGCAACCACCGGGGATGCGTTCAGTGCGTCTACAGCGTCCACGAGGACGTCTCCACCATCAGCCAGACCTCCAGGATTGCTGAACTGACATGGAGTGCCTTTGCTTTTCCCAGCTGAGTGAGCTGTAAACACCTCCGTCAAGGTAGGCTGTCTAAACGGTGTGTCTTTCAATTTCTTTCTTTCCGTTTTGTCGGAGGGTTTACCTGACATCACGGAGTTCGTCTCGGCAGGGCTGAGCAAAGCAGCGCCGGAGGTCGCGCTGGGTTTCCCTCGCTGCTCAATCTTCTTTTTCTTTTGTGGGGCCACTGTTTTCCTGATCGCCCCTGGATTCTTAGAAGGAAGGGTGGCCTCCTCCGCGGGAACATTCTTTCCTGCATCTAGTTGATCTTTGGCCTTATCTTTCCCTTTGTCTACTTTAGCAGGACGTAAAGGCATTTTAATCTGCTGCTGTTGCAAGTATTTCTTAGAGCCGAGGGAGCTCATCAGATCGCTCAGTTTTCACTTCAGCCAGGAATACTCCACTAAGAATCGAAGTTTAAATGCTGCACCAAAGGGGGGTGTGACATGGGGTTTCCACCACCATTCAGGGGCCATCGGGGGTCATTAGTCCGCTCTACTAACCGCTAACATAGGAAATGATGGGAGAGAGGTCTGGGTGCGACCTTTCAGCACAACCCGTCCGCAGCCATCTTGCCCCCCGTTTCCAGAATTGTTTTGATGAAAATATGTTTCTAAATCTATGATGCTATATGCGCTTCTAAATCATTGAAATCTTGTGTCTCTCTTTTATGTCCAGATTTTTTGTAATGTTTTGAACATACAAATGTTTCTGTTAACAAAGTAAATCCAGTTGAGATATTGTCGTTCTTTATACATATGTACCCAGATCTCAATCTGGTCTATGGGTTATACTCCTGTTGCTTGCTCCCGCACAACTTGGCAGGCACCGCGCAGTGGCTGCCACCTTTAGCATTGCAATATAGGAGGTGCCAAAGATACCCCTCAAGTGCAGACACCAATTACCACACCCCCTCTGTGGCAAAAGACCGTATGCCTTACCATGGCGGCAACTCTGCCATGGAATGGCCGGTTAATGCTGGCATCCTAATCATTTTGGGCTCCCTGAACCGTCCACCAGGCAATCAGGTTGATTGCTGGTGGCAGACGGTCTTTGCGTCCGCTGTGGACCCATTCATGTTCCTACCGCCATCCTAATGTGGCAGTGGGAAATATTAATTTCATGGTGGAAGGACCGCCACCAAAGGGTCGGTGGTTGCCACCGCCGGCACTGCGTTGGCGGTCCTTCCACCATCATAATCAGCCCCTAAAATACTGGTGGCTTTCAACATCGATGAAGAGAGGAATGTTTATCATGGAATGTAGTGATGTGAATATGAGCAGTTATATATTGTTGTTTGTCATGTAGACAAATTATTTTAATTGATTTTAACCTCCATTTATTTTTGTTTTCTTCTGACTCTTTGTTTTTGCGCCCCTCGCATGCCTCTTTTGTTCTTTTCCACTTTTTCTCACACTCTTTGCTGATAATTCCAACAGGGCTAGTTTTAGACACACCTATAATTGGAGTGAACAATTAATGTGTGTGAAAGAAAACTCCAATGCAGTCTGTCAACCTTATTTTAATACAAACTGTTATATTTATGCATGGACTCTGGCCTAATTGGCTCTTGAGTGCATCCAGAAAGAGGTATTGGCTAGATATTTGGGGGTTAGATGGGTGGGGGGTTAAAGGTTCGCTACCCCCTAGGACTTTTTTAAAAATGGTTGAGGGGCGCTCAAAGGTCCCTCCAGTCCTGGGGACCGCCACTGCTGTTTGCTATGGCTCTCTCATGTGCACGCATTGGGTGAACGACTCTAACGCGTCGGGTGCGCAACTCCAAGGAAAAAAAAGTTATATTTTTCAGATATACATGACGCTTATGTGTTTAGATTTTGGCTGGCTCTAAAAAGAGCCCTTGTGTTTATTGTGAGATTTTGGTACCTACAAGTAAGTACCTATGCAGAGTCTAAAGTTGATGAGGAAGACTCTGTTACCCTCATCTGTAAAGTGTACACCATCTGTCCTATAGATGCCATCCATATTGAAACGCAGATTGTTGTGGTAAATCGACCACATCCTATAATCTCGGAGAGAAAAGCAGAAACAGATTTATTGACATGTTTCCTAGCTTTCTCAATCTGTGGACAAAATTTAATGGACCAGTTCCATTTTTGCCTTTGGCATATGTTAGAATATACAAAGGCAGTTTGGGGGAAAAGTGACATCAATTCTCCAAAGGTTTCCTTCATAAGCATTTCCAGACATACCCCAGTGAAAGTGCCTAGGTCATTGCCACCACAGTGCACAATTATGAGGTCAGGGTGTTGGGGATGTAAAAATGATTTAACCAATGACATCAATTGGTGCCACTTTAACCCTCTCTGTCCAAGCCATTTAATGTCTACATTTGGCAAATGTAGGTCTTTGTCAATGGCTCTATTTTCTGCATACCCTTTTGGCTTCAGAAAATATAGCTGTGTCCCACAATCCAGCATCTCAGATGGTCTCTGTAAATGAAATGGCAGTTTGAAAAGTAAGATATTTTTAAAATGGTGGATAAGGTGCAGTTTTGAAAAAAGAATAGAAATAATTGGCTGGTTAAAAGCATTCTAGTCTGAAAAGTAGGGTGCATGTTTCTGTTTATTAAAAGCATATTTCTTATTGGTTAAGAAAAACTGTTTGAATGGAACATTACATAGGATAAGGTGATATTTTGAAAAGTCAAGCACACTTGCTGTTTGGATTAGCAACATTGTGTGCTGAACTTCTGACCTGTGTGTTGAGTTGAGTGTTCCATGAACTGTTACTATGGTAACAGGCATTAAGCAGAGTGGGGGTTGAGTTCAAACTTATGTCAATTTAAAAGGGCTGAAATGTGTAACCAATAGAAATGTGTGTTAGATTTTGAATTAATGTGGGAAACAATATGATTTGATATTTACATGTATATGTGTGCAGAATGAGAGGGAAACTTTGCCAGTTTTTTGGTTTTGCTGAGTAGTGCAGTACAGAGATTCTGTATAAGAAAATCTGGTGTGTTACTGACATTCTTCTTAAACTAAAAATCAATTTGAAAGGTAAATTAGTAATTTGTGAGGAGTTTTATCTGGGGTTTTTGGTTTTAATATACTTAATGTGTTTTTCCTGGTAAAATCCAGGTAGTAGCGTTGCTTGTCTAGAATTACATTGTGAGATTTACAAGCCCCTTGCGCCGGCAGTGTATCGCTTTGCGTGACGCACCGGTGGCGCAGCCTGCTAAGGGATATTTACAAGCACAGGTAAAGTGACCCTCCATGACTTAACCTGTGCTTGTAAATCTCGCCCTTGTTCACACAACATTTTGCGTGTTAAGAGCGTGACATCGGTGTTGCTGTTCCCACGCAACACCCATTTCTGCTGGTGCATTTTCAAATTCATGAGAAATCGTAAAACTGGAAATGCGTCAGTTTGCTGCGTCAGTATAAGGTGGCGTAGGCAAGAGAAACAAGAAATTTTTTTCATTTGTCCTTGTTTTTTCCTCTTTCAAAGAGTATTGTATTCTACAACATGCTTTGAAAGAGGAAAATACGTGCAGTGAATGCTTTTGTGCAGGAAGTGGACCTTTCGCATTCTTGTGCCCACAAGTGCCGTAGCGTGGCGCAGCTAAAGGGTTTGGGGTGCACTTTCTAGCAGATCTGCTCCGTGGGATGTGTTCAGTCATCTCACTTGTTGCAGACTAGTAAATGTTTTTTTGGTAAAGTGAAAGGATGCTGTTATTTGTATAGAATCACAGTGTGAGTCAGTGTGTATTTGGGAAAATTGTGAGAGAAGCATTTCATGTGTTTGCAGGCATATAAGTGCTTAAAAGTTTTTATTGTAGTTGTCATCAAGTATCAATCCACCTCCCATATTTAACATGCTTAAGTCTACTTCAGAGCACATGTTAGGATCCTGAATAAACCGCAATTAGCAAGAGTTTTGGTATCATTCCTCAAGTCCAGGGTTACCTTATAAATACAATGCTATTATCGTACTCCCCTCTTCTATGTTCTATTGTCATAGGAAAATCGACCTTGCTTCTGGGAACGCCTAGATTGTAACTCATTGGAGATACGAGGCTAGTCGTTACCAAACCGGCTGCTAAAGCGAATTCGCGGTCTGCAAAATCCGCGAATTTGTGCAAATTTGCGGATTTTTTTATTTTTGCGTGTTTGCTGGGCGCTTTGCTTGTTCGCGAAGCTTTTTTCAGCGTGGCGACAGCGAAGTTACCCATTCAGTCATACATGGGCACAGCCATCTTGTTTTCAGTGTTCGACTTGCATATATCCGTTTCCGGGCGCCAGTTGCATGCTTGCGTTGTGCATTTCCTACGTGCGGGCCGCAATTTCGTGTTTGCGTCCGTTATTGCGTGCTCGCGGCGTAAATATCGCGCAAAATTACCCACTTGGTCGCAATGGGCGTGGCGATCTTGTTTTTCATTCATTGATATGGTTCTGGACATGCTTTTTCAATCCTCCTTTAATCTTTGCAATCCTTTGTTTCTTTGAACTTTGTTTTATTTTTTTTTACTCATTATCTATCTCTTTATTTTTCTTCATCTATATTTTGTGTTTTTTCAACTTTTGGTTACTTTAAATTTACTTTTTTTAACTCTTTTCTTTTATTTACTTTTTCCCTATTCTTTCTTTCCTAATTTATTTTCCGTTCCTGTCCACAACCATGGCGAAGGGAGCCGAGAAGAACATCAAGGGAAAGGGTCCCGCACCCCATACCCGGCTCCCTTGCAGGCGCTTAAGGGGGGAGGAAGTAACTGTGCGGGAGAACTTCAGCGCTGTGGAGGTGGCCGCACTGGTTTTCTTTGTCCAGCGACCCCTCCCCATAGACCGTCGCGGCAGGCGGCAGGCCCGGTACCGAGTACGGGCTCCGGTAGTGTTGCCAGCTATAGGGGAAGGTGTGCCGGGCCATGTATCGGGAGTCTGGGGTCCGGCGCACCTACACCCAGGCGACGCATCAGTGGTCTGACATCCTGGACTGGGAGCAAGACCTGCTCGACCTGCTTGGAGTTGAGATCCCGGGCCTTGGTGAGTAGTAGTAGCTAGTATGTAATCACTACTTTGTTTTCTCCTGCTCTGTGTTCTGATATTGCAAATATTTGTTTTTTCCGAAGAGCAAGCATGCTGCCGATTACATTGCAGGTAAATTATGTTTCAAAAGGTTCTGTGATTACAGGTGCTCGCCTACTCACTGGCGGTGCTACTATGCTTACTTGTTTTCAATTTTGTGCTCATTTGGCCTGGGTGACTGATTATGTATGAGTGTACTTTACAGAGCTGCGCAATGCTAAACACTAGAGATTACATTGCAGGTAAATTATGTTTCAAAAGGTACTGTGATTGCAGGTGCTCGCCCGCTCACTGGCGGTGCTACTATGCTTACTTGTTTTCAATTTAGTGCTCATTTGGCCTGAGTGATTATGTATGAGTGTACTTTACAGAACTGCGTAATGCTAGACACTAGAGACTCAAGACCAGTACTTCCTTGTACTCCTGCCACTAAGAAGAGATAGTGGTGGTGGATTGATAGTTTGAGTATATTATGACTGGTTATTTAGTAGGAAACTTAGTGGTCTGCAATCATGGCGGACTGTGTCTGTCACTTCGCGTGCTGCGGAGTGCTGCCTGCCAGTCCTAGTAGAACCTTTTTGTAGTTGGTTTAAGGAGAGTTACATAACTTTCCAAGTAGATGATCCTAGTGGACCACAGCCGATAGGTCAATACATTTAGTGCAATTGTTATCTATTTCCCTGAAATAATTTGTTATTGTTTTTTTGAAATGTTTGAATTGGTTGACAACAATCATCCATGTTTGTGTCTTTCTTTCATGTACATCAGATCCCTCCAGGGGCAAAAAAACAGAGGTGGAGGTAGCGGCGCCAGCGGAGCAGGAAAAACAGAAAGGCCAGGATAGGTCCGTCGAGGGCTCCTCTGCTGGCCCCACTAAGTTTTCCTGTTAATATTATTAATTATAATTCCCTATATTTTACAGCACCGATTTATTCCAAACGTTCCTCATAATTCTATTTTTTCCTAAACCGTCTTTGATCTTCTTGTAGACTGTTTCTAAATTCTTATCCTGCCTCTACTATGACTCTCTTTGCTACTACTAGATTATTATTAGTCTGTCTGTGTAGATAGCTAAGCTTGCACAGTTGGCAAAAGGTGTACTGTTAAACAAAACTCCTATTCAGCAATAGCTCTAGGCACTGAGTGCAGTTGTCTGGGTTGTCCATAATGTCTATTGAAGTCTTCTAAATGTTTATGCTTTGACAATTCCCAACAATAAAATCTCAATGGCCACCAAGAATAAGATACTAGTTTACTTTTTGATTGAATAGGAGGGCATACTACTACTGTTGCAGAGACTATTCTGCACATACAGAACTATGGACAAGAAATATGGCATTGGTTATAAATTATAATAGGTGCAGTTAGACTTTCCACATACCTCAGTCATAACAGAAGTTGAACCCCCAATCTCCTTGCTGACTAGCTAGTGTGTCAGAGAGTCAATATTTAGCTCCTGAATGCAGCGATGATCCCCAATGACAATCCAGAACATAAGACTATGGAGTCAGAGTCCCGACCTCTCAGAGTCACTGACTCATGCTTGCAAATTGCAAACCCTTTCGCTCACTCACTCACTCATGACCAAAAACCACATAGTCTATGTAAGTTTTAAAGCTTTATTAAAAGTAAAACAACTAGCTCTGTGTTTGCTCTGTACAAATTTAAATTGTGCACTATATAAAAACATTTATTAAAATCAATGTCATATAAAAAAACTGTGAAAAACTGAAAAGTGGCTGATTCACACATTAATTGTGGGAGAGCCCTCACCTGTTTGGAACTTAAAGTCTTGGTGGGGATGAATCGTTGACGACTCCGACTAACAAATGATGATGATCTTGCTCTTGTTTGTAGAAGGGAGGCTTCTGTCTTTTATGAGAAAAATGTTGCATGTTAAAAAGCAAGCATTCATCAGTTGTGTCAAAATGTGTAGCATCACATGTTATGGCTAAGCATAAATAAAAAACACCCTTCCCTGAAGAAAGGAAAATTCTTACTTTAGACTAGAGAGTCACAAATTATTAATTGTGTTTATGTAGTACTAGTAACTTTTTTTCATTCCTAGACAAAATAGGGAGTGGTGTATATGGCATCTAAAAAAATAAAATGTTTTTCTAGGCATAACACCATTGGCACAGCCAACCACCAGTGCCGGGGCCAGCTCAGAGGTGAGCTCTCCAGGGTCGGATGCAGTGCCACAGCCAGCAGGAACTGCTGTGAGGGATGCAGTAGTGGTGGGCAGTGGTAAGCTATTATATTCCTTACTTATTGAGATTGAAGAGTGGGCTCTCTGCAGAGATGTGTATGTTGTACAATACAAGTACACTTTACTATTAAGAAGACTTACAAATTTAGAACTAAGTTTTTGTCAACCAGGTAGAAGACAGTCACCCTTGACTTCTCATTATCAATAGCGGCGGGAGTTGACGAGTAACCAATGGTCTCCTCTAATTTTGACTTCAAGGCAGCTGTGAAAGTTTTATCGAGAAACAAAATCAGATCAGAGATGAACTTGATGGATGGGATGAACAAAAAGGGAAAGAAGGGTGTAAGGAAGGAAGAGCGAGTGAAAATTAATGACTGGCAAAGAATGATACTTGTTTTTGAATGCTGCCCGAGGTGGCTGGGAATCTGATGCATGGTCGGTTGAAGGCTGAAGCAAGGATGGGTGGAAGGAGGAAGAAAAGAGGACTGCCTGGGAGGGTGAAACAGAAACTGTATGTGTGCGCAATATATCCTTTGGTTCCAATTCAAATGCAAGTCAAGCACGGATGCATGGCTGGCGTTTTACAAAATAAAATAAAAAGGTTGTTTTTTGGTGAGGAAAGTAAGGTTTGTCAGGTTGAGAGTCAGACATTAAGAAGAATGATTGACATTTACTTTGAATGGATGGATGCCTGCCTGGATGGTATCTTCCTCATAGTTAGCATAGGTGTATGTAGACAGAGTAGATGGTTACTGGATAAAGAGTGTTACTTCGAAGAGCATGTAACACCGCACGTCCGTGCCAGAGTAGCACAGCCGAGGAAAGTAGAAGTAGTAATTTTTCAGAATACTACCATGACTAGTAGTAACAGTAGTCTGCAAGCACAGCATATATCCAGCGATTACAGTGACTATTCACTCACTTCCTCTGTTAATAATTTTTTTACAACTCTGTCATTCATGTGTGGCCTATCGGTGTTCACTCAATCAAAAACAAAGCACCTAAATGTCATCCCATATGTAAGCAAATATCCTGTGAAGGTATAGATGATCATATTATTTATCTTAATTTTCCTTTTGTAGTAGTCAGGGGCCGGGCAGGGTGAAAGTTAAATTAATTAAGTAGTAGCCCTTGTAACAGAGTGTGGCCAGTGCCACCCGTATTAGAAAAGTAAGAGCTTCACCACCTGCATATACTGGACTGGTAACATTAACGCAAGTCTGTGTCATCATGGCTTGCGTCTGTTTTTTTCGGGTGCAAGTTGACTGCGCTGGCATTATGCCAGCTTCCACAAGTTTACACACCAATTTTGCTAAACAAGAGAGAAGAAGAAGCCTGGTGTACTGTCTGAGTCTAATGTAGTGAGTCCATATAGTGCTAGTGGAATTCCTGACACTCCCACTAATGTTAGAGCTGAGGGCGACAAAGTGGGAGGTTAGATTGATACGTGCCACAAATGTTATGTACTGTGCTTGCAAGTTGCTAGTGCTACTGTGACACAACTTTCTGCTGAATTATTTTGTGTTAATCTTAAAGAGCATTGGTTACAGTATGTTTTTCTTTCTTTATATAGATGCTCCTTCCAAACTAACAAGGAAGGAGTTGGCTAGTCGGGCTCGGTAACGGAAGCTGGAGGCAATTGTCGCCAAATATCGGCGGCTGGTGGCCCAGGAGGAGGAGGACACGCACTCGATAACATACACGACAGCTGCATCCTCCTCCGCTGACCCTGAGTCATACAGTCAGCGCAAGCCTTCAGCGGTACGGAGCCGTGGTCTGGCAGCCACTCGCCGCCGCCGAGCAGCAAAAACTTCAGTTGCCCCCCACAGTACCTGCAAGTGTAAGGCTTGTGTGCACCGCTTGACCCTCAGAGTGTCCAACCTTGAGCAGGAGGTAGCGAGGCTGAAAGCTCTGCTCAAGGACCTCCGGAGAGAGCAGCGTGACTACCTGGCCAAAGGACACCGCCGGTGGAAGTAGAGGAGAGACTGTCCCTTGCCCCTTTTTTAAAGACTTTTGGGGGGGTGGGAATTGGATGTTGGGGTTTTTGGACTTTTGGGGACTCATTTCATGGACATTGGTTGGGGCTAGGGAAGGGGTGGGTCGGATCTTCTTGTAGGATAGTTTATTTTTGTTAGGGTTCAAATAAATATTTATTTCAACTTGAACATAGCATCTCGGTTTTTTTACTGTTTTGTGGGGGAGGCAGGGGTGGGTTAACTGTACGTTTGTTTTCCTGAAACTTAACTGTCTGGTTGATTCAAATTGTCTAATCGCCCAAATTTGTACAAAAGTGCCACTGATAGAGTTAGTGAATTCAATTGTCCTACTACTTTTAGTACTACCGTCAGTCTCTCCACTCCTCCTACTCCATTATTCTTCCTCCCCCAAAATGCTTATCTTATCTGTGATTCGTGTTTGAGAATAGGGCTAGGAACAGGACTGGCTGCATGGCAAATGGCGATTAAGGTTGGCTTTGGAATCCTGGACGGATGAAATGTCATCATTGTGGTGGTAGTAGTAGTGGTACACACTGGCAGTAGCAGCATATGAAACAAAAAGGAAATTAAACATTGAGTGGCGTGAGCGTAGCATTAGAACAGTATGATAGATAGTACAGTACACAAGAACAGTACCATAAATTGTAGCCTAAGCAATGCTAAAGTATTCAAAATATAAGTACTAGTTTTGTGGAGTATGGCTACTACAAGAAATAGTACTGAAGGTGAAGGACACAGCAGTGTAACATTAGATTCGTCACGAGTAGGAGGAGGATGTTGTTGATGATCAATCCACTTGATGGCGCACATGAAATTCTGATTTGATTTGCAAATACTCATGGGTGTGTGTCAAGCAGACTAGGAATAAGAATATATCCTCGTATTCCTTCACCAGCCTCGAAATAGATTTTCTGTTGCTTTGACCTTATCCTCCCCAGCAAGTGTGTGGAATTATTGTTGTCATTTAGTCACACCTCAATGAAAACCACACAGCCCGGGGAAAGAGGGTTAGGGTTTGCGAATTGGATGAGAATGGGGGTTTTTGGGTAAGTTTTGTGGAGAGAGGATAAAAAAGCACACCATGAACAAATGAAGAAAAACAAATCTTTGGATACGAAGATACGAAGATATCCATAAATCTTTTAAGGGATATAAAGGAATTGCACTACTGCACGCATGAAGTTGTTTGCTAAATGGATGGTTAGCTACTGAAAAATAGTACTTACTACAACTTACTAACTAAGAAAAAACAATTTAACAGTACATGGCTGCAGTAATTTCGCAATTTCACTTGCCTAGCTGCCCTCAGAGAGAATAAACACTTATTAGTACATTAAATTAGTTTTAAAAATAGCTGGAGGGATGAATTTGAAGCAGAGAGCAAACAAACGCACACTCATAGAAGTTCACAACAATAACATTATTTAAAAGATAAGGAGAAGTGAAGAGTATACTGTAACTGTATGTTGTAGTTGTCCTGTTCAATTTGGGAAGTTGAATGCATCCAGCCATTCCTCTTATTCGCGGTACTCCTCCATTTCATCTGACGCTACGTCGATCAATCTTGGTAACCAGACACACTGTCCACTGCCTGCCTGGCGGATGCGGAATTGCGGATCGCTAATGGTAAGCCTGAGTTAATCGTTTTTCCCATCGCACAGGGTAAAAGCCGGCCTGCAATTGTTGATGGAAAAACAGGGAGTGATATTAAAAAACACCACGGAGAAAAAGGTTAGCACACAGCAGGCCAGGGCCATGCAGACGGTCAAGTAAAGACACCACTGAGTGAAGCAACCTGATGTAGCATACCTTTTTGACACAGACAAACAAAGCATATCTAATTGTATGCAGCAAGCCATATAGCCGCAATTTTACATGAACTGCTGTCTGGACTCTGGCATAACAACACTACACTGGCTCGAGCACTCCATACCACGACTAGACAGACATGCAGTTCTGCTGTACTTGTTGTTGACTGGTTTACCTGTTTGCCACTCACGAAATGGCCATAGTTCGTCCGTAAACCGACGATGATGATCCATCCATCCCAGTGAGTGACTGTAATGAAAAAAGATATTATGTAACTTTGATCATCAATACTCATCATCATCATGGTATATTGGCAAACTCAATGTTGTTCATGTAGTGGCAGTCTACACACACAGTGAGTCCCAGGACATTTTCCATATTAAAAAATGCAACGTAGTGGCCCCTGCAGTAGAAGTACAATTTGAATTAAACAAGGTAAAAAAAACAGAGTAGACTTGAGTTACATTTAGTGTGTAAAAGATTAAATAATAACAGAAGACATGATTCCTCTCATGCACAACAAACAAACAGCAGAGCCAGACAGCCAGTGCGTCCACTGCATGTCATCGCATTATTCATTACCTGTTCCACTTTTTGTCCACATCTTGTTCTTAAAGTGAAGGCCCACTGGCCTCCGGTACCATAGTTGGTACCAAGCTTATCCCGACTAACTACAGTTTTACAAACCGAACAAATAACTACGTTTTCCGCCTTTTTGCTAATACTAAAGAAGTCCCAAACTGGGGAGTTGAGATTTCTTGTGGTGGTGGTGGAGGTGCTACTTTCAATGCCAGATGAAGTGGAGGATGGGCGTGGCCGAATTTGACTCTGTTGTGCACTTACAGTTACAGCACCACTACTTGAGGTAAAGGAGGTTGAGCTGGATGGAGGTCCCTGCCGGCCCTTCTGAAGAGAAAATATGGCAGCTGTAGGTCATGTTGGTGTAGTAGTTACCTGTGTTGGTGGTGGTACCAGTGCCACGCCGCCCACATCCCGCTCAGCAGCAATTCGGAATAGGGTAAAAATGTCTGTCTGTTGCATGCCCGCTGGCGCTGGAGGGACGACTGTGATGACTGGGTCGTCATCGTCAGACTGTTCATCAGCAGCAGAATACACAACATCTTCTACTTCTTGTTCGCCGTCATCACCCATAAGTGAAAGCCTTGCGGAACCTTCCTTTTAGGTTTAGCTACCTTTGTCGGCTCATGGCGTGACTCCCTCTGAGACTGCATTGGTGGGTTCCAATCAAGATCTAGATCATCAGAAGGAAGGGGGCTTGAAGAAGAATTTGTACTAGCCCTCCTTGACCTTTTTCCTGCTGGGGATCTGGAAGACAATAGATCATCAGGAGGAGTGGCTTGCTGGGATGATACCTCCGCATGAATCTCGATTTCCTGATGTGCCCCTACTTCTGGAGGAACAAGCTTTGTGGGCATTTGTCCTCTCCATGCGCCTCTCCATGCACCTCTACTTGGGCTTCTACTTGCACCTCTCCATGCACCTCTACTTGCTCCACTCCTTGCGCCACTCCTTGCGCCACTCCTTACGCCTCTCCTAGCGCCTCCCCTTGCGCCTCTCCTTGTTGCACCTGTGGTTGTCATTGCGGCTGTGGTTGAACGCTCATCAGATGAATTACACCCTGCGTTGATTGGATGCTACTTTCTTGCGATAGTCAACGCCAACATCACTGGTGGATGGTGATTGAGCAATTAAAGTGGCTGCCTCTGCGGCACTTACGGCCTTGGGCCTAACTTGCGTGGTGGCACTGAGACAAATGAAGCCAATGTGCTGCTCCCAGCTTGGTCCCTTGCGGACACTGCAGCTGTAGGCGTAGTTTTTTTCCCCGAAAAAAGTGTCTGTGGGCACACCAGTCTCCTTGGTAAGTGGTGCCACTTGCTTCTTCTGTTCCTTCTTACTGGCAGTGACACTGGCAACTTTGTTGGTAAAGGAGCTACGGCCATCTTTCTTTGGGCCCATCTTCTTCAGAAGTCAGAACAGCAGACCGCAGTTGCACGAGTTGCAGAGTTGTCTGTGGCCACATGTGATGTTATGTGACGTTGTGCTGCACACACCACAGCAGGACTTCTTCCTGGCACTGATGATGAAAGATGAGGATGATTCTAGGTTCTCTTTGTGCACCTAAAAGCAAGGAAGCCAGAGAAACATCAGTTAAATAAATGTTGCATATGTCATGCTTCAATTAATAGGCATTTATTATTATTACAACACATCAAAAATGGATGTTTATATTAATAGAAGAGAGACCACACAGAGAGAGTTGTTTCATGCACCACTGAGTACCCCTGAGCATAATGGATGAAAGGAGGCAGACTGGGTGCAGGCCTATAGCACAAAGCACACTGCCTGGCTTCAAAATGGCTCATTGGCCCCCACCCACATGGCCAGGCCCTGCCTGGACCAGGCCTCAAAATGACCCCCACCACTCACATGGCCAGGCTCCAGCAACTCCTAAAAAAATCAAAAAGCACACAAAAATCACCACAATCCAATGCCATCCATGCCATAAATGATGTTTAAATTCAAGAGACCCCACAGAAAGACTTGGTCCATGCACCACTGACTCTCCCTGGGCATAATGGATAAAAGCAAGGCAGACTGGGTGCAGGCCTATGGCACAAGGCACGCTGCCTGGCTTCAAAATGGCCCCTTGATCCCCACCCACATGGCCAGGCCCTTCCTGGGCCAGGCCTCAAAATGGCCCCCACCCACATGGCCAGGCCCCAACAACCCCCAAAAAAGCAAAAGACACACAGAAATCACCACAATCCAATGCCATCCATGCCCTTAATGATGTTTAAATTCAAGAGACCCCACAGAAAGCCTTGGTCCATGCACCACTGAGTACTCCTGGGCATAATGGATGAAAGCAAGGCAGACTGGGTGCATGCCTATGGCACAAAACACACTGCCTGGCTTCAAAATGACCCCTTGAGCCCCACCCACATGGCCAGGCACTGCCTGGACCAGGCCTCAAAATGGCCCCCACCCACATGGCCAGGCCCCAACAACACCCCAATAAATTGAAAGACACACAAAAACCACCCCAATCCAATGCCATCCATGCCCTAAATGATGTTTAAAATTCAAGAGACCCCATAGAAAGACATGGCCAAAGCACCACTGAGTATCCCTGGGCATAATGGATGAAAGCAAGACAGACTGGGTGCAGGCCTATGGCACAAAGCACCCTGCCTGGCTTCCAAATGGCTCCTTGACCCCCATTCACATGGCCAGGCCCTGCCTGGACCAGGCCTCAAAATGGCCCCCACCCACATGGCCAGGCCCCAACAACATAATGACTTGTTCCATGCACCACTGTATACCCCCTGGGCCTACAGGCTAGTGTGGCTTTACACGCAACCCAAAACTAAAAAACAAATCCAACAAATGTCGGTCCCTGGGCTATAGGGCCCCTCTGAACCCCAATCAAATGTAATATTTTAGACTCCGGGATTTGGCCCTCCTCAGGAAGCTAATTTTCAAACAAGCATAGGAGCCCATACTTTGTTTTTATTTTTTATACGGCAGATCCATGCAACCTGCTCACATTTCTTCATTATTATTTTTTTTAAAACATGCTTTAGGACATGGACTGTTTTAATCTCCTATACACTATGCATGTACTAGTCTAAACAACTTTACAGTTGTGCTTGAGGCCTACAATTCTCTAGTCAGTATACCTACACTACTGCAAACACCCTGTCACTGCTCTTGCAATGCCATAGTGAATCTTTCAGTACTATGTTTTAATCCATTCAGTGAAGTAAAACTCAACCAGTTATACATTCACCCAGTTACTTTTATTGTACTAATTCAATTATTCAGTTAGTATGCATGTACTCATACAGTTAGCCAGGCTTTAGGGCATGGAGGGCTTCAAACTCCTCTGCACTATGCATGTGGTGTAGTGTAACCGCTTTGACATTTGTATTTAAGGTATACAATTCCTCTGTCAGTATCTATATAAAATGTGTTTGCATAGTAATAGAAAAGTATAATTTATAAGATTAGTAATATACTTTTATTTATGTTTATTTTTTAGAGATATTGTTTACCATCATTAAAATAACGTTATCAAGCCTGATAAATTTAGAAAGAGAAAAAGAGAGCTAAAGGACAATTACTTGAAGAAAACTCAACAAGTACTGGATGAACAACATAATGTGGCCAAAAAGAGCAAATCTTCTGGTAAGATTACTAAGAAGTTTATTAAAAATGTTTCTAGACCGAAAAAGAATGTTCAGAATGTTGAAACCAGTGGAAATACTTCAACCACAAAAAATTGAAATAATATGAAAGGAAAAAATGCAAATGTAGAATAAATTATGTTTATTTTTTAGAGATATTGTTTACCATCATTAAAATAACGTTATCAAGCCTGATAAATTTAGAAAGAGAAAAAGAGAGCTAAAGGGCAATTACTTGAAGAAAACTCAACAAGTACTGGATGAACAACATAATGTGGCCAAAAAGAGCAAATCTTCTGGTAAGATTACTAAGAAGTTTATTAAAAATGTTTCTAGACCGAAAAAGAATGTTCAGAATGTTGAAACCAGTGGAAATACTTCAACCACAAAAAAATCGAAATAATATGAAAGGAAAAAATGCAAATGTAGAATAAAAAAATTTGACATATGGTAAAAGAAGAGAAAATCAGTATAAAGAGATACGAAAAAAATGTTTTATAATAGAGTAGTACATAATTTTCTGAAAGATTTGAAGAAATATAAACAAAGATCACTATTTTATAAAAAAGAAGGAGCATATTAAATCGATTGTTGAAAAGGCTTTTGAAGTAAAAAGAAAACTATTTATTTTACTTTTAAACAGAATTCGATCACTAGATAAACCAATCCATTCAATAAAGGGCAAAAGTAAGAGAAAAAGAGTAATTAACAGAACTAATTTTTGTGATTTGTTTGGGGTGAATGGAAACACAGTTCAAGTTCAGAGCCTTTCTTTAATGAAGAGAGTTATTCTCAGACCAATGATTTGTTTCATGCAGTTGACACCAGTGGTCGAGTTAATGAGGTTAGAAATGGTTGTTCAATTGACAAAGGAAAAATGGTTCCCAGAAATGTAGAAGAAGTGATAGCTAATGAAGTTCTAAGCAAACGTGCTAAAGCCACAGTGTACACTTGGGATTGCAGTAGTATTTGTAGCGTACACCAATAATCTATTGATCTTTTACGTAATTTCTTATGAGAATATAGTAAAATAAAGTGTTATACAAAAGATTAAGATGTTGCAAGGACTAGACCTATGCAGAGTTAGAAAAAATACTGGTTTGCAAGGTCATTCTCTGGCTTGTCTTTCTAGAAAAGTATGTCAAAGGGTTTTTCATAATTTCAGGATGTTAGCAGTACATCATACCCAAATGAGGAAGTTAGTCAGAAGATTGTATTATGCAAAAAGTCCAGCACTAAAATTAAATGAGTTGAACAGAGCTCTTTTGCGTTGGTCAGTTTCAGATGTGAAGAAGATTTGTGATGACATTGAGTTTTGTTACTTTGGTCCTGAACAAGAGAGTGCAGAAACTGAGACATTAATAGAAGAAAATGTTGAAGAGAATGTTGAACATAGTTGTACAAAATTTTTTGAAGGTGAAATGACAAGGTTTTAGGTGATTTCAGGTGAAAGGCCAAATTATTCTTGTATTTGTTGCCGGCAAACTCATTATAAAAATCAGACTAGGAGTGTTGATTTGTATTTAAAAAGTGAAAGAGAAAATAATAATATGTGGAAGGAATTTGGAACTTATTTTTTGGTAGAGAATTGTTTTGATTTTGGTTCTGATCAACGTATTAGTAAATATTGTTATAAGTCATTAGATGAGAATAAAATGCCCGCTAGAGCTGTGCATAATAATCTAAAGTTGGTTGCTATTCCTCCAGAACTGATAGATTTAAATAGCTATGAGTCTATTCTCATACAATGTGTACACCCATTTCAAGCTATTGTTCGTATGGAGCCTAAAACAGGTGAATTGCCTCCTTCAGATTTACAGAGAGGATTAAAAGGAAGAGTTGTGTAAGTACCATTAGATTTAAAGAAAAATGTTGAAACTATTGGTGTAGAGTTTGTAAAAAATGAACCACTAGTCACTCTAGTTAATGGTGTTCCTACTAAGAGTAAGAAAATATGAGAGCAGTTAGTGGATGTTAGGAAAGTGCAGAAGGCAACTTTGTATTTCATAAAAAAACAATGAGTACTATAAAAATGTGTATATCGGAGAATTAGAAATACGTTTACAAGAAGATACTGAAACGTCAAGTGTACAAATTGAAAAAGTGGATATGTCAAGAAGTGAAGGAAATCTATGAACATTACGGTGTACATCCAGTTCATTCAAAAGAAGTGATGGGGAATACTATTGAGTTATTCCAAATGAAAAAAGCAAAGGGAAGTCCCATGAGTGTATGGGAAGAGAGCTTGGAAGCACATTGTTTTCCACTGTTGTTTCCAACAGGAAAAGGAGGATGATATGATGAACGACCTGTGCAAATTCCTGCATATGAATATTGGACACCAATATTATATGCAGAAGATCCAAGATTGAGACAATGTATCCCTTATATATTTCATATTTTGTTTGAAAGTGACTTGACTGGACTTTCATATGCAGTCAATCACATGTTGAAAACAGGAGTACATCTGCAATATGTTTCTGCAAAGGATTTTATGGATAAAGTGCACCAGAGGGATGATCATTTAGAACCTCAGCTGATTAATCTGATGGCATGTCAGCGTGGCACTAATGAATATTGGTACCGTCGTCATGGAGAACTGAAATGTATGCTACGGAACTCCTACATGGTTCCTTACCCTAAGCTGTGCTGAGTACGCTTGGGATGATTTACTTGAATTTCTTCAAGAGGCAAATTCCAATATAAAAGATATTGAATACAAGACACCTGGAGAATTGTGCTCTTTGGATCCTGTTAATGTATGCAGGTATTTTAATCATAGATTAGAAGCTATGATATCTTTTATCTGCAATAAAAATAATCCTCATGTTGGAGAAGTTGTGGATTTCTTTTGGAAAAAGGAGTATCAAGCAAGAGGTGCTCCTCATATACATATGCTATTATGGATCAAGGATGCCCCAAAATTCGGAACAGATTCAGATGATACTGTTTTGTCTTTTATTGAAGAATATGCCACATATGCTGTACCCAAAAGCACAGAAGAAAAAAACTTAAGACAACAAGTCTTACAATTCCAAAGCCATTGATGTGGAAAATACTGCTGCCGAAAGTACAAGTCTAAGGATGATTTCTATACCAAATGTCGTTTAGCATTTCCATGTCCTGTAAATTCCAAAGGAAGAGTGAACAGTTTTATGTCAGCTATGCGACATACCTTCACAAGAAAGTCTCCCAAAAATACCTACAATTTAAGAAGAAGCGAAGAGTCAAAATACATAAATGAATGCTAACATGGATATTCAGTATGTTGCGGACAATTCCATTGCTGTTGCTCGATATGTAACATCCTACATTACAAAATCAGAAAAGACGGAATTGAAACAAATGTGGGAAGAGATTTCTCACGAGAAGACTCTAAGTAAGAAATTATACAGTTTCAGTTTGAAGATGTTATCCCATCGAGAAATTAGAGCATATGAATGCTCAGATTGGTTATCATCTGCAAGTCCATACTCCAAATCTAGAAGAATAATTTGGGTGAGTCTGGTTCTTGCTGCAAGGCGAAATCGGGTATTGAAATTTGTTCAAGAAATTGAGTATTTAGCAGAAAAAGATCCAGAAAGTACAGATATTTTGAAAACGAATATGTTGTACACATATTACCCAAACAGAAGTCATCATCTTAAGAACATGTATCTATTTGAAGTGCTGCAAAACTACACTTTTAAATGGAATACTACAGAGAACATCAATGATGGAAAATATGCAGTGATTAGTTCCGAAGGATGTTCGCCGGGAGCAACAACGCTGCCGAGGCACGGCGCAACGATCTTTTTTAAATAGTGCTTGGACACTTTTACTCACCCTGCTCCTGCTTCAGGGGCTGCGCTGAGGACACCGCGCACCCCCTATCCTCTTGGGACTTCCTGTTTGCCGCCACCAGAGCGCCCCACGCTGAGCGTTCCCTCCCCCTCTGACGGGCAGGTCACGAGGGCGGGGACGGGCGTGTGTTACATCTTGGGCTGCTCTCTGGTTGGCGGGGCAGCTCCTCTGTCCCTCCACCCCCTGCCACGCCCTACCATTTCCGGCTCCCTACTTATGGCACTGCTATCCCGGCCGCGCAGCGGACGAGCGCAGCGGGCGCGACGAAGGCGCGCCGAAGTTGCGCCTAAGTTAAGCCCGTCTGCGCCCGTCCGCGACGGGCCGGGACCAGGGGCCACACCCCCTGCCTCTTTGTTGTCATACACACCTGCACAACTCCTCTCCTACACTGTTGATGTGCCTCTTCCCCACACCCTCATGCAGCACCTTGTTGCATTAGATATCTATGTTCCCCGCTCTGACCGTGTTGTGTCTCCTCACCCAATTATTCCCCTTCCTACGCCAGATATCGATTCCCTCCCCATTGGACCCTCATCTCCCCCTCACACTGCTTCTGCTTATCTCCTCAACACTCGTTCGGCAGGCAAACACCAACTTGACCTGTTTAATCTTCTTACTACAGACTCCCCTGATTTTCTGTTCCTAACGGAAACATGGTTTTCGGAGGCTTCCCTCCCCGACATTCTTGCCATCCTTCCCCATTCTTATTATGTCCTTCGGGCTGACCGCCCCGCGGACAAGATCGGGGGGGGTGTTGCCATGATTGTCCGATCCACTATTCAATTCCAGCTTCTCCCCCAAGCATCCATCGCTGGAGTGGACTTCCTGGTCGCTCGCTCCTCCAATCTGCCGGCACCTCTCACCGTTGTCCTTGTCTACCGCCCTCCCCTGAACATGCCCCTGTTCGTGGCTTCCCTGCAGGAACTTCTCGCCACGCTGGTGGTTAATAACTCCTCTGTCCTCCTGCTTGGGGACTTCAACTACTGGCCTGGCGATCCCAGGGAGGACTCAGCATCTAAGGATTTCACGGCCACTCTCCTCTGTCTCAACCTTAAGTCTCACGTCCTGGTCCCTACCCACAAATTCGGACACATCCTGGACCAAGTCTGGTCATCCCAGGACATAGTCTCCCCCCCCCAGTATCCTCCCATGTACCTGGTCTGATCATTCCCTCATCTCCTTCTCTATCGCTACTGGCTCCCCTCACAAGCCCCTTCGCCCCAAGAATGTTTTCTCCCGTAGCTGGAATCGTGTTGACTTGGCTTCCCTCTCTCACTCCCTTGCTTCTTCTTCCCCAGACCTCACTGGTATTCCCCTTGACTCACAGGCCGCTGCAGTTGGCAATTGGCTCTCTTCTGCATGTGATTCAGTAGCCCCCCTCAAGTTAGTCAAATCCATTCGCCCCCACGAGGCTCACCGTTGGTTTAGCCCGGAGCTCAAGTCTCTTAAACTGGAGCTTAGACGCTCAGAGCGCCTTTGGCGCCGTAGCTACTGCTCTGACCACAAGGCCAAATACAAAATTCTTCTTAAGGAGTACAAGCAGGCCATCTTGGCCACTAAGACCAAGTACTTCTCCGAACAAGTGGCGCTCTCGGCCAACAAAGCTAAAGAAATCTTCTCTCTGGTAAACAACTTGGCCACCTCTGATCGCGCTTGCCCTCACTTCACTCCCTCCCAGGCCCTCTGCTCTTCTCTTAACAACTTCTTTATTGAGAAGATTGAAAAAATTAAATCTAACATCTTGGTCACTCCTTTTACTCCTCCTCACTCTGTTCCCTCTGTGCCTAAATCCTTCTTCTCCTCTTTTCCCCCCCTCCCCTTGGACTCTTTTCTAGCTCTGCTCACCAAAATCAAGTCTGGTTCCCCCACTGACTGTGCCCCTGCCCGTATTCTTAAAACCCTTTTTTCTTCCTGTCCTGATACCCCTCTCTCCTTTCTTAATGCCTCTCTCTCCACTGGATTGGTCCCTTCTTCATTTAAATCTGCTATTGTTTCTCCCATTCTTAAAAAACCTGGTCTCGATTCTTCTCTTCCCTCTAACTTTAGACCTATCTCTCTTCTCCCTTATCTTGCTAAAATTCTCGAATCTTACGTTACTTCCTGTCTCTCTGTTTATGTTGAACAGAACCAGCTCCTGGCTTCTCACCAAGCTGGTTTCCGTTCGGGTCATTCGACCGAAACCGTGGTGTTAGCCGTCCTTGACGAGCTTAAGGCCAAAGCTGACGTCAACTCCCCCCAAGCTTTGATCCTCCTCGACTTGTCCGCTGCGTTTGACACGGTCGACCATAACATTCCTTTGGACCGTGTCAGCGCAGCGGGCATACGAGGTTCTGCCCTCTCCTGGATCACCTCTTTCTTGACAGGTCGTTCTCAAGCCGTTCACCTTCCCGGCTTTTCTGCTTCCCCCCTCCCGGTGCCCTGTGGGGTCCCCCAAGGTTCCTCTCTCTCTCCCCTTCTTTTCAACCTCTATATTCACCCTCTTATCTCTTCCCTTCTTGAGCTGGGGGTCTCTGTGTATAACTACGCTGACGACCTCCAGCTCGTCTTTGATCTCTCCTCTTCTTCTCACTCTCTATCCTTTTTTCACTCCACCATGGTCTTTATTTCTGGGTGGATGAGCGCCAACCACCTCAAGCTCAACCCAGATAAGACTGAGCTTGTCCTGATTGGCGGCTCATCCAGTCCCTGGTCCCCTGCTTTCTGGCCCCCCATTCTTGGCCACCCTCCCACCCCCGTTCCCTCTGTTAAAACTTTGGGCATCAAGGTCAGACAGGACCTGTCCATGCATGGCCAGGTCAGTGCCGTGGTGTCCTCCTGTTTTCTTTCCCTTCGAATGATCCGGAAAATTTCTCGTTTCTTTTCTCTTGACTCCCTTAAAATCATTATTTCTGCCCTTATCACTTCCCGCCTTGATTATGGCAATAGCTTGTTCGCTGGCATCCCTGCCTATGAAACCCGCCGCTTACAAGCTATCCAGAATCAGGCCGCCCGTCTTATCTTTCACCTGCCCAAAACCCATCATATCACTCCCGTCCTCAAATCCCTTCACTGGTTGCCCATTTTGCAGAGATCTCTGTTTAAACTAGGGTGCCTTGTTTATCGGGCCCTTGATCACTCTGCACCGGCTTTCATCAATTCTTTGATTTCCCTTCACACCCCTGCCCGCATTCTCCGTTCATCATCTTCTGCCCTCCTCACTGTTCCCCGCTTTCACAAATCTCGCACTGGTGGAACCCGTTTTTCTGTTCTTGCTCCCCGGTTCTGGAACTCCCTTCCTCTTTCTATGCGTTCGATCCCTATCTTCTCACATTTCCGTAAAGCGCTGAAAACTTTTCTGTTTGCCCTGGCCTACCCCTGCTAAACCTCCTGGCCCTGTCTGTTCGGTTCTTTTGAGCTACCAGCGCCAGGAAGCCATTTTGGCCATCGTGCGCTCTACAAATATTTTCATTCATTCATTCATCACTGGAAGCTGAGTGGTGACACTGCTGATAAAAGGGAATTTTACTATTAAGCCCTTTCGCAACTGTTCAAAATGTGGCGTTCAGAATTGGAATTACTTGGAGAATTTCAGAGCTATGAAGATTCCTTCAATGCTTGTAAAGATACCATACAATGCACTGTTTTTGCAAATCATGTGAAAATGTTGAACGATGAAATTGATCAAGACGCTACTATTTCAGATGAGATTGCTAGAGTCAGTTCTCAAGACAGTCAAAGTTCTGCTGCGCTGAGTCAGATCCACTAGGACAACCAATTGTTGAAAATGAAGCAGCAATCTCCATGAATGAGGTAGAGCCAGTAATGCATCAAGCTCAAGAAGATGTAACAAACTTAGCAAACTTGAAAGAGCAACTAAATGTTGAAGAGAAAGAAATATATCAGCAAGTGTAACAACAGATTGATCATGGATTTCTTCATGAAAAGAAATGATGTACAGGCACATCTTTTCAACCTATCCGAATGTATGTGAGTAGACAAGCTGGAACAGGAAAAAGTTTCTTAATTAAAGTAATCCCCACTTATCTACAGAAAACAACTGAGTCACATTTTTCTTGTGTTGTAACTGCTCCAAGTGGGTTAGCAGCACACAATGTTAATGGAATTACATTACATTGTTTACTGATGCTACCTGTGGAGCATGAAATCAAATTGGAATATCACAAGCTATCTGGAGAAGCTGGTTGTGAAGTTTCAAGAGTGCTGAAGAAAATGAAACTTCTGATTATTGATGAGGTAAGCATGGTCTCAAACTTAATGCTTGCGTTTGTGCATGTCTTATTTGGAGAAAAACATGTCATAGTTTTTGGAGATCTACTGCAACTTGCTCCCGCTAAAGGACAACTAGTATTTAAAACACTTGCGCATGAAGACACCAGAAAGTCTCTGGGTAGTGTTGGAAACGTGAACATTTGGTAATATTTTGATTACAAGGAACTAATTTCAAATGTGCAAAAGACAGATGATGTTGATTATGAAACTATTCTTCAAGATATAAGAATTGGCGTACTGACAGAACATGGCAGAGATGCTTTGCAGAGTCGATTACTTTCTAATTTGTTTCCAAATGAAAATGTAGTTCCTGAGAAAATATATTGCAGAAAACAAATCTGTAATCTGCTTAATGCCAACACTGCGTGAGTGTTCCATATTCAACGAACAACTTTTGAAGCTAGAAAATGAAGAAATAATAAAAATGGAAGCCATTGATAAAATTGAGCATGAAGGAATTACTATCATTTTGACAGAAAACTTGAAAACAAAATTGGATTCTTTAGAATAATCGATATCTAAAACTGCTGGTTTAGAAAAGTATTTATATGCATGTAGAAACTGTCATGTAATTTTAAGGCATAATTTGGATGTAGAAAAAGGTTTAGTTAAGGGAGCAATGGGCAAAGTTGTGGATTTGGTTAATCATCCAAATAAAGATGGTATTGAATTTTTAAAAATTAAATTTTATCAGATTGAAGAAGTGAAACAAATTGGTTGTTGTTCAGTTTGTTTTTTGCTTGTTAAAGATGTATATTTTCGTTGAAAACAGTTTCCAGTTTCTCTTTCATATACAGTGACTATTAATAAATCTCAAGGTTTAAGTGTAGAAAGCGATTTGGTGAGCATTGGAAATACCGTGTTTAAAGAGGGTATGCATATGTTGCTTTGTCACGAGTCAGAACTTTATCTGGTTTGTTTTTGATAGATTTTGATGACACAAAGGTTACTGCAGATGCAAACTGTGTAAAAGAGTATAATAGGTTAAGAAGAGTGTATACTCCATATTTAGGTCAATATCCTGTATTTGAAAAGCGTGTAGTAGGAAGAAAAGGAAGATATGAGAACATCTGTAGTGAAGGTATAGAGAAGGGAAAAAAATAAGATAATGTGATTGCAAGCAAAAAGAAAAAGGACACTGTTGAAGAGATTGTTGGATATCAATTTGAAAAAATTTCAGGTGTCAACTGCTATGCTAATGTAGTGGTCAATGTTGTTTTTGTTCTTGAAGGTTGGCAACAGCAAATTATAGAGAATCGGGAAAAAAGACTTTGTTTGTTGTTGCATTGTGTTTATGAAAAATTGAGAACTGATAAAAGTAACATACAAAGTGTTTGTGATATTTGTAATCTTTTGGATGTATGTTCTGGGTCTACACAATTTACGTAGAATATCCAACAAGATGCTCAGGAATTTCTAATGTATGTGCTTACCATATTGGAAAATGAAGGCATAGAAATTGAAATTTTTTTTGGCCTTTGTTATAAATGGGAACATCATTATTAAAATTGTATGTATATAAGATTTATATATTTAACATTACCAGACTGTAAATCAGTGTCTTTCAATAAACTAGTTACGGCAGCAAATCAGAACATGGAGTTTAGCCAATGCAAATCAGAAATGTTATCAACATTATTTATACAAAGATATGGACAATATATAATTTTAAGATGCAATGTTGTACAGCTGATGAAAGAAACTTGGAAACTTTGATAAAACATTTTGTAGCAAGTCAACTATCAATATCAGGACTTTTGTAGCAGTAGCAATAATTTTCCATTATGCTCCTTCACAACATCTGGACATTACACTGCCTATCTAAAATGTGAAAAAGGCTGGACACTTTGTAATGATGCTCAGTTGGTTTTTAAACAACGTTTGCCAAGCGAATTACCTAATTCCTTTCTAATATTTTTAAAGCCAAAGTTTTAGGAACATAATTCGGCTCTGAGGAATTTATTAATATGTATTATTAAGATTACTATTGTAAAATTTCAATATAAAGAATTTCAAGAATGACATTTGGCCTTGGAGAAAGGTGTTTGTTTGAATTACGGAATTTTTCTTGCACATTGTCTCGGGGTATACTTTTAAGCAGTACTTACAGTATTTATAAATTTAAGATATAACATCTTCTTACCGGTAAGCATTTTATATATGTGTGATTTGTATTTTATGGTATTTTATTTAGGATGGATTTTTGTTTTCTTCAAACAACCTTATTGTTTTGTTTTTTTATTGCCCGCTGTTATGTGATGAGACGATTGAAATCACTGTTTCTAGTGAAAGTCAACATATTCTGAGAACAGTAAAAAAGGCAAAGAAAATATTTAGTAAAATGTAAAAATTGTTCTGTATTGTAAAAACTATGGGCCAGATTCACAGAATGAACTTAAGACTCAATCCTAAACTTACTACTATTTTGGTATTCACAGAATGCACTTACTACTTTTGGCATTCACAGAATGAACTTACTACTTTTGGAATTCACAGAAGGCAGTTACTCATTTCGGTATTCACAGAAGGCACTTACTCATTTTGGTATTCACAGAAGTTAGTAGTCCTAACTTTAGGACTCCTAAATGCCTTCTGTGAATACCGAAAGTCTTAAAATTAGGATTTTTCTCAATTTAGTAGTAGTAAAGTTAAGACTCCTAACTTTAGGACTCCTAAATGCCTTCTGTGAATACCAAAAGTCTTAAAATTAGGAGTTTTCTCAATGTAGTAGTAGTAAAGTTAGGACTCCTAACTTTAGGACTCCTAAACTGTGCAGGAAGGGGCATCGTCCTGCACAAAAACAATCACTAAAAGCTTTTTCCTCTTTCAATGCGTGGTATAGAATGCAGCATGCACTGAAAGAGGAAAAAATGAGGAGAAATGAAAACATTTCTACTCGTTGCTCCTCCCCACACCACCTCTAGGGTGGCGTAGCATTCAGACACATCTCCAAATTGACGATTTCTGTGTCTTGTTCCATGGGTGTTGAATGGAAACACCCACATCAACACCCATGAAATGCTCCTTCACAGCAAACTTCTGCGTGTGAAGGGGCTGTATTTACAAGGAAAGGAACAGTCAAGCAGGGTGACTTTTCCTCTCCTTGTAAATATGGAGGAGCCCCCTTTGCCACCAGTACGTCACAAAAAGTGACGTACTGGTGGCGCAGAGAGCTTGTAAATCTGCCCCAGACTGTCACTGGGGACCAACTAACCCAGGAGACATGTATAGAAAGCATCTTGTACCAACAATATGTCACTTTTTGTAACATAATGATAGCGTAAAAAAATCTTTCATATTTACAAGGAGAGGAAAATGTAGTCTGTGTACCTTTTCTTTTCCATGCAAATACATCTTCATCATATACACCACATTACGTTGAAAGGGCATTTTATAGGTGTTGCTGTGCTTGTTTGCACAGAACACTCACAGAACAAGACACATCACCAGATTTATCAGAAATGATAAATCTGGACATGTGTGTGAATTAAGTATGGGCCGAAAATTCATTCCGCTCTTGGAATTTGCAGATTTTCCCCAATTTTGCGATCCGCAAATCTAGCGAAATCGCTCTGAAATCCGTGAATCTGCGAGCAGGACGAAGTTTGTTCAGGAAGCACTTACAGGGTTACTCCAGGTGCCCAAGTTGAAGCAAATTTCTTTGTAACCATATACAAAAGGGTTACAAAGAAATTAACTTCAACTTGGGCACCTGCTGTAACCCTGTAAGTGCTTCCTGAGCGGCGCCTCGTTGCCTACTTGCAACTATTCTCTGACCCTGCTCTGACCCTCGAAGCAAGGTCAGAGAATAGTTAAAATTAGGCAACGAGGCTCCTGTCACAAAAATTTAACTTCAGCAGGAAGCACTTACAGATATAAATAAAGCAGGTGCCTGAGTTGAAGCTCAAATTCAGTAAAGCATTATTGATCAGCCCAAGAATCTAGTGAGCACGGTCGATGCTTGGCAGGTGTGCTTTCTCCCCAAATCTACAGTCTACAAATAGCTGTAATCCGTGATGGAGGTCTAGGCATCCACGAGTTTCTCGAGCGCAATTCCCCTGTACTTCCAGTTACCAGGAGGCTGCTTTCTCCTCCTCTGCTGCACTGATTAGTCTCTGACCTTTATAAACAAGAGGCATGTGAAGTCGCACAGAATCCCGGCCCCACACACACTAGGCTATGCAACCTCTTCCCGCCCTTTCACCCGGTGTGATGGACAGCTCACTTGAGGGACCTCGGTGCCTATCGGCGCGGTGGCAAAGTTACAGACATCCGGGGTCACTAGAGACAACTCTTCTGGGCCATTACGCAGCTGTAGTGTAGGAAAATCACGATACATTTACCCAACGAGGTAGCACTTACGTCTTTCTCCTCATCTGCTGCGCTGATCGGTCTCTGACCTTTATAAACAAGAGGCATGTGAACTCGCACAGAAGCCCGGCCCCACACACACTAGGCTATCCAACCTCTTCCCGCCCTTTCACTCACTGTGATGGACAGCTCACTCGAGGGACCTCGGTGCCTATGGGCGCGGTGGCAAAGTTACAGACACACGGGGTCACTGGAGACAACTCTTCTGGGCCTTTACGAAGCTGTAGTGTAGGAAAAGCTCAATACATTTACCCAACGAGGTAGCACTTACTGCTTTCTCCTCATCTGCTGCTCTAATCGGTCTCTGACCTTTATAAAAAAGAGGCATGTGAACTCGCACAGAAGCCCGGCCCCAGACACACTAGGCTATGCAACCTCTTCCCGCCCTTTCCCCCACTGTGATGGCCAGTTCACTCGAGAGACCTCGGCGCCTATGGTGGCAAAGTTACAGACACACGGGCTCACTGGAGACAACTTTTCTGGGCCTTTTTGCAGCTGTAGTGTAGGAAAAGCTCAATACATTGTGGCAATATTATTAATTTATTGAATAGAATTAAAATAATTCCTTCAGGGACACCTGTTTAATTGTTATTGATAATACCCAGTCCCTTTGGGAATATTGGGTGGCTCTATTGTATCTAATAATGTAGTGTAGGAAAAGCACAATACATTTACCCAACGAGGTAGCACTTACTGATTAGCCAGTAGAAAGTACTCCAGTTGAGTATAGTGCAATTGCCAGAAAATCCATGATTACGCAGGGAAATCCGCAAATTTGCAGATTTTTTTGCTAATTCGCGTACAGCGAATTCGCAAAATTAGCCCATACTTAGTGTGAATACTGTACCATCCTCCAATTGATGTAACAAGGCACAACAAGGAGAATTTTTTTATTTCTACTCATTTTTTCTCTTCCAATACATGCTATAATGCACAGCATACATTGAAAGAAAAAAATCTGTTCACTGATTGTTTTTATGCAGGAAGGCAAGCCTTTTTGTACAAAAATAAACTGCACATGACACAGATATTCTTGCACCATGGTGTAAGGGTGCCTATGTCACATCTCCGAACACCTGAGAGACCTGCACTGGCTCCCGGTCAACAAGAGAATCACCTTCCGTCTCCTCACCCACGCTCACAAAGCCCTACACAACCAAGGACCAGGATACCTCAACAGCCGCCTCAACTTCAACGCTCCCAAACGCAAGCTTCGATCGACTGGCCACGCCCTTGCCGCCGTCCCCCGAATCCGAAGAGCCACCACAGGGGGACGGTCCTTCTCCTACCTCGCCGCCAAGACATGGAACTCCCTCCCGACCCACCTCCGCCTGACCCAGGACCACCTCGCCTTCAGGAAGCAGCTCAAGACATGGCTGTTCGAACAGTAGCGGATCCCCCTCCCCTAGCGCCTTGAGACCCTCTGGGTGAGTAGTGCGCTATATAAATGCTTTGATTGATTGATTGATTGTCACCACATGGATGTAATTTAAGCAGCAGTGTAGAGGGAAGCACAGAGTTGCAACATATTTATGTATATATGTTGCATCCCTGTGGTTCGGAAGTACCTTAGCATGCTGTAGGTAAAGAGCTTACAGTGTCATGCTGCAATACTTCCTTATAGTTCTGCAGTTATACATTCACCATCCACCACAAATGCATTCTTTTTGTCAATTATGCAGTGCGTATACATTCATCTAAACGTTCACACACTAGCATACACATTTAGCTTTTTCTCTAACCAGAGTAGCTAGTTCTGAAAATAACTTTTTTTTTACTTTGATATTTTTTGGGGAGATGTTTTGGAATGTTTTTTTGTTTTTTTGTTTTTTTTAAAAAGGAAAAAAAGTCAACAGGACGAACAAAATCATGAACTTTGAGGGAATAAAAAAAAATAGCATTAATGGTTATCAATTGCTCTGCAAACTAGGTCGACTGATTGCTCCCCATAACAAATTAAACAATTGCACTTCACGCAGTGCATTCTAACTTTCACAAATTAGGGACTTATGTATGGTGAGGATGTTGAAGGTGATGCCCCAGAGGTACTTGGTATTACCGGTGATGGAGGTGCATTTTGGCGGTCTTCTACATTCTTTGTGAGCATAGTTCACAGGATGCAGGGATTGGAGGTGCTTGCGCGTACTAACAGTGCCACAAGAGTATTTCTTGTTTGGATCTCCTCTGGACAGCACTGCCTGGCAAATCTTGCATGTCACCTTGGTGGCATTACATTTCTTTTACCCCTCCGGAAAAGTAAATAATTTCCATACAATGGATGTGTATCTTTCGGGAGGGGGAGGTTCTGGTAGAAATTGTTCAGCAACAAAATTATCAGAATCAGATGATTCTTCCAGTGGTGTAGCCTTTTTTGTCTCCAAAAAAGAAATTCAGGTTTCCAATGAAGAAAGAGTGAGGTTCTTCTCAGGACAGGTCTTCTCCTAAGGAAGGTCTAAGAAGAGTACTTGAAATGTGTGGGGTTCTTCAATAGTTAGAACAGTAAGTGTTATAAACCAATCAAATCTCTTTTTTTTTGGTCACATGGGATCTGTGTTGGGTGCGTACACGCAGCACGCACCTAGCGCGATTTCGCGAAATTGCATTTAAAAGTAATAGGTTCATTAGAATATTATTTTGTTTGACTTAATATTTATATTAAATACCTATATATCTTTTTGTATATCGAAAAATGTATATATATATAAATATAGTAGGTAGTTATAGTTAGGATTATCTTGTATAGGGAATTCGCAACATTCTATTGGGAATAACTTTAGCGCCGGTTGAGGAATCTGCCTGAAAATGTCCTCAAATTTGCCTCGCGGCGCTCCGCTCCTTCCCTGAAAGTTTGGGGGGGATTCGTCAAGCGGGGGCCGAGATAAATGGGGGTCCCAAAACGTGTTTTCCCCATGTTAATTTCCATAGGGTGGTTGAACTCACTTTTAACAGCTGAATGGATTTCCACAAAACTTGGCAAAATTGTAGAGACTGGTAGCCCGATGTGCCTTTGCTATGTCTCAAGATATGTGCTCCAGTGGATTTTGAGTAATTTAGGTTCAATAAAATATATATATCTATAAGCGCCCCCCGGTATTCGCACCGGTGCACCGGCTACGCGAGTTCGCGCGTGGAAAGCTGATTGGCTCTCGGGTATCTGTCAACATTCCAAACAGTCCGGAGCGGCCGCCATCTTGTGTCTCAGTAGGATCGAGACACAAGAGGTGGCAAAAACAAAGGGGGAAATGACCAAAAGGGGGAGGGTAGACCCCCCTGACTCCCTAGGTTTGATGTGGGGGCCATAAAATGACCCCGCGGGGCCCAAAAAAAATTCTTTTTTTTCGATTTACGCGGGAGCAGCACCCGGTACGCGCACCGGGGAGCGTACCATAGGGAAAAAAGAATGACAGAGTTTTTAAAAAATGTAGCTTTTTTTTATAAATTGGAGGTAGTTCTAAAAAGAACTGTTTTTTTTCTTCTTTTTGTTGTTTTATATTTTTTTATTGATTTTTTGAACATTTTGTACTTTCTTTTGAGTGATGTCACTGACCATGTCATGAGTGATGTAATATGTGACGTCATCAGCAGTGCATTACACGCGCAAGTTATAGTGAGTCCAACTAACTATACCGTGGAATTTCAATGGTTTTATGTCAGTAAAATTTCCAGCTAACTATAACTGATGTGAAACCTATGTTTTTTTTAGTGAATTTAATAGGTTTTTAAAATGCTAATTCCTAAATATAACTGGTCTGGAACCTATGTTTTTTTCAGTGAATTTCATAGTTTTTTTTAATGCTAATTCCTAACTATAAGTCTCACTTTATAAGTAAGACTGTTAGCCCTCTAGTTGTTTAGAACACTCTGGTACATTCTGTCATTGGGCTACAGTTGGGCTACATCTGGCTGATATCTGGGCTATATTTTTTTTTTTTGTCTCTGGTGGCCATCTTTGGGCTACATTGGACTACATTGGGCTACATTGGGCTACATTTGGGCTACATTTTGGCTCTAACATATATATAGCCCAATGTAGCACAATATATATATTTTCAAAGTTAATTTTCGTAAAAACCACTTAAGAATAGGGCTATCAGTCCCTACAATTTTTCCCAATTTTTTTATTTTTATTTATTATTTTTTTTGTTGCTTTTGAGCGCTCCCGGTGCGCGCCCCGGGGAGCGCCCCGAAAAGCGTACTTTTATAAAGTACCCCGGGGCGCGCTCCGGGGAGCGTCCCGTAAGCGCCAACATCGCGAACGAAAATATGATCGTGACGTATCGCGTAGCCGCGACCGTGTGATACGCACGGCGTAAGCGCACCCGGAAGCACTCGAGCGAATACGAACGCGCAACGTAAACATCCGACGCGCTTACGCGACGCGACCCGGGGCGCGCGTCGCGTAAACGCATCGGGTCATGTGACCTGAAAATAACACTTTTTATTGGTGCAGAACAGTTTTGGTTTCTAAATGATGAAAGCCCGGGTCATGTGACCTGAAAATAACACTTTTCATTGGTTCAGGACAGTTTTTTTTTCCAAATGATGAAAGACCCCACCTTTTTTCCTTATTCTGACTTTGTCCTTTGACTGAGGAAGACCTGTTTGAACAACATAGAGAAATATTTTGTACTTTAAAATGGCTACAGTAGCAGCAGCAGCTGGAGCATCTGCACCACCACCACCACCAAGAGGACCACCACAACATTACATTGAGACCCCCCTTTTATCTCAGCCTCCGCTTGATGAATCCCCCCCAAACTTTCAGGGAAGGACCGAAATGCCGCGAGGCCATTTTGAGGAAATTTTCAGTCAGATTCGTCAACCGGCGCCAAAGCTATTCCAAATAAAATTTTGAGACGTAACATTGAAAAAAATCCTAACTATAACTACCTACTGGCGACCGCCAGTAGGTAATATATATAAATATATTTTTCATATATATATATATATTTTTTTTTATTCTTTTCTTTGGGGCCAGGACACCTTCATGCGCACACAGCCATGCTCTTCCTAGACCTGCAATGTGCATAGCTAGATTTTGATATCATGATAGTTGGCTAGTTCAGATATTGTACTTTGGCTTGATTAATTCAAGATGGCTGTCGAGAATTATTAAGTGGTATGTATTTTCTCCTCTGTTAGATCTGAATTAGGCTACAGAAGGGTATAGATATATGTTTTCAATTGCAACATTTCTGCAATACTTTGGAATTCTGATCTGGATTCCCTTTCACTCTCTTTGGTTTCCTCCGCTCCTGACCTTACCTGTCTCCCCCTTGAATCCCAGGCCAAAGCCTTGGGTTCATGGCTTGCTGCTTTGTGTGACTGTGTGGCCCCGCTTAAAAAGATCAAAGCGGTTCGTCCATACGACGCGCATAAATGGTTCTCCACTGAGCTGAAGGCACTAAAACTTGATCTCAGGTGGGCGGAACGCCTCTGGAGACGTCAGTATTCCCCCCCTCTGCGCGTTCAGTATAGACAACTTCTTACCAACTACAAAAAAGCAGTCCTTAATGCCAAAACCTCTTATTTCACGGAGAGAGTATCGCTCTCCGTGAATAAACCCCGCGAAATCTTTTCTTTGGTCCGCAATCTTGCCACTTCCGATCGCTCTTGGTTCCTTCTCAATCCCTCTGTCTTTCACTCAACAACTTTTTTATTGACAAGATTGCGAAAATTAAAGCTAACATTCCTACTGTGCCTCAGTCTATCCTCACCAGCCCTGTCACTCCCTCTTCCTCTTCCCTCAACACTTTTCCCCCTATCTCTTCTGATTTGTTTCACAACTACCTGATTAAAGTCAAATCTGGCTCTCCTTTGGACGGCGCTCCTGCGCTTATCCTCAAAACCCTTTTCACCAATTGTCCCGGTCCTCCCCTCACTCTTCTCAACTCCTCATTGGCCTCCGGTGCTGTTCCCTCTTCCTTTAAATCCGCTGTCGTCCTCCCTATTCTAAAAAAATCTGGCCTAGATCCCTCCCTCCCCGCTAACTTCCGTCCCATTTCCCTTCTCCCCTACCTGGGTAAGATCCTAGAGACCCACGTTACCTCCTGCCTCTCCTCATACATCGAGGACAATGGCCTCTTAGCTTCCCACCAGGCAGGCTTCCGCCCTGGCCATTCTACAGAAGCGGTGGTTCTCGCGGTTTTGGATGAACTTAAGGGCAAGGCAGATGTTAACCTTCCCCAAGCCTTGGTGCATCTCGACTTGTCCGCTGCGTTTGACACGGTCGACCACTCTATTCTTCTCGACCGTGTCAGCGCAGCGGGCATTCGGGGCGCGGCCTTCTCCTGGCTAGCATCCTTTCTTCAGGATAGGCATCAGGCCGTTCATCTCTCTGGTTTCTCTGCCCCTTCCCGTCCGGTCACCTGTGGTGTTCCTCAGGGCTCCTCTCTTTCCCCTCTCCTCTTTAATCTGTATATTTGTCCCCTTGTTTCCTCCCTTCTCAAGCTGGGGGTCTCTGTATATAACTATGCAGATGACCTCCAGCTTGTCTTTGATCTGTCTTCTTCTCCCGACTCTATTCCCAAGTTCAGTTCCACTCTTATTTTTATCTCTGAGTGGATGAGCGCTAACCATCTCAAGCTCAACCCTGATAAAACGGAACTTGTCCTCACGGGTGGCCCTTCTAACCCTTGGTCCCCTGCTCACTGGCCCCCTTCTTTTGGTCCCCCCCCACGCCCTCTTCCTCCGTTTGTACCCTTGGTATTAAAGTCAGCTCTGACTTAACCATGCACAGCCAGATTAGCTCGGTTGTGTCTTCATGTTTCCTTTCCCTCCGCCTTATCCGCAAAATCTCTCGCTTTTTTACCATCGACGCGCTTAAAACCATAGTCCTGGCTTTAGTCATCTCTCGCCTCGACTATGGCATTGGCCTGTATGTGGGTATCCCTTCCCACGAATCCCGACGTTTACAGGCCATTCAGAACCAAGCTGCTCGTCTCATTCTCTCCCTCCCCAAATCCTCTCGCATCACTCCAGCTTTGAAATCCCTTCACTGGCTCCCCATCCGCTTCAGATCCCTTTTCAAACTAGCTTGCTTTGCCTTTCGTGCCCACTCTCGCTCTGCCCCTGCTTACATCACTTCCCTCATTTCTTCCTACGTTCCCAGTCGTACCCTCCGGTCTTCTTCTCTCTCCCTTCTTCACATTCCTCGTTTTCGCAAATCCAGATCCGGGGGCACTCGTCTTTCTGTCTTGGCTCCCCAGTTCTGGAATAGTCTCCCACTTCATCTTCGCTCTATCCCGATCTTTAGTCATTTCCGTGAAGCCCTAAAAACTTTTCTTTTTTCTTTGGCTTTTCCTTCTTAGGTTCCCTTTGTCCCCCTCTGTGAGTTCTGACCCAGGTCTCCCAGCGCCAGGAAGCCGCTTGGCAGCAGTGCGCTTTATCAAATATTGTTTTCATTTCATTTCATTTCATTTCATTTCATACACATTACATGATGGGCTAGATATGCCTGCCCACTAAGGCTATATTTCTATATTTTCTTACCCTGTCTCTTTTGAGTATGAGGGAACTATGGACCCGGCAATTTGAATCCACCCAATGGCTATCACTGCTCACTAGGGCCATTGATGTAGTAGACTGTGTAAATGCAGAGTCAGGGTCAATCTTCATATTGAATACTTACATAAGTGCAGTAGTATACGTCATGTCATGTGTAAAACAGATCAGAATGGCGACTGAAATGGTGAGCTTAGAGATTATGCAAGCCAAGTTGATCAATGTATTGGATTATAATTTAACTAATCATGCTGAGGTCATTTTTTTACAAAAAAATGTAAACTAATGTCATGTGTTCTGATATCAAGCTTACATGGGGCGTGTAATCAAGAAACTGACATACACCATTGTATATATTCACCCGTATACTAGATCAATAAAATACCCTGTTTTTTACAAATGAATGTTTTCCTTTTCATGTGAACAAAGGTACTTATGGGTTTATCATATTGTCATGGGCAGTAAAAGAAGAGGCAACGCTTTCTATGCTTAAAAACTTTCCCAACATATTGACCTCTATTTTGAAATGGGAAATATAATTTGTTAGCCCGTTTTCTATGCTTCAGCAATTGTGACATGCAGTATGCTTTTAACCTATCTGGGAAAGGCACCCACCCACTCGTGATCAGCGAGGCTTGTTTATCAAAACACATTGGGAGCATTGCGCAATGCCACTCCACGCTTTTTATTTGTGGTTATGGACATTAAACTTTTTTGGAAACATTTTTGGAGAGGGTTTATAGTTTCTGCAAGCCGAGGAGAGTCATGGTCCTGTGATACTTATTTCAGAGCTCATGTCTGAACACAAACTGCTGCTGCAAGGGCTGGGCACAACAGTAAGGAAGTAAGGTAGTTACAGCTAGGACCACGTTTCTATCAAAAAAACTTTTTTTGACTTGCCTATATCTTCCGTTTGATGAAGGTTCACTGATGTTTTCCTAAAAAGTGTCATTGTGAGTCTTGTTGTGCATGGAAAGTTTCAGGGGATCCGTCAAGCAGGGGTTGAGAAAAAGGGGATTGAAAAAAATATGATTTACCATGTTAATTCCCATAGGAGCCACAGCCCGAACCACTGACAGAATTAAACAAAATTGGCAGGAAGTTAGATTTTGCTTTACAGATCACAATTTCAATTATCCAGTGAAATTCCATTCTTTAGTTGTTGAGAAATTTAAGGGCAAGTAAAGAAGGGTATCTAGGCGGAGCTTATGCACAGGTCTCATGGTGAGACAACTACGGAGTGTTGGCAGCCATCTTGGGATTAGACTTCAGGAATACCCTGACCGCCTAGGTTTGGTGGTGGTGCCCTCCTATGACCTGAAAAGAGACAAAAATAACTTTAAAAAAGTCCCCAACCCCCTTTCTCAACCATTCTGCCATTGCACGTCCTGGCGCACGACTAGTTGGGGGATGAAGTCCCCTTGCCTGCTGAGTGTCATTTTGGGCCTGGAACTCCTATTGCTGCCATAAGTAAACCTCCACAGCAGGATTGCTCAGACATCATTGGAAGCCCGCCCCTTTCTCAATCACTCTGCAAATGTGCCTCCTGGTGCACTATTGGTTGGGGGATGAAGTCCCCTTGGTTGCTGAGGGTTGTTTGGGGCTAAGAACCCCTATTGTTGCCACAAATAAGTCCCCTACAGCAGGATTGCTGAGACCTCATCGGAGGCACTGCCCCTTTTCTCAATCGCTCTGCAAATGTGCCTCCTGGTGCACTACTGGTTAGGGGATGAAGTCTCCTTGGCTGTTAAGGGTCACTGGTGGCCACAAACCAACAACCACTATTGTCGCCACAAGTAAGTCCTCCAAAGTGGGATTGCTCAGATCTGGTTGGAGGCCCCCACCTCTTTTTGCACCCACTCTGCAAATGCGCTTCCTGGTGCACTACTGGTTGGGGTATTAATTCCTTCTGACTCTAGAGTGTCCTTAGTGGCCAACAAGTCCCCATGTTACCTCTAGTAAGTCCCACACAGAGGAATTGCTGAGAGGTCTTCTGAGGCCACGGCCCTTTTCCCTGCCACTCTGAAAATGTGACTCCTGGTGCACTGCTGGTTGTGGAATGACTTCCTCTCGTGCCAGGAGGTGCATTTGCAGAGTTGGGGAGAATGGGGGCATGGCCTTCAAAATCCTCTTATCAGTCGTGCTCTGTGGGAATTACTGGAGGTAACAGGAGGATTTGTTAATCCCCAAAGAGCCTCAGCAGCCCATGGGACTTCACCCCCTAACTAGCAGTGTGGCACGAGGTGCATTTGCAAAGTGGTAGAGAAATAGATAATGGCCTATGAAGTCCTCTCAGCAATTGTGCTCTGTGGGACTTACTGAAGGCACCCAAAGACCCTCAACACTCAAGGGGACTTCATCCCCCAACCTGCAGTGCAGCAGAGTGGTGGAGTAAAAGGGTAAGGCATCTGAAGACCTTTCACTAACAATGCTCTTTGGGACTTACTGGAGGTAACAGAAGGGCTTATTGGCCCCCAAGGACCTTCTGCAGTTAAGGGGACTTCATCCCTCAACCAGTTGTGTGCCAGGAGGTGTGTTTGCAGAGTGGTGGTGAAAAGGGGCAGGCCTCTGGTAACTCTTTTTTAAATATCATTAATTTGGGGAAGGGGTCTCGTGCCCCCTTCTCTGGGCCAATTTCAGCCCCAGGGCCAGGCCTTTTATTTATTTTAAAGCTAAAGCTCACACCAAGCCAAAGCAAACTGCTATGTCCCAGTAGTGGGCACCCAAGGACATGGCAGAAGCTGTGCCAGAGATGTCATTTGAGATTTCATCAGTGATGTCACTGACCATGTCATGAGTGATGTAACATGTGAAGTCATTAGAAGTGCGTTGCAGGGGACTAAGGTCTAGTTAGCTGTATAACTGCTGATTCTCACTCGTTTTGAGCAACTCAAATCTAAACCTAAGTAGAACGTCCCTGCAACTTTTGTTTTTTTCAGTAAGCTTTTATGGCTTTCTTGATTCTATTTCCTAACTATAACATCCCTGTAACCTTTGGTTTAGTCAGTGAATTTCTACAGTTGTTTAACTTTTTAATCCTAACTGTAACTTGTCACCTTGGAGAGTGGGTGTGTGCGTGCCTCTTTGTGTATGTGGGAGTGGGTCAGTGGAGTGTCTTTGTGGGTCTGTGAGTGGGTGTGTGAGTACCTGTGTAGGTGGATGTATGAGTGCCTGTGTAGCTCTGTGAGTGAGTCTGTAAGTGCCTGTGTGGGTCTGTGAGTGCCTGTGTACGTGTTTCAGTTGGTGTGTTAGTGCTTGTGTGACTTTAGGAGTGAGTCTGTGAGTACCTGTGTGGGCATGTGAGTGGGTGTTTAAGTACCTGTATATGACTGAGAGTATGTATGTGAGTGGTGCTATGCATTTTAGGCATTTCCATACTTAGAGTATTTAAAAGAGAGAATCATGGACTCTGCTCTTGCTGGAGATGACAAGAAAGAAACAAATCATCACAGTCACTACACATCAGATTGTGTTCCAATAGATCAGTGATGAATTCACCTCCATTAAGCATTTCATATTTTTTTTCAAGGTAAAATACAAGAGGAACAACATGTGCTTTGCCTTCACCAAGACCAAGAAGTTAGGATTCTTTGTGCTTTACTGAAGTGGAGCTTCAACGGGGGCACTATTTTTGTATTTGTAAGTGCTTCCTGTTGAGATTTCATTTCTCTGAAATCAGCACCAAGGCCAGAATCAAACCTAAGAACGGTCACCAGTTCTGCCAAAAACATCTGCCTAACTGTATTACTTGTATCTGGTTAATTAGTAAGAAATATCTCCTGCATATTCTGTACTACAGCTGCATAAAGGGACCACAAAATAATCTTTCCAGTGACCTTGTGTGCATATTTATTTTTATTTATTTATTTAGTGTTTTATAGGGCGCAAACTTGACCAGTTAGGGTATCAGAGTGCTTTACAAGGGTCATAGAGTTATACAAAGGTTAAGCATCACATAATATTCACACAGTGCAGGAAGTATGATGGATAGAGGACAAGTATGTAAATTATATTTACAATTACACAAACACAGGACCCCAGGTGTCTTGGGGGGAAAACTAGGTAGTCAGGGGTGGTTGATGGCAAAAGTTAAACAAGGAATTTACCCATAGGGTAGGTTTTGGCTTCCTTCTTGAAGCATGCCAGAGAAGGGATTCTTCTAACGGCCGGTGGGAGAAAGTTCCATATTTTTGGTGCGGCCCCGGAGAAGGCTCGATTGTAAGTGTTTTTTTTCGAAAATGGGCAGGTTGGAGGAGGAGGTCGCTAGCGGACTGAGAAAGACCCGCTGTGACCACCTACAGGGGAACATCAGAGTCGAAACGTCGACAAATCCATAGGTTCAGAATTACCAGGAGGATTCCTCGCTCCTTTCACGGTCTCACCCATGCTGACACACAAACCAACAGAACCATCACCATGAGGCAGCTAAGCTATCAGTGATTTAGGTGAGCTGGGGGAGGTCCCGAGTCGTTTGGGTTCAGGGGGCAGTCACTGCTCATCCAGTGACTGGCCATTCAACTCAACAAAAAGGACCCCCTGCTGCCTCATTTCAGTCTCTAGCATCAGCAAGGGCATCAAATTTCTCTCCGTCCAAGGCGCTAGCTTAACAAATGCGGCTCTGAGTGCAGGGCTGCAACCTCAACCTAGCGCCGGAATAAACTCGCCATTAACTGTCGCGCGCCCCCATAACCCAAAGACTGGGAGTACCGGTACTCTCTTAACACAAAGGAGAACTCCCGGTACTCAATGGGAGAGCACGGAGAAGTGCCGGTACTCAATACCGGTGAGTACTGGCCCATTTAAAGCACTGCCTACTTCTAACGATTCTTCAAAGACCTCGCGTAGTACCGGGCCATAATGTCTATGTAGCATTTGTAAAATTCGGCGGGTAGCCCATCTAATCCCGCCGCCTTACCATTCTTTAGGGACATTATTGCATCACTTATCTTGTCGAACTCCAGGGGAGCGTCCAAAAAGGTTCTATGAACATCGCTTAGCCAGCATAAGGCGATCTCCCCCACGAAATCTTCCAGATCAGCGATGCCCGGATTGCATGTGGTGTAGAGTTGTGTGTAATGTGTAGTGAAAGCATTAAGTATTTCGACATTGTTCCTGCATACCTCCCCCGTTGGGCCTGCAACTTCTAATATGTTCGTGCTACACCGCTGACTACGTGTAATATTAGAAAGGGCTTTTCCAGGTCTCTCTCCCTCTCCATATTTACGCGCTACCCAGTATCGGTCTCGGAATTTGGCTTCCCACTCGTCCTGTTGCTCGTACTCCGATAGTTTGGCCCTAAAGTCACTCTGCGCCTGCCCCATATCCCCGTTTTGCATACTGCTTTGTAGTTGCCTCAAATCTTTCTCCAACTTATGCAATGTTCCCTGTATGTCTCTCAGCACCCCACAGCTTTTAGCTATACAATAGCCTCGAATTGTGACTTTGAAGGCCTCCCAGATTACCTCTACACTGTCTAGAGAGCTTTTATTGCGTGGGAAGAAATCCTTAATTTCTTGCTCAAGCTCCTGTCGAAAAACATCATCCAAGAGGGCTGCGGGCTGAAGACGCCATGCCCGTTTAGGCCTATCGTACCCAGGTACCTGCAGGGTGACCAACACCGGACAATGATCTGAATAGGTTCGAGCCAGATGTGGCCCTCCTTCCAGCCCAGAAATCGATCCCCTAGACAACAAGCAATAATCTAAACGTGCCCAGGTATCTGAGTAGGATGTGTAGTGCGTGCCATCACGTCGCTCAGGGTATAGGTATCTCCACCCATCCACTAGCTCTCCTTCTTCCACAATGCCCTGTAATGCCTCTCTTGCTTTCCTATCATAGTGGGCTTTCCCATCTACCCCATCTAGGGTCGGAACTAGAGTCACATTGAAGTCTCCCCCCCAAATAACGTGAGAGGATCCAACATCAATTATTTTGCCCCACAGTACAGTATAGAACTTGGGCATATCCACATTTGGGCCTTAACAGTTGACTATAGTGATGGTTTCATGACCCAGTCTGCCTCACAGAATGATGTATCTCCCAGAGGTGTCAAGTACCTGTCTGAGGGGTGCAAATGGTACATCTTTTTTAATCACTATTGCTGTTCCCCTTGGATATGATGAGTAGGAAGAAAACAGGCAAACCGTGGCCCACTGACTAGCGAAAGTGGTGCGAGGGTGAGGATGTATATGTGTCTCTTGCAACAATAAAATCTGTACTTGATGCCTATCTGCCTATGCCAATATTCGTCTGCTCTTTTTAGCATCTCCGAACCCTCTAACATTCCAAGATAGAATTCGAATCTGCGATTCGGATCTCGTATTTGTCATGGTCACCTATAGAAAAAGACTCCTTCTTTCTGTGATATTACTATGATCAGCGGTCACTGTTATCAACAGGTTCGCACACTCACTCATCTCACAACATTCGTTTGCATAGGTCTTGCACAGAACGGACCCCAACCCCTCCCACCTCCTCCCACTGAAGCATCCCAAACATGCCAGCATTATACCGCCCCACCCCCCTCCCAGCCAACAAACCAACAATGCAATTTGCAAAAGGGTATACCCATGGGGACTCAGCTTCCCAGGTGGCACACTGAGACCCTATCTTCGAACTCAAGACCAATTAGGTAGTCAGCCTCCAGCAAGAGACAGGGGTGTACAGAAAACCTACAAATATGTCTAACTGAACAGCCTCATAGCAGATAAGTAGGGGAGAATCAGCAGTCCATGATTCAGTCCTGAGGTACCCAGGTAAAGGCATCCACAGGAATATGCAAATAAAGATCAGGAGAAAGCTAGGTCTCCCCTAAACAAGTGATACCTCTCGCCCAGACCTGCAGAAATCACCATAACATAGTGGAATATTCGACATCGGAGAGCGGCACTGCATCCACCTTTTCTCGGTTCTCATCCTGCAGATTCCGCCGCCGCAGTGTCTTTAGAAATGTTTCCACGGATTGAGGAGATGTGTGTATGTATTCCCTGATGCGTTACTCTGAGCCTCGCAGGATAGAGGAGCGCGTAGTCCAACTGCGCCTGTCGAAGTTTTTGCTTGACCCCATTAACCTTCTTTCTCTCTTCCTGCATTTGCATGGTGAAATCAGGGAAGATGGTAAATGCCACGCTTTCAAAATTAAGTTGTTTCTTTTCTCTGGCCAGTTTCAGAACAACATCCCTATCGCGATAGTTAAGGAGACGAGCAATAATAGGCCTGGGGGTGGCTCCAGGCGGAGGTCTTTGGCCCAGGGTTCGATGTGCTCTCTCCACTATAAATTGGGGGGATAGCATTCCTTCCTCAATGACCTCCTTTAACATACGTTCAACATATTGTTCCATCCTGCCAGTGTTTGTACCCTCCGGAACTCCCAGTATGTGTACGTTATTGCCCCAGCTGCGGGCTTCGATATCCTCATTCTTGGCGTCAATAACGCGCATCAGCTTATCCATTTGCTCAACGGCGTTACGCAGTTGAACTGTGACATCCTCTGTATCGGAGATCCATTGTTCAGCCTCTTTTAACCGGGTATCGTGCATGTCCAGCTGACAGGCAATGGTGCCAATGTGACTGGTGAGCGTGTCCACCTTATCAACTATCGTGGCGAGCCTTGTCGCATTTCTGCGAGGATAGTCTGCATATCCGCGACTGGTCTTTGGGCGTTGTCTCCCCCCACCTCTTGCTTGCCTCCCTCCATTGTCGCTGGCCCTAGCTTGGGGCCCCTTTTGGACTCAAACGTGAGTCGTGGTTGGTGGTTGTCTAACTTGCCCATGTCGTGACCCTTCGCAGTTTGAATAAGGCCCAGGATACAGTCAAGTATCAGCAGTCAATCTGCGGCAATGGTGTCACTGTGTCACGCTCTATGGATGTGGTGAGGTCAGTGTATCAGAATGCAAGGTATGACGTTGAGCAGGCCCCAAGTCACAGTCTCAGGAAGAGCAATATCTCTACCGCTTGTTCCCCGGGGTTTCCGCCCCAATATATTAGCAATGTGGCACTACCAGTTCACCACCCACCAAGAACGGGTAGCATGAGATACGCACTGGCTATATCTCTATTCACCCACTGCGCCGTGCACTTGCACTAGTCCAACCACACTGCAGCGGGCTATGTCAGCACCCACCTCACAGGGTATTCATATGTCTGTGTCCAGGGCCCCAATAGTGGAAAGGCACACCTTAGAGCAGTATTAACGTGGATATTATGGGGGGGGGTCTGCCGTCACTCACACCACCAGACGAGGCGCAGGTGACTCAGGACTCATATCTTGACCGGTACATTCAAAGCCGCAACATGGCCGCCGCCATTTTGTATGGGGAGCAGGGCAGACAGTTCAGTAACTGTCGTGTGTGGCTGTGCACAGGCAAGCAGGGCATCCCCCGATCATCCAGCAGTTCCGCTATATGGGTGCAGCAGCAGGGAGATTTTGGTGACGCCGGCGGAGACAGGAGCACGGCCCCGCAACCGTGTGGAGTCACCGGGGCTCTCGTGGATCTTGCAGCCGCTCCTGGGCTCCGCGTCGGATGACGCCGCTAGCCACAGATGCAAAGCAGCAGCCCGATCGGGTCCGGCAGGCACAGAAGGGAGACGCTCATTACACCGTTCTTCGCAGCACCATTTCAGAAAACAACGGTGACGGGCGAAAGTAACGTTAGACAGCTGGGTACACAGGATGATTGCGCCAATCAATTTTTTGGGGAGATACCTCCTCTGTAAATTGCATACAACATTATATTTTTCACAAAATTGGATTTACTAACAAGTTCCTGAGGTTAGGTTAGCATTGGCTAGTAGAGCAGTTATTGCTTGCAGATTGAGTGAGGATTCTGTGTTATGTGCACCCCCTGTCTTGTTTCTCTCTCTCCAGTATGTTACCAATGGACTCCTTTGCAGGGAGATTTCTATAACTATGTTTCAAGAACTGCTGAAATACATTCCTGACATTGAGAGTGATTTGGTCACTCTTTAGTGCAGTTGACATTATTACCTGGGTCCCTTACACTGTACTGCAGCATTTTTCACAGTGCCAGAATGGTATGCCTATGTGGCAGACAAACAATTGTACTGGCCATTGGAGTTGCTCGAGGACACGTCTGTAAGCAAAGAAGGGTGCGTAGTGAGCAGTGAGCATTGAGCTAGGACCACAGGGAGAGAGTTTATTTCAAGGGCCAGGTTCAGAACTGAACATGTAGTAGCAGGTTACTACCCTACAGATGTGGGCCCCATGGTCAAATGCCTTCAGGACTTACCAAGAACTAAGGATTTTACTTTTGCTTTGGGAATTGCGTCTGTATTGTGGGATGGTGAAAGATGGTGTTAGACATTGTGCATGCTCAGAAAAGACAGAACTGCACTTTTTGACAAGCTTGAAATATAATACCAGCATTTGTAAAGCTCACATCTACCCCTGGAGAGGTGTCCCGGCACTGGGGGCCCTCAGAAAGATTAAGCAAGCTATTGCCCAGACTCACATGGTGCTGGGCTAATCTGCCACCGGCAACTGGGATCGAACCATGAACTCCGTGGTCCAGAGTCAGGCACCCTGGCCGTGAGCCACTCCTCTTCCAAGTTTCCAAGCTTGAGGGGAATATGGCTTTACAGCTGACTAAAAACAAAGTTCTTGAGCAAGTGAACTCAGATGTTTGGGCAAAGCACAAAAATGAGGCAGGATTGTTAAAAACATACCCTCCCCATAAAGTGACACTTAATGAAAATGCAGAATTACCTTATGTGCATCAGTACATACAGTCACCTCAGGCCGAGGAGTGGATACAACCTGTGTTTGAGTCTTTCTCACAACAGGGTATCATTAAAAAGACCACTTGCCCCTATAATAGTCCTGTCATTCCTTTGCCCAAGGGTGATTCAGGACAAAATAGATCGATACAGGATTTACACCAGACAAACAACATTGTGGTTCCCTTAACACCTGTTGTGCCTGACCCCAATACTATATCATCTTCTATACCAGTAGAGGCAGAGTACTTTTGGGTCATTAATCTCTCCTCTGCGTTTTTCAGCATTAGAGTCCATCCAGAGAGTAAGTTCCTCTTTGCCTTCATGCTAAAAGATACACTCTACACTTCCACACACTCATATCAAGACTTCACTGAGAATCCCACGGCCTATAAGCAGGCAGTAAAGAGAGACTTGGACATCCTAAACCTGGTAGGTGGTAGCATCATCTTCCAGTACGGTGATGATCAACTTGTGGCATCTTCATCACTTGAGGCCTGTGAAAATGACACTGCGGTCCCTGGAGCCTCAAATTGCTGTGGGTGTCAAAATTTGGCTCAGAGCACCAACAACAAATGTATTATTCATTTTGGCCCCCGGGACGGGGTCCTTGGGCTATATGGTGGCTCAGGGAGAGGACTGTATGCTCCACTCCACTTTCAATCATAATGAGGCCCTTGTGATGGGGTCCACAGGCACATGCAAATGCTGTGACCCACCTAGTCCTGGCCAACCCAGAAGGAATAAAATTGAAAGGGATGGGAGGCCCCCATCTTTTTCCAATTTCACTGTGAATCTGTGAATCCTCTTCAATACTTCTAAGAGAATTTTTTTTATTTTTTCTCCTTCAGAGCCCTCCACCCTACCAGGCCAGGGATATCAGATTCTCCATACCCTGCTACCTATGTGGGCTTTTTTTCAGGACAGTGAACTATAATGGCTGTTTGTTGGATTTTGTGGCAGGGAATCAGAGGTTATCATTTGATCTGGCAGACCCATGGACTCTCTGCACCATGAAATCTACATGCATTTTGATTCTTAATTTCTCAAAAACTACTAAACAGACTTACATCAAATCACAAAAAGCACAAGATCTAGATATCTGCCAAATATGGTGTAATTCTGTTCAGATATGCTTGCTTGAATCACTGTTCAATTTTCCTACGGAAGATTGCATGGAAAAAATGTGTTTTGGGAGCTCCCACTTTTTTTGGCCCCTGGATCACTCAAAAAATTTCCAGGAAGAAGCTGATGTCGAAGGGACTGTGGGGCATATTATCAAGAGGGTTTATCTCCACTTTTTTGGCTTTAAAAGCCAAGAAAGCGGAGATAAAATGATCTCCCTATTACCTAGCTGTCGCTAACACCAGTTAGCGACACCCAGTAGGAGATAGCGACCATCTTGGGCCCCGCTTTGCATGTCAGTGATATTTATCACTAATGACATGCAAAGTGGGCGTGCCAAGATGTTAGCGAATGGAAACAGTCGCTAACATCGCTATCTCCTATTACCAACTTTTGGAGATATTCGTGCTAAGCGCGAATATCTCCAAAAGCTAACACCTGCCCCTGAGCAGTTCTTAGCCTGTTATCCAATGGTAGGTGTAATGCATGAATATCGCTGACTTTACAGCGATATTCATGCATTTGAGCCGCTTTTTATCGCTTAGGAGATAAACCTTGATAATAGCAAGGCTCCTAAGCGATAAAAATCGCCGAAGCTCGGCAAAAAAAATATCGCCGCTAAACCAACATAGCGATAATTATCGCTAGTTGTTGGTAATATGCCCCCAAGTTTTGGGATAGTTTTGAGAAGATTGTTTCAAGTTATTAGTAGGGGTGGGCATAACTCACATAATTCAGTGTACTGTGCAATTACATAAGCATTTTGTCAGTTTACACTGAATTACACAAGGATAGCAATTCTTCATTTAGCGTTATTTTTTTATGCGAAAATACCCTCTTTCATTCAAAATGGACATGAAGATGCGTTTTGAAATAGGTCTAAATGCAACAGAACATTAAAAGCTGTGCAATCAGCTGCTTGTGCTTGCTAAATGTGCACTTGGGGTAACATATTCCCCCAACTTACTCCCAGCATTTTGCGCTATTTCTTTAACAAACCAACAAATCTGTTTCCTATGGCAACGCGGTGCTAACTGTACCTACTTACTGGCAGTAGTGAGAAAGAAAAAAAGAGCTTCAGTTTCCTGAAGAGGCAGCCAGCCAAACCAATGACAAAGCCACAGGTTTATAAACACAATCTGACTGACAGCATGCACCCTGCATCACTGTGTAGCAGAGCCATCTGCTAAACAGTTGAACATTTATATAGAAAACAGTGATGAATGGAATGCTTGAAATAATCTCAGACACTGATAATCCCTCGGGCCGCTTCCCAATGCATTGTGATTATGGTTGAAAATGTTGCCCAGCATACACACGGAAAAGCACAGAAGCTATAGTGCGAGACTGCAGAAGTTGGAGTGGAAAAATGGCTTTCTGATGACCTTATCTGATTCATTACCTATTGGTAGAGGTATTTATATTTGTTAGTATACACACTTACCTGTGATGTAATGCTTCCTGCAGAGCAATAAAAGTATTAATAAAAAACGAAAACATCAATTATCTCTTGCTGCCACCTGCATTCTGGCAGGTCATCCTCTCGTTTAGCACATAAACCCAGTGGTGCACAACCTGCTGCTGGATGTAGGTGGCGCAAGTGCCATGGTGAATGCTGCACCACACTCATTCCCAGCGGAGTGTCCACTTCTCCATCCTGTACGCCTTCCTAATGTTGCCAAATGCTGTCAACATGAGGGTGAGGTGACGTAGCACTGAAAATAATAGTGCCACCATTTTTGATTCGAGGAACTCATTTCACATTACAAAATTTAATTGTGTGTACTTTTACGATATTTCATGTAATTTACAAAAAACAAATGTGCATACATTTCACACGGGATTACTTATTTTAAAAACTGAGCATTAAAGTTAACAGCTAAAAAAACACGTTATCAAGAGCAGTGCAGTGTGGGAGACTCGTTTAGGAGGTCTCATGTCAGAGCCAGATGTCGAAAGTGGTCTGAAAGTAAAAAACTGCAGGGGGCGTTAATTCCTCTTACTAGCCGCACCAGGATTACCTGAAGACTTGCAATCATCCCATTAATGGTTTTCACGAAACAGAGCTAGATGTCATAAAATTATCTTGAATTTCTTATATTTATGTAAATCTTCCCCCAATTCAAGCCGAAAAATTCTGCACAGAAAAAAGGATTATTTCTCATAAAGGTTGGCTGACAAGATTTTTTTTATTGCTCAACTTCATTAATCGTGCTGTATTACCGATCAAAATCAATCAAAGTAGCTAAGGCAGAGGTCTTCAAACCTTTGGATGCCGAGACCCCCCTGTCAACATTTTGAGATGTAAGGACCCCCTCCTGACAAAAATGTCTAAACCCGTAGGCAGGGCTGCTGGAATTGAGGCGGTGAGTTCCAAATTACGCAACAGGCTTGACTAAATTGTGTGGGTAGAAAATGTAAAAGATGTTATGTGATGCCACATATTTTAGGATAGCATTGCTTCATTATTTTGAAAATTTATACACACAGTAACACGGAGGAAAGATTTCACCCCATCAGTACCAGTTTATAACCAAAACACAGCAATTAACATCAAAAAGATATCTAGTCTACCTTTGTGCAGGGCCTTCCACTCCGCAGGAATACGTGCTGCCACCAGGGGCGGCTGGTGACATTTGAAAGTGGTGGGCGTAAACTAATTTGCATATTGCACCGCAGCGATCAAGCGCAGTGAGCGAGCCCGAACCACCTTGCATCCATCCATACATCATTCATGCATCCACCCATCCATCCACCCACCCTGCATAAATCATTCATTCATACATCCACCCATCCATCCATCATGCATCCACCCATCATGCATGCATCCATCCATACATCATTCATGCATCCACCCATCCATCCACCCACCCATCCTGCATCCATACATCATTCATTCATGCACCCATCCACCTATGCATCCATCATGCATCCACCCATCATGCATGCATCCATCCATACATCATTCATGCATCCACCCATCCATCCACCCACCCATCCTGCATCCATACATCATTCATTCATGCACCCACCCACCCATCCATCCATCCATCCACCCATCCATCCATCCATCATGCATCCACCCATCATGCATGCATCCACCCATCCATCCAACATCGCCTCAAAACACACCTTTCGTCCTTGCGCAAGCATGCCACGCACAAAACACACCCTTGATCCTTGCACAGCAAGCACCGCCCAAAACACACCTTTCATCCTTGCACTGCAAGCATCACCCAAAACACACCTTTCATCCTTGCACTGCAAGCATCGCACAAAACACTCCCTTGATCCTTGCACTGCAAGCACCGCCCAAAACACACCTTTCATCCTTGCACTGCAACATCGCCTCAAAACACACCTTTCGTCCTTGCGCAAGCATGGCACGCACAAAAACACACCTTTCTACTGTAGGAATGCCAGTTTCTCTTGAAAATGCGCCTTTTCCATTGGGGAATGCACACGCATTGTTTCAAAATACAATTCACGGCTTTGAAAATGTGCATTTTGCCTTCAAAGAAGCACATTTTTAAGTTCAAATTACGCACTGGAAGCTTTATATTTTTAATCAAAAGGGTTTCTTTATATTTAAAGGGTAGCCCGTGATCCGTTTTAACATTACAATTAGGAATTTTACTTTTTGACTTTTTTGTTTCAGTTACTGCATGTTCCTCTTTGTAATACTGGTAGGGGCTTTGAGAAATAAAACAATCCTGATTTGACTTGTTGCATCGAATACGGCTTTAGGGACGGTGGGGTGTCCTGTTCAGCCTGAGGAGGTCGAGGGGGAGGTCAAGTGCCGCATTTGTTTATCAGGATGGAGAAGCAGCATGTTTGGACTTTCACCTCGCCCAGTACTCAGCCATTAGCCCCCACCCGAGGCGCCCGGCATTAGCATGAGAATGCAGCCTTGGGTTTCTGGTGGCCGGGCACTCACTGGACTGTGCTGAGGGCCCCCCTGGAACTTGCCCCTCCCCCAGCAACACGGAGCTGCGGGGGGCATGTGTTACACCTCTGGCTGAGCCCCCAGCAGTGCAACAGCCGGGCTGAGACAAAGGACGGGGAAAGAGGGAGGGCTGAAGCCCTTGGGCCTTTAGAAGTATGATCGGGAAGGCGCGACCCCCTTTGAATCGGTCCACGGCCCCCCTGGGGGTCGCGCCCCACAGTTTGAAGACCCCTGAGCTAAGGTGTTAATTAACACCCGATTCAACAGAACATAGATGTTAACCTAGGTCGTAATCTAGTCATATTTGTCCAAATCGCTTATTTCGTGTGTGGTATAAGGTGAGCGTTCGAGAGGTTCCCGTGATGAAGAGCCCTCTAATGCCTAATGTACCTTATATCGCCATTCTCTAGCAATTGACGAGAGCTTTAAAAGAACATCTAAAAGAAGCATGTCCTCTATAGCAACAGGGATAGACTTGATGTCAGCGCCGTAATTGTCTCTTCACCTTCATACGGCCTCTAATAAGTAGCCTGCTTTTCACCCAGCGGCAAGGTAATTGACCTGCCAAACTGAAAAGGCGGGGGCAGAGCTCAAGAGTTTGGGACCACCTAAATAAAAAAATTAAACTTAAAATATGCGCTAACTGTTCATAAATAAATTGGACCATTCATTTTACCTAGTGGTTTTCTTGTTTATTCAATACAGTGGTGCTTTTGAACCTGAAATCTTCCTCTGGTCTGGTTCCAGTAATTCTGTCTTGAAAATCAATTTGATCTGACTGATGGCATAGCCATTACGGAGGCTCGCCTGTTACTGGACAGCCGCAATGCTGACTCCTGTTAGGAAAACAAGACTTCAGGGCCGAAAAGCAAGAATTAGTGTCACTCTTTTAGGTGAGTTCGGGAAATGCAGTGTCTTCTTTAAACTGCACAGCACAGAAGACTGGCGTCTTTAACATGCGTCCTGCCTATCTATTTTTTCGAAGGATTTTTTTGAAAATGGGTTTGTTCATTGTAGTGCCTGAATCTACCGCACGTTATGATTTATAAAACAAGGCGAGGCTGTTACATTCAGGCTTGTGGAGGCCGATTCACCGAACTAACTTAAGACAAAATGCAAAACTTACTACTTTGAGTATTCACAGAAGTTAGGATTTTGTCTTTAGTTTGCCTTAAGACAGACTTAAGACAGACTTAAGACAAAATCCATATTTAAGTCTTAAGTCTGTCTCAAACTTAAAGACAACATCCTAAGTTCTGTGAACACCAAAAGTAGTATGTTTGGGATTTTGTCTTAAGTTAATTCTGTGAATCGGGCCCTTAGAGGTTTTTTTTTCTCGTTTTTTTTCTTTTATGATAGCACCGTGTCAGGCACACGTTTTCATTACATCCAGCAGTGGTCCTAACCTGCGGTCCCAGACCCCTCGGAGTCCGCAGTGCCATGTCAGGGGGTTCACACATGTTTATTAAATTAAATAGCATTAGCTTATATCGATATACACATAAAAAAGCTAAATTAGTGTGCTCAACTGAAGCACCACTGGTATACGCTGACAAAGTATGTATTAGGAGGAAAAAAGGCAAATGTTGAGTGTAGACATATCCTGTTGTTTTTTAGAAATTAAACTATGTTCTGAAAGCTCAAACCTTCGACTTTAAAAGTTTGGTTTGTCACATTTTTTTCTTTGTGGATTAATTAGAATATTACATAGTATGTGTGTTTTATATATATACTTATTTCTGTATTTTTGCATATTGGTTTGAGTTTGAAATCACAGAAAATGACTAGGTGGGGACCCTCGGCTTCCAACATTGATTTATTGGGGTCCACAGAAGACAAAAGGTTAAGAACTGCTTACCTACAGAATATGAGTTGTCCACATCACTCACTTCAGCAGGACACTTTGGGCTCAATTAGGAAAGCTATTTTTTTCGCCTGCCAGAAATTTGCTAAATGATTTCTGGCAGGCATAAGCCCATGTTCAGGGGTGGCGATCTGAAAAAATATTTGGAGATCTCACGCATAACTCTCACTTCACAAGAGGGAAATGGGTGTTCCAAGCAGTGGTTTGCCTCCGATGTAGGGAGACACTCAAATATTCACATTTGTGGGACCTTTGTAAGTCCCTTTCCCTCCACTATCTACCTTGGAAAGTGTCATATATTTATTCCAGGACACTGCTAGTGTAGCTCTTCTTTGAAGGTAGGAAGGAGAATATCTCACTCCCGGAATTGGTGGTGTTGCAGGTGGGGGCGGGGAGGGGGGGGGGGGGGAGGCAGTTTCAACCGGAAAATTATTTATCCCCAGAAAAAAATGTACGTTTTTCTCAAATTATCTTATTTCCCCTATGTTGATTTCTCCACTATGGAGATCTCTTCACAGTGGGAATAGATTCATCAGGAAACTCAACTGAGCTTCTGGGAATCCAGTGAATGTTACATAATAGGAAAAAGCAGAAAAAAATTCAAGTGAAGGTTTCGTCTGTTCTTTTCCTCCTGTTTTTGTGAATCTGGCCAACTGTTTCAATTCCACAGTATTTGTCTTTTAAAATATGATAATTTTTTGTGTAACTACATTTCCTCATCATGCACAGAAGCACTACAGTTTTCATAATGTACTCACTTGATAAATAAAAATATAGGACTTGGAAATGAGCGACTGCTTGGCTCCACGCAATGTGTGGCTTGTCTACTTAACTCACTTGTCAATGAGCCAGTAATTCATCCTTATTAGCGGACCTATTTAATGTACAACATAAGTTCTGGCATTTCAGCCAAAATCACGTTACATGCTCGGACTTTTAGTTTTGCTTTCAACATTATAAACTTGTTCACTAAAATCCCAGCAGGCAATGTGCTCTTTCATTAAACATATTTAAAGATGCCACACATTTGGAGGGGGGGTGGCTTGACAAGGGGCTAAGATGGTGGTTCCCTCTTCAGCTTCGTGGAGCTTCCAGCTTGTATGTGGGGCCGAATACCCATATCATTTCAAATGTCATCAAAACATGCAGCAGAACATGTGCAGACTACTGATACCATAGTGGGAAAGCACCTGAAAGAGTGCCCAGACCAGAGGCAGCAAGTTTAGTGATGTCTCACCACCAGTCTCTCCTGCTTGGTGTGAGGAAACTGTGTACACTGCCCAGCCTGAGCCTGGTCCTGCTCCTGACCTGTTAACCCACACAGTGCTTTCAATGTCTCTGGCTGCTGGATTGTGAAGGTTTAGTTTATATCATCACACTCTCCTTCTGACATCCCATATGACAACCCATATCTGGACTCTGGTGCATCAGGCTTCCCCACAATTTAATTCCTAAGATGGCAGTGCCTTTTTTTGAGGTTCACGGTATGACCTGTCGTGAGTTTTGTGGGTCCAATTGAAGGTGCTTCATTTTGTTATCAGGCTGGCTTGCTTTAGCTACCTTGTAAGAGAGTGACTGGTGTCAGACCACTAGATAAACTTGTGGCAGGGTTCTGCCCCCATTTATCTGTCAGCTGATAGGAGCATGTCATGAACACCATTGCTGGAGCTTTGCTTACATTTGATTTCAGGAGCATTTCTTACAACGTAAGTGTCTATGCCTTACTAACCAGGGCAGACCAATTCCTGAGTTCCTTCTTCCTCAAGGTAAGTATGCTACCATTGGATTCCATCCTACCCTTCACCTCACAGAATGGCTCTGTTCTCGAAAGCCATGATAGCGCCTTAACAAGATGGCGGTGAGTGAGTATTGTGTATTTTGTTTTTCTTAGTCTGTCATTTAAGGTCTGTCTGGTAGAACCTGGCTATCTATGATCTGCTCGCCAATTTGAGTCATACACCTACCTAGCTTCTGGCAGCCTCCAGTGGACAGCCTCCAGTGACCAGCCTTCTGTAACCTCCCTGGCTAATCTACGAAGTACTCGCTATTAGATGTTGCACACCCTCCTATTTACTGGACAGCCTTCTGTGAACACCCTGCTCCCTGATTCACCATTTTTTTTATTAACTTACTCAATCTAGTCTCAGCCCTGGGGCAGGCTTCACAGCAGTATTTAGGCCATTCAGTCTCTCCAAGGTACCGTTGTAAATTCTGTGTGGTAAGAGGGAGTTAATCAAGAGAGCTTGCTGGTTACAAACGTCACTGTCTACACTCTTTGGTGCAGTGACCTCCTTCCTGGTGTGGGGTACCTCCTGTTTATTTCATTGTTCTTATTTAGCTACAACACCGGTGTCGAAGGGTTGAAGAGTCATAGTTCAGCTCAATCTGACCTCTGTAAATCTAGAGTGATTCTACACCTCATTATCACAAAATGGTGAACTTCAGGTAGTGCAACATAAAGGAGAGCGATACCAAGACGACCCTTTAGCACAACAAACACTCACCCCAATCCCAGAATCACCAGTTAAAGGGAGCTCGGATTCCTCCTCCACCTTAGAGGCCATACTGCTCAAACTGAACTCAGTCCATGACATTGCGCAGAGCACCAAGGCTAAAACAGATCCACTTCAGGTAGAAGTAGCTGGGATTTGCAAGGATCTCAAAGACCTCACAATAAAAATATTTAATGTAGAAACAAGAATGAGTCCTGCTGAGGACTTCACCAATGTCCAAGAAAAACAAATACAGTTCCTCAAACGCTCCCGATCAGCACTGAAAAGAGATCTTATGGAGCAGGAGGACCGCAACTGGAGGAGCAAGATTTGTATATTTGGATTACCAAAAGGCATTGAAACCTAGTCCACTCTGTGGTTGATTTCCTAATAACTTGGATTCCAGAAGTTCTGCAACTGTCTTCTTCCAAAGACTTTGAGATCGAATAAGCCCATAGGGTGTCGACCTTTAGACAAAGAAAAATGTCCTCTCCAAGACCTCTCATCTTTAAACCACTACATAATCAACACACGGAACAAACCTGGCACAAATGAGGAAGATCAGAAAAATGAAATGGCAGGAACATAAAATCTCAACCTTTCAAGATTATGCAAGGAACACCATCATACATCCTAAAGGATGTCTTGCTCTCCAACAATGACTCACTGCTAGGGAAATACCCTTCTCCTTTTCCGGCTCCTCAAAGGCCATATAAGATTCTTTTCAGAACATTCTGAACAATCATCCTTCCCAGATGACAAATCAGAGTTGCAAATGGATTCAGAGTACCTTCCTGGTTCTTCTGTGAGCATGCTCTCTGCCTTACAATTCTAGCAGTTCTGACATTGGCGCTATCCCCCCCTCTGAATTCCCCCCATACCCTGTTAATGAGTAATGATTCTCTCCTGCTTTGAATGCCTGAAAGAAGGTTGGTGCTGTTGCAGGAGTTGTCACACTTGTTATTAATATTGTGACTAACAACTTATATGGCTGGTCTCTAAGGTCTTGTCTAATATTTTTGATATCCTTCAGGTTAGCATTACCATGTGTTGTGCTAGCTGCTCTTGGGGTCGATGTTGACCTCTTTTTTTTTAAGTCTGTCCTGCACATTGGTCAGTTAACTAAACAAAAAAACAACTCCTTTTTTTTTTTAAATATCTTTATTCAAGTTTCCCCCCCCCCTTTTTTCTGTTACAACCAGTACATTTTTATCATTACATAACATTTTTTTTAAACCAGATACAGATTTGTGTTTTTAAACAATTATATACAGTTTCTCGCTCTAAACATGAATATGGTGCATCATACTTCATAAATAATATTCTTATAGTCCGTGTAAATTTCACAGCTGATATCAGCAGTAGCAAAGAAAGCACATTTTTAGCTTTTCCCACTTTTCCATTGATCAATGGGGAGCCATATCTTACCCCCCAGGGCTCTTGCCCTTCTTCCTTTTCTATCATATATAGCCCTCTCTAAATTATATGTAGATAGTAATCTTGCTATCCAAATCTGGAACGACGGTGCTGATTTCTCCTTCCACGCTTTTGCAACAACTATCCTATATACTGCCGTAACCATAAATAGGAATTCTGGGTAAGTTATATTTTCTTCTGAACTTACACCCAAAATTATCAATTCCTCAGTTAGTTTAGTTTTTATTCCCAACGATTTTTCCAGAAACTCCTCTATTGCCAATTTTAAAGTGTATAATTGCGGACATTGTGCGAACATATGTGTGATATTAGCATGTGTTGAGTTGCATCGTGGGCAGATTATTCCGGTGGAGCCCCCCCATTGGGCAATTCTAGCGGGTGTGTGGTATAATGAATAGACTGTTTTATAATGTTGGGTTTGAAGTGTGGCTGAGCACAAAATAGTTCGACCAAAATCTAAGGAATTTTGTAGGTCTTCTGGTCGTGCTCTTACTTGTTCTCTCCATTTATTACTATATTTCTCTCTGTCATCTATTTTGTAGACCTGTAACTCTGCATACAACTGTCTTATTGAACACAAGAGGCTGCTTCCCAGGTAATCCATTATCCTACAGCTTGCCATCCCTCCTGCTCCCCCCACTTTTGTATGAAAGTAGCTCCTCACTTGTAGATATTTAAAGAAGCTATTCCCAGCTATTTTATACCTGTGCTGTATGTTTTGAAACGTTAAGAATACTCCTCCTGCGTCCATTAAGTCCCCCAATTTCTTAATCCCTTTTTCGTCCCATTCTTTCATAACTGTATCTCTAAAAATTTCCAGAGGAAGATCATTGTTCATATAAAGCCTTAGATATCTGTTATACCTTCCCAGTCCCAATTTCTTCTTTATTGCTCCCCAGACTTTATATATCGCGCTCAGAGTCTTAAATCTTGTGTGTTTAAAGTATGCGTAGTCCACAGTTGTTACTAAGGCGTTTTCTGCCGCCTTTCCTAAAAGTGCTTCATATACATTCGCCGGACATTTTCTCTCTTCCTGCTGAGCACTTCCACCTAATAATCCTTTGGAGTATTGTAGAGCTGTTGCCCAATAGTAGAATCTAAAATCAGGTGCTCCCCAACCTCCCCTCTCCCTTGGTAATGTCAATAAACGATACGCTCTACGTGTCTTCCCCTGTGCCCAAATTAATTTATTTATTATTGATTCTATTTTGTTAAACCATATACCTTCAATGAATAGTGGGATTGCCCTGAACAAATATAAACATTTCGGGAAAGTAACCATTTTAATAAAATTGATTCGACCCATAAGAGTCAGGTGTAAGTTGTTGACCCTCTCCAGGTTGCTTTTGACCTTACCTAGCAATGGTTCCAGATTTATCTCTACTAATTTTTCTAAGTCTGCAGTCACCCTAACCCCTAAATACTTTGTGTCTGAAACAACTCTTGCATCTGCAAATATAGTGTGTTTGTTCTGAACTACTTGTGTTTTTCCCCTGTTTATTAAATATCCGGACACCTCCCCAAATTTCCTTGCCTCCAGTTCTATTTCGATCAATGATTCCTCTGGTGTCGGCGTTATAATAGCCACATCATCTGCATAAGCAAATAGTTTATACTCTTTTTCATGTAGTATAACTGGAGTAATCCCCCTATTTTGCGTAAGCCTTCTTAGATAGGGATCTAAATATATCGCAAATAGTAAAGGTGAAGCTGGGCATCCCTGCCTGGTCCCCCGTCTAATCTGTACTGCATTAGAATAGGATCTGTTAATACGTATCCTAGCACTAGGGTGTTTGTAAAGTGCCTGGATTGCGGTTATATATCCTCGACCTATACCAGCCCACTCCATAGCCTTCCATAAGTATACCCAAGAGACCCTGTCAAAAGCCTTTTCGGCATCCAAAAAGATAGCCGCGACAGGGTCCCCTGAGGCCGCTGCAGCATCCAGAATGGTGATCAGCTGTCTGGTGTGTTCAGTGGATCCTTTGCCAGGTATAAAGCCATGTTGTGTAGGGGAGACCACTCTTTCTATCACCTTACTCAGTCTGTTGGCCAGTGCTTTGGAGAATATCTTTGCATCGGCATTAAGCAGTGTAATCGGCCTATAGGAGCCTGGTTCGGTGGGGGGTTTATCTTTTTTCAGGATCACTAATATATCTGCGCCCGCCCAAGATTGAGGAACTATTCTGCCCCCCTGTGCCAAACAGCAAATTATCCAGATATCTTTAGCTAGCACATCCCAAAAAGTTTTGTAGAATTCTACCGGGATCTGGTCTTGTCCAGTTGCTTTACCAGATGGTAAGCTAAATGTCGCGTCTCTTATCTCCTGGACCGTTAGCTGCATGTCTAGTTTATCCCTTTCTTCAAGACTCAGCCCCTCCTGTAGCCCTTGCCTTAAATATTCCAAGCTTTTTGCCTCTATCTCTTCGTTGTTTTTGTCTTGATCATATAACCTCTCATAGAACCTTCTGAACACCTCCTGCACCTCCTCTACTTTATTGACAATTACCCCAGTGCAGTCCTTAATTTCTTTTATTTCGCCCGCTGCTAGCGTTTGCCTAGTTCTAACTGCGAGCAAGTGTCCCACCCTCTCATTACATTCGTAGCATTTCTCTTTATTTGCTAGGTATTTCCTTGCTGTTTTCTGTGCCAAAGTGATCCCCGTTTCTGACTTCTGCACCTCCATAGCCACTAAGATCTGTTCAATAGGGTCTTGCCTTTCTATTGCATCTACTAGCATTTTTTCCAAGCCCATCAGAGTTCTGATCTCCTCTTCCACCTTCTCCTTTTCCTTTTTACTTCTTACCAGGGTGTAGCTTAGTGTCTCCCCCCTTACTCCTGCTTTAAAGCTGTCCCACACCATGTCTGCTGAAGCTGAATACCTATTTAAATCCCAAAATTGGGTTATCCATTCTTGCATCCTTATAATGTACTCCTCCTCCTTCAGCAGTCCTCTCTCAAACGTCCATGTCGAGTTTGTTCTTTCTGCTTTTTGTGATACTGCTAAGCTTAAAACCAGCGGATTGTGGTCTGAAGTTATTCTGGGGAGACATTCTATTTTAGCCCTGCTAACTAATGAACTAGAGATAAAGAAATAGTCCAGTCGGGCTACTGTTTGGTGTGGTGCTGAGTAAAAAGTGCTGCCTAGACCTAGCGGGTTAAATTCCAGCCACGTATCCACCAGCGCATTATGTCGAGCAAGATTTTGTACTGCTTTATGCACCTTTTTTTTCCTTCCTTGATACCCGCCTCCGCTCACGCCTATTACTCCGTTCAATCCGTTAATATTAAAATCCCCTCAGCAGATCACAGGCTCCGGCCACAATGCTAACTCACTGTCAATAAAATCAAATAGTTCAGGTTCATCTTCATTCGGACCATACAGTGAGGACAGTGTACATCTTCCTGCGGCGGTTTCTATGTCTAGCATCACCCATCTCCCTTCAGAATCCTCTTTTTTCTTTTTAATTTTAACAGCACCTTTTCTAGCCAGAACTGCCACCCCCTTATTTCTCCCCTCTTGTCCTGTGCTAGCAAGAACCTCAAGACCCATCTGATCAAGCAAGAATTTATCTTCAGCTGCTACGTGTGTTTCCTGTAGGCAAGTTATATCAATTCTCCAGAATCTCAACAGTGCCGAAAGCTTCTGTCTTTTCTCCTTATTGTTTAGTCCACAGATATTAATCGTCATTATCCTAACTGCCATGATTTTAGTTTTGCTTTTGCCAACACCTCAACTACTTTTTTCTCTTTTTCTGTACATTTTCTTTCTGCTTCTTTGCAAACTTTACAAATCTGTATCATTTTGCACTTCCACCATCCACCAGTGACTTCTTCCCACCCTCCCCCCCCTTTACGCCCCCCCACCCCGACTGCTGCCCCACCCCCCCTGTGACAGGCAAATAGGTCATCCCTGACCTATGCGTGTCCGCTTAGCGTTGTAGAGTCGCTCCCCCTCTCCTCCCCTCTTATATACTACTTCTATCCGTCAGGCTCATTAAGTTTATCAAAAATATGCATCTGCGTGATTTTGAGCTTCTTCTGCTCCTTTTCCTGCCTATTTCCTTCTGGCACCCCCTTGCTTTTTTAGCTCTGCCAGATATTCCCCCGCTTTAATCTCAGAAAAAAACATTCTTGTACGGCCTGCTGAGATAACCTTCAGTTTTGCTGGAAACATTAGATAGGCCTCTGCTCCTTGAGACTGAAATGCATTAATCAGCTGTCTGAGCCTCCAACGTCTTTCCACTGTTACGTGACAAAAGTCAGGTCTAGCAAAGAAAGTTATTCCTTCCACCGTTTTTTTGGCATCAGGCCTGGCTTTCTCCATTAGTTCTTGCCTTGCCAGGAAGTTGCCAAAAAATACTAACATAGCCCTGGGGAGAGCTCCTGAGCCTTCTTTGTGAGTTTTCCTTACAAAAAGTGGGTATCTATGGGCTCTCTGCACTTCTTGTTCCCAGTCCCATGGCACCTCCGGGAAGGCTCCTTTTAGTAACTTAATGACAAAGCCTCTGGGATCCTGCCCCTCGATCCCTTCCTCTATTCCAAGGAGCCTGGCATTATTACGCCTCTGGCGATTCTCCAAGTCCTCCACCTTCCACTGTAAGTCCTCCACGATCTTAGTCTGTTCCTCTCTAGATGATTGCCAATCAGTTACCTCGTCCTCTAATCTGCCAGTTCTTTCTTCAACTAAGATGACTCTTTCCTCCACTTCTTCAAACTTTTTATTTATTTTCCGAATTGAGGCTTGGATTTTTTTAGTATCATGCCTGGCCCTCCGACTTTCAGCCCTCGCCTCCATTTGTATCTGTTTTAGTGTGGCAAACATTAAATCCAATTTCCCTCCATCATTTTGTATCTCATTCTCATCTTCTTTATAGATATTGGAGGTAGCAGAGTAGTCCCATGCAAGCTTCTTATATGTTCCCTTGTGTATACTCAGGGGGGAGCCTGCCCTTCTGGATGTTGTTTTGCGCCTTTTTTGCGTGCCTTTCCCCCTAGAGCTATCACTAGCCTCAGAACTAGAGGGTGAGTCTGAAAAGTCTCTCTCTTCATCGCTGCTTGCCAGCGTCGATTCCGATTCTTCAGGGACAGAAAAGAACCTATCCCCATCAGCCCCTTCTGTACAGTCCACCTCTGCCAGATTATTATGTGGTCTATAACCCGCATTGTCTGCCCCCAGTACAGCGCTATCTTTATTTTTAGCTTGAGCCTGCTCCTCTCGTATTTCGGCCTCCACCTCTATTAGGGCTTCTAGCATTTGCCCTGTATTTGACATCCCTGCCCCACCAGCAGTCTCTCTCACCTCTTTTGCCAAGTCCCGTTCTTTGTCTTGCATCCCCTGTGTCTGTTCTTGTTCCTGCTCACTGCCGTCTGCCTGAGCCGTTGCATGACGCTCCGCTGGAAGCTCCGCTGGAAGCGTGAGCTCCGTGATCCCTGGTTGCTTAGCAACGCCTCCGCTTGCGTCCTCGAGGACGCTCTGACCAGCTCCTACGGGAGGCATGATTGCCGTGTTTAGCGGGATTGCCGTGGAAGCTCCTTCTGTTCCTGATGTTCCTGATGACTGTGCTTGAGTTTTGGTGCTGAAGACCTCCGATACTGAGGGTTGCCGATATACGGTATCGTTTTTCTTTTTTTCCACTGCGTCCCGCGCCGCTGGTGTAATATTGGCGCCTCGCGTGTCTTTGTTTTGGCTGAGCCCCTTCTCCTTCTCGCTGGCTCTCTCCAATTTGCGCAGTTGTGTTTTTGTTAAGGTGGAGACTGTGGGGGTTGTCTTTTTGCTGTTAGGTGGCATTTTGGTTTTCGGGATAGCACCCGTTCTTCCCGCTTCCTTCTGTAATGCCTCTTTGTTTATACCGCCGGGTATGGGTAGATGTTGCTGCACTTTCTCTTTGCCGCGATAACCCATGTCTGCCATTAATACTTTAAGGAGTTTAAAGTACCACGATTTTGCCTTCCCGAGAATACGTGGGAGGCTAATGAATCCTTCGTGGAGGGTTCCTGCTTGCTGAGTCCTAGATGTGGGTTGCATACTGCTCTGTTGTCTCCATTAGGGCCTGAGTTTATGCATCGGCAGGAGAGGGGTCTGAGTGCGACTTACTCCCACAGCGCTTCAGCGGCCATCTTGCCCCACAAAAAAACAACTCCTGATGTAGTCACAACAATAAACAGAAACCCTTGCCCACCTCAATGGTCAGCTGCACATTGACCACACATTAGACAAATATTTATACCAAAGATAGGGAGGCAACAGAAACAATTGTGGAGGAATACATTCAACATTAAACATTTAACAGATGCTCCAGAGTCTTGGTTATTGATGTAGTATTTTTTAGACCTGGTGGTAAATTCCGTTCCGCTCGCGGAATTTGGGTAATTTGGCGTTCTGCGGAGAACGCAAAATTGCCCAAAATTCTGCGTTCTGCAACTTAGCGAAATTTTTTGCTTGTTTGCATTCTCAAAATGCGCGTTCGCAAGATATTTCCCCCTGAGCACGCAAAAAGCAATTGCGAACAAGCAATTCCGCATGTTCGCGGAATTTCTGCGTGGCCGCGGAGATTTTTTACCGTTTCGCAGAGGTTTGCGTAACGCGATTACCCAAATTCCGCCCACCCCTAGTATTTTTCTGTATTGTGTATTTACAGGATAGAGCAAGGGAGAAATGCATAGACCTATCAAAGAAGAAGAGAAACTTAATATGGTCACTCAAACAGGAAAAACTAGAGCATGACTGGGTAACAATACACAAGCTTTCAAAACCCAAAAAACAACGACAACTTTGGCAATATATTGCAAATTCGGAGAACGGCAAAGTGAGCAGGAGCACCTCAGTACACGCCGATGTTTGAATAAGGCATGCTGCCTCAATCTACACTGAGAAGGCAGCTATCACAGCCCATGAAAAACATGAGGTCCCACTCGCAATTGGAGAAGAAACTGATACGGAAGCCCTTGTGGAATCATTAGGGAAAGAACAAGATGGTACCTCAGTTAAACAAGTAATAAGCAGGATAAGAAGAGACGGGGCTCCTGGGCCTAATGGCCTTCCTGGGGCACTCTTCAGAGAAGATCCAGTTTACTGGAGTAGAATTCTCTCCACACTGTTTACTGAATGTAGACTAAAAGCACAAGTACCAGACTCATGGCGAGGGTCCTTCTTGCATCCTATCTTCAAGAAGTGGGACAACACTGACCCAAAAAACTATCGACTCATTGCTCTTCTAGACATTGAAGTCAAAGCCTACGCCAGTACTCTATGAAGGAACTAAATGAATGAATAAAAGAGAACGAAATCCTCCCCCACTACCAGACTGGCTTCCGTAAGGGATGTTCCACAATTGATAACATCGTGGCCATGTCATACTTGAGCCAGCAATCAAACTGTAAAAACAACAAACCAATTTTCACATGTTTTGTAGACTATTCAGCCGCCTTTGACGGGGTACCCCGAAATAAGCTCTGGAAAAAACTGAGCAATTGGCACATCCAAGCAGGACTCCTTAACGCCATCATTTCATTATATAGCAATACCTGGATCCAAGTAAAACTAGCAGACAATACTGTAACAAAGAAGTGTCGGACAAATTGTGGATTAAAACAGGGCTGTGTACTCGCCCCCAACCTGTTTAATCTATACACTGCAGATCTGGGGAAGAAGCTTCTGAATGCCAGCCTTGTAACCCCCAAAATCGGGAGAAACAAACTGCAAGTTTTACAATATGCTGACAATTTAGTGGTAATGGACCACACAAAAATTGGGCTGCAAAGAGGGCTAGAAGCCTTAAATAAGCAAAACAAAATCAGTGAGCTCATAATCAACGTGCAAAAAACGAAAGTTGTTGTTTTTGGCCAATTCCCAAAAAAAGCCTCACTGAAATGGCACGTGGGTAAGGAAATTATTACAACCACGCGCTCATATAACTATCTTGGGTGCTAGCTAAGTGAAACTGGCAGAGCAACATCACACACGCACAAAATGAAGGCCAGAGCACAGGCAACAATTTTTACGATATGCAAATTAAATGAGCTCATGCAGAACCCAACGTCAGCACCCATCAGAAAGGTACTACAAGCCAAGATCATTGCAACCGCAGGATATGCACAACAGGCATTCCCAGGCAAAATGAGGGAATGTTGTATAAAGTACAATGCCAGGCCTACAAACTTATTTTTAAACTTCCCAAACACACTCGTCACAGTTTAATTCGTTAGGAGTTTGGCCTAAAGCAACAAAGTAAGGAATGCTTGGGAACACATGCTAAATACTTCTACCTAGTTATAACAGCCCCAACTGGAAGTTTCAAAAGTATGCTTAAGCCAATTTACGGAGAGACCGCTAACCCGTCGCATAGTTACAAGGAAAAAGCAGTGGAGACGTTGGGGCTGGAAATTGAAAATTGGAAGGATGCACCAACAAACTACCTGGCGATTAAAAATGCAATAAACAAACAATGCCTTCATTTGTCATATACAAATTACCTAGCATATTTTGTAACAGGAAGAGGACCACCCGGGTTGGCAACATCATATATAGGGCATAAAACACAGCTCTACCTCAGCCAAGCACTAGGAAGGAAACACTCAAAAACATCATATGGGCCAGACTAGTGCCCCTCCAAATTAAAGAGCTAAACCCCGGGTGGAGGTCCCTGGAATACAAAATAAGATGCAGACTCTGCAACTATAAATACGAATCTCTGTTACACATGATTTGCTGCTGCCCTGAAATGCTCTTGCCCCGACGGATCTTTTTAAAACAAATCTGGCTACGACACGGGGTTCGAACAGTAAAAGAAGCTGTTTCAGTACTTTTCTCCTGCACTCTTCCATCGGACCTGGCCAGGTTTGGGAAATACATGGCCAAGCTTCGAAACAGGCTTACGGAAAATGAAGGGTCAGGCATGATGAAAGTCACTTCAGACCAATAAGCAAACTCGCCCCACTAACAAGATGGATAAGACATCATTTTAATAACTATAACATTTTAAATTACGCAAGCAACTCACTAATGTGGACACACTGGTATATTCTTGCTGTTTTTATTTACGAATGTACAGATACAAATATTAATACACATATTGTTCTTTTATAAATTGTTTTTGAAAGTTTCGTATACAAATGTCTTTTTTAGGATTGCCTTCTTTCTAAGATGTATTGAAATGGTTTTAAGTAACTGTGCAATATAAATAAAAATACTCTACTAGTACAGGATAGAGCAGCCAAGGTGTTTCACTTTACATAGCTTCATCAGGTCTGCAAACATGAAAAACATGTATACATCATGTAGCAATAGACATATATAAAAACTTAACACTGATATTAATATAAAAATATGTTAGTTACACAGATTGCAGTTCCATACCAAACCCATCAACCCACAGTGCTGTGTGCTATTACACAAACCAAGGAGACAGAAGTAAAAATAAAATCTACACAATCAGTGTCATTAGAAGAGTCCGAAAGTAAAGTCATTCGTATACCATTTTTTTAGCATTGCTATCTTTTAAGAAATTGAACAGTTAAAAAGTAAAAATATACACAAGTTCAAGTATCAAAAGGCACCAGAAGACATATTTTGAGTGAATGTAAATAGACTAAGAAGACGTGAAAAGTGGTTCAAGGTCATGAGAAAACTGCACATCCAGTTCCTTCTTAGTGATAAAAAATCTATTGAGAATTATTTGTGAGATGGAAAAAGAAGAAGAAACAGAAAGTTGGTGGATTGCAAAGACCCTAGGCAAGGCCCAGTGTCTTAGCCCATGTCCCCCAAAATTAAAAAAGACAAGCAGATTCTTAAAAAAGGTCTCTTACAAAGAGATCTGAACTACTGGGAAACACAAAGATCTACTTGACGTAAAGTAAAAGGTTTTGTAGTCTGAAAACACGTAAAATCAATATAAATTGGTATTTCATTTGTTTTTTAAACTATATTCAGTAGTTAACCAGCAACTGAAATAGACTGCCAAAGTATTCCAGACTTACACACAATCCAATATTTAGCCCTGATGACAAACTTTTTTTGATCATTCAGGGGACAAAGTGTGACTCATCTGATTAAAGCATGTACGACGTATCCAAACGGATAAATTATACCACGATCCCGTGGTTCACATATACAAATCACTTCTAAGTGGGAAAGAGAAACAATCAATTCACCAATTGGTTCCTAAATAGTAGTTAAAAGAAGACCTTAGCTCAGTCTATACAAAACCCTTTTACTGTGCATAATGCCACTCAGGGAAATTAGGTCTAAACTCATTCCACCAAAACATAGGGGCACATTTATGCAACGTATCATCGAAGGTGACTTCCGAATGAGAAATGCCCAGAAATCTGATTAAATGCTTTCATCATTAAAATGGCCATGGAATTAGGGACATATCTGACAGTGGAAAGGAAGCGAGCAGGGCTAAAGAATTGGTAGTGGGCGGACCTTATTGTTAACATTTCAAACAAATTGTAATTACACCTGAAAACCAGAGACCATTATGTAAAAGTTACCTAAAAGATAATTTCCAATATGTGTTGCTCTAGAACCAGCATTTGCAAAAGAATCAGCTACAGGCACCCCATTTCCAAGGCTCAATACCAGTATGTATGGGCTGAGCTTGTGTAAATGAAAGTCATTAGATTAGTCATCTCACTTCATGAACAATGCGTGTGTACCATACTCTTCGGCAATTGAGAAATGAATCATCTACATACTCTTAATTGAAAAGCGCAGCAAGAGTTGCATACTCAACAATGCACACTCATAGTGAGTGGGGTACATTGCCACCGACAAGCGAAATGAATCTATGACAGAATTTCGACAGACAGAATTTCGACCTACACAAATATCGGCGTGATTATATCGATAGCAAAAATATCGACGCCCTATGTACAACATGGTAAGTACCAAAATATCGAGAAAAAAATATCGATGTTAAAAATATCGTTGTTAAATATATCGATTTTTTTTTAAATAACATAAAAAATACTGTAAATAATAGTTATTAATTACTTAAACATATTTAAATATATATAATAATGGTTAAAAAAATAATAATACATATTTAATTTTAAAAATAATAATTAAAAATCATATATAATATATAATTACTTAACAATAATTACTATTCCCACTCCAGTGGGTGCAACAGTAGGGAAAACTGACCCTGAACCCTAAAAATACCCCTTTACCCAAAAACCAAAAACTGACCAGAACCCTAAAAATACCCCTTTACCCAAAAACAAAAAACTGACCCTGAACCCTAAAAATACCCCTTTACCCAAAAACTGAAAACTGACCCTGAACCCTTAAAAACCCCTTTACCAACAAACTGAAAACTGACCCTGAACCCAAAAAATACACCTTTACCCAAGACCTGAAAACTGACCCTGAACCCTTAAAAATCTCTTTACCCACAAACTGAAAACTGACCCTGAACCCTAAAAATACCCCTTTCCCAAAAACTAAAAACTGACCCTGAACCCTTGAAAAAAAAAACCTTTACCAACAAACTGAAAACTGACCCTGAACCCAAAAAATACACCTTTACCCAAGAACTGAAAACTGACCCTGAACCCTTAAAAATCTCTTTACCCACAAACTGAAAACTGACCCTGAACCCTAAAAATACCCCTTTCCCAAAAACTAAAAACTGACCCTGAACCCTTAAAAAACCCTTTACCAACAAACTGAAAACTGACCCTGAACCCAAAAAATACACCTTTACCCAAAAACCCAAAACTGACCCTGAACCCTAAAAATAATCATTTACCCAAAATAAATTAATATTACAATTAAATTACTTCCCACCCTATTCCCCTATAAACCCACAACCTGCTCCATCAGTAAAACATATAATTTAGTTAAAAATATAGATAAATTATCAATTAATTATTCTATTATTCAATTAAAATAAATCATTGCCAAATAATATTCCATACCAAAATAAAGTAATCATTAAAAAATATTTTTTTCATTACAAATAAATTACTTCCCACCCTATTCCCCTACAAACCCACAACCCGCTCCAGTAGTAAAACATATAATTTACTTAAAAAATACATAAATTAGCAATTAGTTAATCAATTAATCAATTAAAATAATTAATTGCCAATTAATATAGAAATGCAAAAAAAATTAATCATTTAAAAAAATTCTTTAATTACAAATAAATTACTTCCCACCCTATTCCCCTAAAAACCCACAACCCGCTCCAGTAGTAAAACATATAATTTACTTAAAAAAATACATAAATTAGCAATTAATTAATCAATTAATCAATTAAAATAATTAATTGCCAATTACTATTGAATAGCAAAATAAATTAATCATTAAAATATTTAATTACAAATAAATGGGCTGAGCTCGTGTAAATGAAAGTCATTAGATTAGTCATCTCACTTCATGAACAATGCGTGTGTACCATACTCTTCGGCAATTGAGAAATGAATCATCTACATACTCTTAATTGAAAAGCGCAGCAAGAGTTGCATACTCAACAATGCACACTCATAGTGAGTGGGGTACATTGCCACCGACAAGCGAAATGAATCTATGACAGAATTTCGACAGACAGAATTTCGACCTACACAAATATCGGCGTGATTATATCGATAGCAAAAATATCGACGCCCTATGTACAACATGGTAAGTACCAAAATATCGAGAAAAAAATATCGATGTTAAAAATATCGTTGTTAAATATATCGATTTTTTTTTTAAATAACATAAAAAATACTGTAAATAATAGTTATTAATTACTTAAACATATTTAAATATATATAATAATGGTTAAAAAAATAATAATACATATTTAATTTTAAAAATAATAATTAAAAATCATATATAATATATAATTACTTAACAATAATTACTATTCCCACTCCAGTGGGTGCAACAGTAGGGAAAACTGACCCTGAACCCTAAAAATACCCCTTTACCCAAAAACCAAAAACTGACCCTGAACCCTAAAAATACCCCTTTACCCAAAAACAAAAAACTGACCCTGAACCCTAAAAATACCCCTTTACCCAAAAACTGAAAACTGACCCTGAACCCTTAATAACCCCTTTACCAACAAACTGAAAACTGACCCTGAACCCAAAAAATACACCTTTACCCAAGACCTGAAAACTGACCCTGAACCCTTAAAAATCTCTTTACCCACAAACTGAAAACTGACCCTGAACCCTAAAAATACCCCTTTCCCAAAAACTAAAAACTGACCCTGAACCCTTAAAAAACCCCTTTACCAACAAACTGAAAACTGACCCTGAACCCAAAAAATACACCTTTACCCAAAAACCCAAAACTGACCCTGAACCCTAAAAATAATCATTTACCCAAAATAAATTAATATTACAATTAAATTACTTCCCACCCTATTCCCCTACAAACCCACAACCTGCTCCATCAGTAAAACATATAATTTAGTTAAAAATATAGATACATTATCAATTAATTATTCTATTAATCAATTAAAATAAATCATTGCCAAATAATATTCCATACCAAAATAAAGTAATCATTAAAAAATATTTTTTTCATTACAAATAAATTACTTCCCACCCTATTCCCCTACAAACCCACAACCCGCTCCAGTAGTAAAACATATAATTTACTTTAAAAATACATAAATTAGCAATTAATTAATCAATTAATCAATTAAAATAATTAATTGCCAATTAATATAGAAATGCAAAAAAAATTAATCATTTAAAAAAATTCTTTAATTTCAAATAAATTACTTCCCACCCTATTCCCCTAAAAACCCACAACCCGCTCCAGTAGTAAAACATATAATTTACTTAAAAAAATACATAAATTAGCAATTAATTAATCAATTAATCAATTAAAATAATTAATTGCCAATTACTATTGAATAGCAAAATAAATTAATCATTAAAATATTTTATTACAAATAAATTACTTCCCACCCTATTCCCCTATAAACCCACAACCCGCTCTGGTAGTAAAACATATTATTTACTTTTATATATATTTTTTTTATAAAACATATTAAACACATATTATAACAATTAATTTAAATACTTAACTAATATTTCTAACACATATTAGTAAATCGAAATTACTTACATCGATATATATGCTATCGATATAAGTAATGTCGATATTACTTACATCGATATATATGCTATCGATATAAGTAATTTCGATATTACTTACCTAAGAGTCGATATTCTGGCCATCGATATTCTGGACATCGATATTCTGTCCCATCGATATTACCAACTCGATATTAGTGTAAGTCGAAATAACAAAATCGATATTTTGACTGACTACCAAGCGAAATAACCAACATCATGCAGAATTAGTGTTTAAACAAGTGTCAGCAATGATGTCAGGCCCCTTTGCATGCGTACTACAAGCAACAACTTAAATTGTGATGCAGGCATTGTTCACAAAAGAGTCTTTGGATTTTTGCCTCGCATCCTGCAGACCATTATCGTCAATAAAAAAGGACAAATTCTCACCCTTGACAAAGATAATTAAATGCAATCTAGATACTCCCCAGGAAAATATCCCACAAAAGTCTGTATCTGGATAGTTAAATTAAATGAAGTGGACTTAGCCCAGTGCAAAAAATTCTTATAAAACAGAATCGCACTCTACATGTGCTCTCAATCCTTACCAAAACTCCCATCCTGTTTTCCGAAGTGTTGTCGGTCAAATAACACACGCCAGTTCTGCTCCGTAAATGTGCTATGCCCCGCCTAGTCAAACCACAGGGCTGATGCTACCAGGAAGTGGGGTGTGAATTCCCTATGCAAATCTGACCCCAATGTAGGGCATGTTTTTCGAGGCATCAAGCGTCGTACTGCGCCCATCTCAAACAAGACCGTTAACTAACATAAATAACTGTTTATATATTGGTTCCCACATGGGTTGTTATCTAACACAGGCATTGTATAAGTGACAAATAATGTTTTCCCAGAAATCATGCAAAGTGGGTTCTCTATGCTATAATCGAGTACACCCAAAACTGAACCTCTTCTTAATGCGGTGTGCTTTACCACACTCTTGTATGAGTTCGATCATGCGCCATAGTTTAATATGAACGTGCTCAAGGTGTTCACAAGAGCTATGTAAATATGTTCCCTTCTGCATTTACGTCCTGTCCACCTAAGTTGCTGAACCACTATATTTTGGTTATGCATTCTGAACACAGTTTTGTGCATAAAATCCTACCAAGAAGATTGATACTGGGGACATCAACCTTTCTCCTGATCATATTTAATCATGAAAAAAGGGGAGCCAAGTATAGAAGGGACCCAACCAGCAGGTAAAGTGAAACACAATGAGTCATGAAGAATAGGCAATCACAGATTGAGCAGGTGGGAGTGATAGAAAAGTCTACCCAAGATGTAGGAGAGATGCAGTGTGGTACATGCAAAGGAAACATTTCATATGCCTATGGTGGGTGACAACATTTTTTAAAGCATACTGCCAGATAAATGTCAGTGGTCGTGTGATCTTTACATACTATCAATTATTAGTTCAATCAATCAATTGAAAACTTTATTCGGTCACATATTGGCCATGAAAGTACATTTTACATTAAAAACATTGATGTTATAGGTTAAAATGGAGAAAGTTATGAAAAACACAAAGAACAGACATATTATGATGATCCAATTCATGACTGTAAACTCATCATATAATTTTGTTTTTCGATCGCCTTAGACAGGAAACGTAAAACCCCACAAGAAACAAAGGTGGAAGAAAGCATTTGTAGGTAGGTCAGTTCTGGCCTAACTTGTGCAAAATGGCCATCTTTAAAAAGTGGTAGAATATATTTAACTTTCTGTTCGGTATAAAAACCACAGAAAAACATAAAGTGCAGAATATCTTGTTCTGAGAAGTTGTCACATGCGCATGGATGCAGGGAGCCTAACTTTGAGAAGCCTTTAGGTACAGTTAGGAGCCAGTGGGTACAACTAAATCTAAACCTAGATAAAATAAGGTGGTGGTGCAGGTTAATAACAAAAGACCAAAATGGTTGGCTTAAAATACCAGGATTTAAAATCATAAAATATCTACACGAAGGTCTAATAAGTTATTTTGTTTCTCTATCTAATTGCCTCCTGGTCAGAAATTGAATTTTTAGGTATTTCACATTTTCAGGTTGCAGTTTCTTAGGGTTCCTAAATAGCTCTGGTTGCCTAAGAGTTGAAAACTGCTGTGAAATATAATTTAACCTCTGGATTTCCATCGCTCCATCCAAACTCATGCAATCATCTAAGATGGTCTAGTTTATGTTTGGTTTATCTTTCGACCAGATGTTTAGCCACCATATGAGGGGATCTACAGCAATATTATCTGTCAAGTAGCCCTGAGTTAGTTCCTCATGGATAATAAAAGCTGGAATGCTAGGGGGAGCAGCCAAGAGTTTTCGTAAATGGTTATTTTCTACCCCTTGGAGTTTGCTACAGTCGTTAAAACCCCACACCACACTACCATACACGGTCATTGCGACACATTTCTCATTATAAATTTTTAGCAGTGGTTGTATTGGTTTGCTGCCTAATCTTTTGCGAAATCCAGTGAAGCTCCAGTCGCTCTTGCCCAAATATTTTTCTTTAGAGCGCGCTGTACTACCCAGGGGCCCCTGTTGTCAAATAATACGCCCAAGTATGGATACGTGGGCACATTGGTTAGCACTCCACCTTTACAGGGAAGAGATTTATTCCCTCTGTTGGGGTAACCCAGTTACATAATGTGTGATTTTTTTTAAATTAACTGCAAGATCCAGGACTACCATAAAATCAATAAAAGTGTTAACTAAGGATTTCAGGGCATTTTGGGGTCCTGGCAAGTAAAACTGCGTCATCCGCATATAAAAGTGCTGGAATAGATTTAGAACCTACTCTAGGAATGTCTAGGCAAGAGTTAGACAGTACTGCCCCCAGGTTATTGATATACAGAGTAAATAAAACCGGGTGAAGGATGCAACCCTGCCGTACTCCTCTTTGTACCTTCCAAGCATTAGATAAGGCGCCATCTTTGTTATATCTCACTGAGGCAGTTAGATTGAGATGGGACCAATGCAAGAAGCCTACTAAATTCATGTCCATCCCTGAATCTATTCATAGGTCCCGGACGTTAAGTTCATAAAAGCCAATGACATACGTCCTTTTTGGGCTAGGGTATATTTACTTGCAATCATGAGTAGGTTCATGCATTGCTCTACTGTACCTCTCCCTTTACGTAAACCAAATTGTAATTCTGACAACACATCCTTTTCTTCCAGCAAGGTCGCTAGGCGGTCTAAAATTACTTTTCACATGATCTTTGCAGCGGAGTCCAATAAAGAAATTGGGCGATAACATGCCGGGTCTTCCCTGGCTCCTTTTTTAAAAATTGGCAATATCACCACTGTTGACAACGAATGAGGATGACCAACCCTTACTGCTGTATTAAACACTCCAGTTAAAAATGTCACCCATACACCCGCATCTGACTTATAATGGTCCACCGGTATCCCATCAGGGCCGGGAGCTTTCCTTGCGGACATACCCTCAATGGCTTTATGGACCTCTTTTGTATCTACGCTCAAGTCTAGGGGTAAAGAGCCTGGTACCCAGTAGGGACCTATATGTTCTTCAACAACCTCTGAGTAAATTTGTTCAAAGTGGCCAACCCACCTATCAGCTGGGATTACACACTCTACTTTTGTTGTTATGTTGACTTTAAAAAATGAGCTGAATACCACTTTCCAGAATTGTGCACCATCAGTTTGTGAATATGCCTGTTAGATCGTCCCAAGCCTGAACCCTTAGCAAAGCCTTCCTTAATTTTAAGCTAAATCATAGGCTTTTCTAGAAGATTAAATCAATTTGGAGTCTTTGGGAATGCTTTTTAGGGCAACCATGAGGGCTTTATGAGTTTTGGAACAGTCAGTGTCAAACCCCTTTACCTCATTTGTCCCTGCCTTGGACTTTTTGCTTATTAGCTTATTACCAATTAGCTTACTTAGTCTATCATAAGCCTCTAATGCTTCTGTTGGATCACTGTGTGTATTTAGACAACACTCAATTTCCTCTTTGCCCTCAGTATATAGCTCAAGTAAAAAGAGTACCGGGACAATTTTCTCCCATCTTATCTTTCAGTCCTGGGCTGTGGGCCGAAAAACCCCATTAGTCACAGCTTTTGGCTCCCCAGCCCTAAAGACCAAGTAGCCTTTGGTTTCCACAATAATAGGATTGTGGTCACTAAAACTGGTTTGAGCCACCCTGACCTCCTGAATATGTTTCTATATGGGGGCTGAGATTATGACATAGTCTATAGTGGAACTGCAACCTCTACCAAAGAAAGAAGGAATCACCTCTTTTTATTCCCCAGGCTCTAGACAGTACAGATTATTGTTTGCTAATAAACTATTCAGCCGGGTGCCTTGCATTGAGTGCTCAAAATGAGCCATTGGTGGTGAATCGTCATCAGGCTCCCTCTATATCACACAGTTTAATTTACAACAATGAATATTAAAATCCCCCATTATAACTAGTTTGCAGGGACTATGTCTCTCCCCTGTGCAAGTGCCTCTAAGAAGACATCGAGACCAGTCAGATGTTCACTCTCAAAATCTCTACAAATGAGTTATAAAAATTTACAATCACCAAAGTTGCCCCATTTAAAAAGGTCAGTTTCACTGCTAGAATGTGTGGTGATGGACTGAGGAGACCCTTGATGGTACAGGATAGTTTAAGAGAAATGAGGGTGAGTAAACCACCCTTTGCTCCACCAGCAATTGAGAGTAAGGCAGCTTTGAAAAAAGGGGAAAAACCATCCATTTATAAAAGAATCAGAGGTATCCCAGGTTTCTTGGAGTGCAATAATGTGGGCCGCCCTTATTACCACTGACCACAGTTCATCATCTTTTTTGCCTTCAAACCAGAAACATTACAAGTCATAAGTATGCATGCCAAGTGATCTGTCACTTTGTCACCTAGTAATTCTAGCAGGCCAATCGATTGTACTCTTACTGGATGGCTTGAACAAACCGTGGTCACTAAAGGAATTGGCTGTAAATCTACATTATCCAGATCCCTTAATGGAGCAAATTTCTTTGAAAGTGGAATTAGTGTGGTCCTGGCAGGGCTGACCTCATTGGTTTGTGGTACCCTCCCTTGGGCCTGAGTGTATCAATTCCCTCAAACCGGGGTTGTAATGGCCCTTCTGGGTAGAAAAAACAAAGTGGGAATATCTGTGTACCAGTGGATGCGGCGGCTCTCATCTGGCCTTGTAATATTGCTCTTGCATGGGCAGAATGAGTTACATTAAACGCAATGCAATCCCCACTCTTATCTTTTCTCATGGTTTTCCATACCCAGCCCACTCTTCTGGCCATGATGATGTGAGGGGCAAAGTTACGACCATGTAGTTGGGTTTTACCCAACCAGTGTGTTATCTTATGAATTAGGTCCCTAGTTGTCTCTTTACTATTTTCCAATAAGGGTGGGACTCCTACTAAGACAGTCACGAGCGGAGCTGGCTCAGGGGGCAAGTGTAGAACATCAGTGCTTGGATTCTCCCGTCTATTGGACTTGGTCACTCCCGACTCAGTGGTTTCATTACTGTGCGTCTGTCTTGTCTTCAAGGATGCCCCCTAAGTGGATTACATATGGCTAGGGCTGTATCTGGGGCACATCTTTTAGCTAAGCCATTCATTGGTTGACCAGTCATTCCTTGCGGATCACTACAACTTAGGTTTTGCATATTATCTCTAGAGGTCAGCCCTGACTCCTCTAGCACCCTTGGATTGCTAATATTAATTGTCACCCCAGTATTTTGTGGATTACTGTTACATCCATTTACCTTAGCTTGCCCACTTTGTGCTAAACCTGTGCATGCCAGAGAACTAATAGTAAGAAATTAATTTGCCTGAAGTAAAAGTGGTTCAAGTTTATCCAGCCTGGTAAAAATAGGGCCACAGTACAATTTCATAAGTTCTTCAACTTTCAAAGAAAGGTTGTTGACAATTTTACCCAAACCCACATTAATTTGCTCTTCATTGGTTAACACAGTCTTTTTTGCCTGGGGAGCCGTTTTCCTGCCTCCACCTCTTTTCTTTTTTACTGGTGGTTCAAGTAAAGAGGGTCCCTTCTCTTGATTGCCTTCTGTCTCCTCAGTCAGGGGGGAGTCGACCATTGTTAGTGGCATAGGCCCACTTTGCACAGTATGTAATAAGGTGGTAGGTGTTGACTGGCTTACCGGCCGACTAGTCAATTCCAGTGAAAGTCTACGTGCTGTTAGGGGGATATCATTTGACAGAGCCTTGGCAGCTCTGGACAAATATGAATCTAAGGTAGTCACTGCTACACCCCCTCTAAGGCCTTTCATTGGTTGCTTCCTCTTAGCCATACTTTCCACTGGTAATGACCAAAGTGGATTATTTATAGCTAAATACCAAAGCTAAAATAGTATTAAATAGTATAGCTATGACCTAATAATAATCAGTATCAGGTAGTAAGGACCTGTGAGGAAAGGTCAGCCAGTTCTCAATAACAACAATATATACAGCACACAATGTAAACGTATTTGGTTACCTAATGAGCACTATGAAACCCATAACCCTCACAGACCATATATTAACCCCACAGTCTCAAACTCACTTATTTTATAGCTGGGCAGGAATCCATGAAGGAAGTTCAATAGACTAGGTCAATACTCCTCCATGCAGCCTGTACGTTGAGGCAAAGAGGGGCTGGCCAGCCCTGCCACTTCCTGGCAGTGACAGGCAAGGAGGGGCCTGCCCTTGGCCCGGGCTTCAACTGGGCACTGCCATGCCGCATCAGGGAGATACGGGCACAGGAATGCCGCTTGCTCATCGCGCCTGGGTGGGGGCTGCTGGGAAATGTAGACAGTGATGATTTGAAGCCGTTCCCCTCACGGTGGAGTAGTGGACTGCCAAGCCGTTCCCCTCACGGCAAATGCAAGGATCGATCAGGTGAGCACTTCCATTAGTAATTAGTTAACTTCACATATAAAGGTTTTACAGAAAATATTGTGATATTTTGTCCAAGTTCAAAACTCTTTGTACCACTCTAATTCTACAAATTAGATTCACACTGTCGTAACCATAATTCCCTATCGCACCCTCTGGATCAGGGCGATTTAATACCATGGAATGAATATTAATTCCGGTTGCCCCTATTTTACAGTCATATGATATCAATGAGTAGGAGACATCTTGTGTGATGCACACTCCACGATTTTCCTTGATGCTTGATCTTAAGCTTGAGCTTAATTGTTTTGCTACCTACATATATTTTAGAACAGCCACAGGCAATAATATATCCCAGTAAGGTTGATTGGCAATTGATAAACTGGCGAATATCATAGTTTGACAGGTGTTGTATGTAAATCTCTTCTTTTTATTCAAACCCAGGTGACAGATATTACCTTCCCCATATGTATAAAAACCTGTCAGATGTTTTAGCCAAGTTCCAAAATCTTTTGTCTTAGGTACCGTGTAACTTGGACAGAGAAGTTCTCTAATGAATGGTCTTGCTCCTTACACATGCAGTAGAAGGTTTGTTGTCAATCAATGTCCCTACTCCTGAAACTCCTTTCAGGAATTGCCAGTGTCTATGTAAGATCATAAAAACATCATGCTTGACTCTGGAGTGGGTGGTAGTGAAGGATAAACAGTCCCTGACTTCTGGTTTAGGCTTTACCTTTACTGTGTTGGCTCTTTTTGTACTCTCCCTATTACCTGCCTTTAGCAGATCTGACCTCCTGTAGCCACTTGTCTATAATCTGTTTATTGTTTGACTCATGTGTTGTTCGAATTGATAATCCTCACTGCAATTTCTGCCCATTCTGATCTTTTCCCCAAAGGGAATTGCACGTTTTGTGCACAGAGGATGTGCACTGTCATGATGGTAAATATTGTTTACAGCCGTGTTCGTCCTAAAAAGTGTACTGTTTTTTCCCTCTGTTATGTTAAATTCCACACCAAGAAACTGGATTCATGACTGTGACATGTTCAGGGTGAATATGACATTGAAAGGATTGTTCAAATAATCAAAGTAAGCCCTCATTTGTTCCTCCGTGCCCGTCCAAACTATATTCACGTTCATCAATGTATTGGCCCCAGTAATGGATCTCTTTGGCCCATTGCTCCTGCCATCTGAGACCAGGCATACTTCTGTTCCACGCCTATCCACGGGTCTAGAGAAATAAAAGAGAATCTGAAAGAGCAAGAAATCTCCTTACTACCAAAAGAAAGCTTATTTAGCGTCCTAAAGCGATTGGAAGTCCCATTGGTGACTGATGGGAACCCGTCCTTGTGGTTAGGACTTCCAATCGCTTTAGGACACTAAATAAGCTTTCTTTTGGTAGTAAGGAGATTTCTTGCTCTTTCAGATTCTCTTTTATTTCTCTAGACCAGTGGATAGGTGTGTGTAGTAACTGTTCTTTATGGGGAGTGTATCCACACTAGGGGGCATATTACCAGCAAGTAGCGATATTTATCGCTAAATAGGCTTAGCGACGATTTTTTTATCGCTGCCTATCGCTGGATATGTTAGTGGAGAAAACATGCTATTAGCAACATTTTCTCCATTGTGCTAAAATATCCAGCAATAGCGTCGAAATGCATGAATATCGCTGAGAATACAGCGATATTCACGCATTAGCGATGAAATGCTCTTAGCCATGTTATCCACCTCCCATTGGATAACATGGCTAGGAACTGGTCTGGGCAGGTGTTTGGAGATATTCGCACTTAGCACGAATATTTCCAACGCTACGCCTGCCTTGCTAATAGGCGATAGCGACGTTAGCGACTGCTTTCATTCGCTAACTGGTTGGGTACCCCCACTTTGCATGTCATTAGCGCAATAAACATCGCTGACATGCAAAGCCACAGACACAGTCTGCCCTCCTGCTGCTGTGCCAAGCTCAAGCAGGGGAAGGTTGGGCAATAGGTTTCCTGTCACAGGGAGGTGTGACCACCTCCCAGACAGGCTTTATTGTATTGGGGCTGGGTGGGTGCACTATGAAAGTGCCTGAAGGTCTGCACTGGGGGCACATTTAGTGTCCCTGTGCATAGTACACCTCTAACCGGTTGCAGGAGCCATTTGCAAAACTGGCCAAAGGACATGGGTGTAACCACCCCTCTGTCCTGGCCCTCCCCTAGGAGGGTCCCCAGAGTTTGTCCAACCCCTTCCCTGGGTATAAAGTAGGAAACCTGACTACAGGACTTTAGATTTTACTTGGACTAAACTCTGCAAGAAGAAACCAAGTACTTTGATGATTTACACTATGCTGGATGACTGAAGAATCTACCTTGGAGTTAAGAAGTTACTCCCCTGCAAGGCAGGCAACAGTAACACATCTCACCGGTTTGCATCTCCTGAGCTCCTGAGGACTCTGAATATTTCTGCAACACAGAAGGTGGGTTCCTGAGCTTCACTAAGGTTGATCTGACCTCTCAGTAATTCTGATACCAGTATCCCTTGTGGGGGCCGTGCAGCCTGAACCCTTGTGCACTATGTACTTTTGCAGCAGCATATGCTTTTTGGCAAACCCTGAGGCTGTGCTTTGGGTTACATGTACAAAAGCAACAGTTGATGGACAGAATGCAGAACAATGTCATACATTCACCCCTGTGCAGAGATCTTGGCCTAAATCCGTTGTTTTTTTGCTCACCAAGCCACCCCAGTTCAGACATGGCCATATGCAAATCAGCCTTGACCATATGTGGGAATGGTTTGTCCAAACGTGGGTCCCGTGCTCACTATGCCACTGGAGTCAAGCTATCCTGGCTGAGGATGGCTGATAGCCAGAAACTGGTCCTAGGATGCTTGAATCCGGTCCTGGGAAGACATGGCTTGGCAGTTCGGGCTAGGCTGTTCCCATGAGGCACTGGGTCAAGACTGATTTGCATATGGCCATGTCTGAACTCGGGTGGCTTGGTGAGCAAAATAAAGATGGATTAAACCCAGATATGTGACTTTGGGGTGAATGTTTCGCCATTGTGGAACATTCCGTCCATCATCTTGTGTTTTTTGGGTTACATGTAGTCCTGACCCTGAGCAATATTTCCACCAATGATTTCCAGCCTCCATTCCACGAGTGCTCCGTGGCCCTGTGCTTTGTGTTTCAGCTTGAGGTCCCTTTGTGATTCCTGGTCCGTTGGCTTGTGGGTCCCTGTGAAAGTAACTTTGATTTATATTGGGCTTTCCTGGTTGCTCCAGATGTGCCCTGACTCCACTTAGCTTGGAGAGGTGCCAGGACCTTGTGGTCCTCACCGTAACCTGTTTTCTCTGCCCGTGTGGGTTGCATTTGCCAAGGCTTGTTGGTGTTCAATCCGGACACTGATCCCTCAGCACTTGACATCCTTTGTGGGAATGCTCACCTCCAGACTTTGGTCACCGTCAACATCACCTGGTCCCCGTGGCTGCAGAGTCAAGCATCCAATCATCACACCTGAAGCACCCAACATCGGTGGGCATTTGTCTACCGAGCCCCTGGTCACCCTGATTTGACCCAGACTCTGTGCCCTCTGCTTTCAGGTTCTTCTCACCTTGGACCCAGGTTTAAATTCCACTGAACACTTTTCATCGTCCCAGCAGCAGCAGCACTTCTTTAAGTCACACAATTTAAAACGATGAAGGTTTCCGACACCACTTGACCCCTATGCACCTGGGTCCCTAGGGATAGGTAACACGGGTATCCCGGTACTCACAAGGGTAATGGCCTTAGAACCTTCTATGTTCCAAAGGGTTTGCTTGAAATCCTCTCCTAAGTGTCTTTAAACTGTAAATTTCCAACTGTGACTTTCACTATAAAGTTGCATGGAACTCGTGTCTGTGTTCGCACACTGCATCCGTCCTCCGTGGGTCCCCTGTGTCACTCATTTGGGTGGTTCCTTGGGGTCCCAGCAATTCTACACACTTTAGGCACTGTGTCTAGTGAAGTCGTTCTTATACCATTTTTTTAGTATATGGTTTAGTCTCCCCCTGGATTTTGCTGTGTATTGGGCTATTTACTGTAGTTCTATTGATTAAGTATTATGTGCCTTGTGCTCTAATATCTTATAGAGGTTAGTAGAAAGTGTTTAGTAACAAAATACATACATGTTATATATATCGTGTGGGGTTCTCCTTTCATTTGGTCATTCAGGAGGTTCTGCTCTGGTAAAACAGGCTGCTTTACATTCCTTCAAGACTTAGCATGAAGGCTGCTCTCCATAGGTACCCCTAGGATAGCTTTCATAAAGGTCATCTTTGACCTAATCATCATTAATGGTTGTTTGGACTTGTACAGGGTGCCTACTTTAATTAGTGGACAGCATATTCCATGTCAACTTCTCACATTGGTGTGCAGCAGTTGGGATTCAAGCTTGCTATTGTTTTAAAAGATAAATCTCATTGAGTAATGAACTGAAAATCACTAAAGGTATTGAGGTACATATAATACATCAAGATTGAATAAAGTAAGTTCTACTGAACTTGGAGTTGGGTAGTCAAGGGCCTAGCACACTCTTCCTCCAACTCAAGAGAGCTTTGTTTCCCACTAGGTTAGTTAGGTGCCTACACCACATAACACTAGTATGTCTTCTAGAGAGGAGCCCAGTGGTTCTTTGCCAACTCGGTACAATGGTATTCCATTTTTAGAATTGAAAGCCAGGAGTGTGTCTAGGAAGCTGAGGAGAGGGATAAGTGGAAACACTCAACTCCTCATTGAGGTATTGCTTCTATAGGACCTCAGAAAGACCCCAGGGTTTGATGAGGTAGAAAGAGTGGGCAGTGCAGGGAATGAGAAAAGACTAGGAGGTCTCCCCTTCTTTGACATGGAATCAATCACTGAACCGGAGAATTTAGATGGTTCCAACCTGGCAAATCACGATCAGGAAGAGCATGCGGAAGGCTTTGAGGGCCCTCTCTTTAATCCTCCTGGTAGAATACAGAGTCTACCCTGGAGACCTAGGTCACCCTCTGAAGAATCTAGACACTCTGGGACTTCCATAGGTACTCCCATATCGAATACGAGAGAGAAACCCTATGCCAAGCAGTGCCAATTCTTAAGACTTGATGAAATCAAGCTTAAGCTCAAAAGAGAGCAATTGGCTTTGGATAAGGAAGCCTTCAAGCTCCAGAGAGCTAGTAGAAAATTGGGACTAGAGTCCCATGGTGGCAGTAACAGTGTCCCTAGAACTAGATAGCATTCTCATTATCATAGGAACCTGGACAAGATAGTCCCTCCCTACCAAAGTGGGGATGATGTCTATAAATGGATTACTGCACTGGAGAGGGCTTGTAAAGTACAGAGGGTCCCTCAGGAGCAGTGGGAAGCTATCTTGTGACTCTCCTTTGCTGACAAAGGTAGGGACAAGCTCCTCACTGTAAGAGAAGAGGAGGCAGATAATTACTCAGCCCTGAAAAGTGTTCTTATAGATGGGTTTGGCTTAACCACTGAACAGTACAGGATTCAGTTCAGAGACACCCAGAAGACACAGACCCAGGACTGGGTTCACTTTGTACATTGTGCTACCAAGGCTCTGGAAGGCTGGCTTCTTGGCAGTAGGGTGTTGTAAGTGCAGACCTCCCTGTTGAATGCTTATTGGGCAATGATTTGGAAACTTTAGCTTGCGTTGAAGTGGAACTCAGGACACATGCAGAAATTCTGGGCGCATCCCTGCAGATGTGTTTGCTATGACTAGGTCACAGGCAAAAGCATATTTTCCACTGAACAAGCCCTGGATCCTGGAATAATGGACCAGATGTCTCCCAAGAGAAGGAGTAGTAAGGGCAAAGGAGTGTCTCCCCCCTGCCTCAGAATACTGATCAGTCTCTTGAGGGAGATGAGCTAAGTCCTGAAGAAGGAACTATCTCAGAGGAACTGGAACCCGATCAGGTTGAGTTCTTGGTGACAGGGGGCCCTTCCAGGGCAGATCTGAGCCAGGTGCAGTTGAGCTGCCCCTCTCTTGAACCCCTCAGACAGCAAGCTGCTGCTGAGGCTGATCGGAGTGCCTGTGGGTCCTACAGGATAACTGGGATGATGGACTCTTATACTCAGAAATTAGAGACACCAAGCCTGGTGCTACCAGGAGGTTGGTTGTACCTGTGAAGTTTGGGGGCTTCCAATGGCACATGACATCCCATTAGCACGACACTTGGGCCAAAACAAGACCTGGGACAGACTTGTTCCTCACTTTCATTGGCCAAATATGTCGGAGGACACAAAGGAGTTTTGTCGCTCCTGTATCACTTGTCAAGCCAGTGGTAAGGCAGGTGGTACTACAAATGCCCCCTGATACCACTTCCTGTGGTGGAGGTTCCCTTTGAGAGTGTTGGGATTGCCATTATTGGTCCCATGGAACCTCAAACTGCATCCAGACACAGATTCATACTAGTGGTAGTGGACCATGCCTCTAGGTATCCATAGGCAATCACACTTATGGCTACCACAGCTACTGTGATGGATAGGGCCCTTCTGGGAATATTTTCCAGGGTGGGTTTTCCTAAGAAGGTAGTATCAGACAGAGATGCAAACTTTAAATCTGGTTACTTGACTGCTATGTGGAAGGAGTGTGGAATAAATTGCAAATTTACCACCCCACATCACCCACGATGCAATGGGTTAGTTGAGAGATTCAACAAAACCCTCAAGGGCATTATTAAAAGTCTCCCTGAAAAGCTCAGGTGTAAATGGAACATGCTTTTGCCCTGCCTTCTCTTTTCCTACAGAGAGGTTCCTCAGAAGGGGGTTGGTTACAGCCCTTTGGAACTTCTGTTTGGACATCCAGTTAAGGGTCCTTTATGTCTAGTGAAGTAGGGATGGGAGTTACCTCTCAAAGCCCCTAAACAGGATGTTGTGGACTGTGTGCTTGGTCTCCGCTCCAGGATGGCTGAGTACATCCAAAAACATTGTGGCTAGCCAGGAATTGCAAAAAGTCTGGCCTGACCAAAAGGCTGTGTTGACTGTTTATCAGCCAAAACAGAAAGTATGGATGTTGGAGCCTGTGGCCCCAGCAGCCCAACAAGACAAGTGGAGTGGCCCTCATACAATCATTGAGCAGAAGGGAGAGGTTACCTAGCTGGTGTACCTTGGAACTCCCAGTAGCCCCTATAGGGTGCTCCATGTGTACAGGCACACACCATATGTTGACAGGGTAGACATGGGCTCGCTCATTGCTACTGATGAGGGACAGGAGGAAGAGAGTGATCCAATCCCTAACCTGCTCCCACAGAACCCTAATGATGGTTCAGCTTATGTGTAGCCTTGGAAGGCAGCCTCACTGACCAGCAGCAAAATAATTGTAGGCAAGTCCTGAATCAGTTCAGACATATGTTCTCACTGACTCCATGTCAGAATACCTGGTGCACTCATGAAGTGGACACAGGTGAGAGTCTACCTGTTACAAATAAGATTTGCAGGCAACCTGATCATGTCATGGACTGCATCAGGACTAGCCCAATAGTTTTGGTACTAAACCTCACACCCAGAATGGCAAGATTGAGGTGAGGTTCTGTGTTGACTACAGGGGTCTCAATGCAGTCACTAGGACTGATGCCCATCCAATACCCAGGGTAGACGAACTTACAGATACTTTGGCCTCAGTCACGTTTCTGAGTACATTTGACCTGACAGCTTGCTACAAGCAAATCATATTAGCTAAGGATGCAAAGCCAAAAACAGAATCCTCAACCCCTAGTGGGCACTACCAATTTGTAGTGATGCCCTTTGGCTTGAGGAATGCACCTGCCACTTTTCAAAGGTTGGTGAACAAATTCCTTACAGGTCTGGAAGCCTATAGTGCAGCTTATCTGGATGATATTGCGGTATTTAGCTATACCTGGGAGGATCACCTGGTCCACCTGAGAAATGTTTTGGATGCCCTGCAGAAAGCAGGCCTCACTATCAAGGCCACCAAGTGCCAAATAGGGCAGAGTCAGGTTGTATACCTAGGCCACCTTGTTCAACCATTGCAGAGCAAAATCCAGACCACCATGGACTGGTTTACTCCAACTACCCAGACTCGGGTCAGAGCTTTATGGGCCTGACTGGGTACTACAGGAGGTTTTACAAAGTATGTGGATCCATAGTGAACCCTTTGAATGATTTACCTTCCAAAAGAATGCCTACAGTAACTGTCTGAGTACAACTGAGATGCAACAAATGCTCATGTTCTGCTAGTGATGCTGAGGGGTCTGAGTTGTTCAAAGGAGCAGATAACAGCAATGGAAAGTAAACGTGATAGTCACAAGGACTGATGGAGCAATTAAAATGAATTTTATGAGCATGTCAGCATGAGATTTTGTATTATATTAGATAATGAGAAAATAATACCTGTCTATTGTTTTTTTTCCTTCAAATTTTATTTATTGCACAGTTACTTAAAACCATTTGTAATATATCACAATTAATTATTTCTTTACGTAGCAAAACATAAAACAATATAAAAGGTAAAAAGTTTATTAAGATTAAAACACATTAGCACTGTGTCACTTTGTTTGTGCAAATCGAGACTATTTTTGTGCAATTGTCTGATTCATTGTCTTTGTCAAGTCTGGAGCGAACGTCCTGCATAAATCTCCCAATTCTGGCCAGATCAGTTGTTAATGTGCAAGCGAATATGGCTGTAACTGCTTCTTTTGTCGTTCGAACACCTTTGCAAAGCCATATGGGTTTTGGTAACTTCCGCCAGGATTGTAAGAGCCCCGTGCAACAGCACATCAAATGTGGCAGTGATTCTGTTTTGTAATCGCATATTCTGCATCAAATTTTATTTTCTATTTTCCAAGGTTTTCTAGCTGGGATTTAGCTATTTTATTGGGAGAGACACAAGTCTAGCCCATTGAATGATTTTTAGGACCTTTCACCCAAGTGCTTGATCAAAAAAAGGCTTGGAATTGTGGTTCTTGTAGGTTGCTATCACCCTAGATTGACCTCTTCCTTTTTGAAGATGTGTTAAATCAATTTCTCTTGACAATCGATAGCATTGTTTGTTTATTGCCTTTTTAATATTCGGATAGGTTATGCCTTCCTGGCTCCAGTTTTGTATTGCCAAGCCCAAACCTTCTACAGCCTCCTGCAGATAAGCCTGCCATGGGTTGGGTAAACAATCATAAATGGGTTTTAACCTGCTTTTCAAACTCCTATCCAGCGCTTTAAGTACAGAAAAGTAGTATTTTGCATGCGCACCTAGGCATTCTTTGCTCTAGTGCACCAGGCCAAATTCCAGACGAATCCCGCTATTGCGTTGTATTTCGGTAGTTTGAAAATACGTTTATACGCTCGACGCTGTGCTTTATCCATCTTTGTACTCATTTTGCCTGGGAAAGCCTGCTGGGCATATCCCGCGACTGCCCTTATTTTTGATTGTGGCACCTTTCTGATTGGAATGGTGGTGGGACTCTGCATTTTCTCTTGTAGCTTGCACAAAGCATATATTGTTGATTCCACCTTATATTTAATTTTATGTAAGTGCATATTAGTTTTTCCTGAGTCGCTCAACCAACTTCCAAGGTAATTGTAGAACTTTGAGATGGTTATTGTCTCCTTTCCCACGTGCCTTTTTAGGAGTGTTTTTCTTTTACAGTTCCCAAAGATCAGAACTTTTGTGTTTTCTGGGTTTATCTTTAATTCATTATTCAGATTGTAGGCATTTAGAGCATTCAGGGCCCTTTGTAAACCTGTTTTCGTGTGATCCTTCACCACAAGGTCATCCGCATATTGTAAGATTTGAATTTTGCTGACATCAATTTTTGGAAACTGCTAGGTTTGCATTTTGGATCATCTTTCCCAAGTCCACTGCATATATGTTAAAAGGTGTTGGGGCAAGTATGCATCCCTGTGTTAAGCCCCGATTTGTTATGCACTTTTTTGTTGTGATGTTGTCTACCAGTTTCACTCTGATCCAAATATTGGTATATAGTGAGATAATGGCATTAAGGAGGCTAGTTGGAATTTGCCAGTTGCACAATTTGGACCAAAGCTTGCACGTGGCACTCTATCGAACGCTGCTAAATAATCTATGAAGCAGGCATAGACTGGTTTCTTTTCCCTGCCATTGGCTTGCTGACCTAAATATGATATTGCCGTAATGTTGTCGGCAGTCGAGCAGCCTTTGCGGAACCCGGTTTGATAGAAGGGGAGAATTTCGTTTTCTTTGACCCATCTGGTTAATTCTGTAAGCAGGGTATTTGCATAGGCTTTCCCTTCGATGTCCAGCATGGCTATTAATCTGTAGTTCTTTGGTTCTGTTATCACCCTTCTTGAATATGGGTTGTAGGATTGACCTGCGCCATGAGTCTGGCACCTTGGTCCTGGTGCTCCATCTTTCATTATCTTTCCTTATCTTTTTGATCGCTTTTTCAATGGCTCTTACGTCCTGGTCTTTAAGCATGGCTATGTTTGTGGGTTCCGCATCGTTGTTTATGCTCTCTGTATGCACCAAAGAGCTTCCACGTTTAGTGAACTATTCCTTGTCCACGTATGTTGCATCAACATGTCTCACCCATACGTCGGCGTGTATGGCATTACTCCGGACTGCTCTTTTATTATTATCCAGCTCTGCTATATAATGCCAGAGTTGTAATTGTTTATGAGGTTTTGTTAGTTCGTGGATTTTGAGCCACTCTTCTTCAAGCCTGTTTTGCTTGACTGTCCAGAGCAGTTGTTTCTGTTCTTTGTGCAGTTCGTTGTACTCATCCCATGTATTTTTCGAGCCGGCGATCTTATATGCTCTTTATGCCCTTCTTAAATTACGAGTTATTTTACCCAATTTTTTAATATCGTCGTAGATTGTGTTATGGTCTTCTCCTTATGATTGGGCTCAGCTGTCTTCAGGCATGTTTTCAGTTCATTTGTCCACTTTGACCAATTTTCCCAACTGTGTTGTTCTCTGTGTGGTCTTGTTTTTCTTTCCAATATTTCAGAGCCGTCACCTGGTGAGTGTTCCTTTTTATTCTTCTCACCAGGGCGTGTTCTTCGGCGCCTGTTGATTGGGAGACCATTATAATTCTTTCTCGTTCTTTGGTTGTAATATTGAGTTCTACCTGGAGTAATGCATGATCGCTTGTGTCATATATCTTGATTTCAAAATGTTTAATTTTGGAGGCTAGCTGGTCACATAAAAAAATATAATAAATTGTGGAGCAGTTCTTAAATGTAGTTCTCCTTTGCATAGTTAGGTCTGGCCTTTTTTGTAAGTACTCAGCTGAATTAAGTTCATAATCAAGTAAAAAGTTATTGAACATTCTTTCAGCACCAGTTAGGTAATTCTTTTCGCACTGTTTTGTTCCTAAGTGGTGCAAATTGAAGTCACTCACAAGCAGTTTCGCCGGAGTCCGATATGTGCATAGAATTTCCTGTATTGTTGTAATCATAGATTTTGTAGCCTTTAGTTTCCATTGGGCTGGTGTGTTTAAATATACATTAATTACAAGCAAAGAGACAATGTTTTCCTTGACGCTTTTTCCTTCCATTAGCAGTGCTTGTAGCAAGTTTGAATTGGTGTTTATATTCCTATAAGTTAATTGTTTTGTGTGTTTAACATAAATTGAGATCCCACCTGATGGTCTTCCATGATGGTTATCTTTGGTGGCAAGTTGATGGAAACCTGCATACCCTTCCAAGTGTATGGGTTCAGTTGCCCAGGTTTCTTGTAGGCATAAGAATTCGCCCTCTAGCAATTTTTTTTTTGCTGTCACTTGTCTGAGGGATTTTTATAAGCCAGCCACATTCCAGTAGACAAGTTTGATATATTTTTTGCACTTGACCTGGTTTGGCAGTCTTTCCCTCTATTAACAAGTTTGTTCTTGACTTTGCTTTAAGATCCCCCGAAAAGACCGCATTGTACTCTTTAGCGTCAGGTATGACAAATGGAACTCTGTGTTTTGCTGTAATTCCCATTAAAATTCTCCCTCCATTGTTTTTTTTGCGGTGCCTCTTCTTTTATTATTGTATTTGCAGTTGCTTCCCCCTGGGTGCTTACAATGATACTTAGGGTATTATAATTCTGTTCTGGTTGTTTATTCGAGGTACCTTTCAATGTGCTATAGAGGTGTTTATTTTCTTTATGTCGTTATCCGTGTTTGATAATTCCAGTAAGATTTGCGGGTATTTTGCTTGCTCAGGTGTCATGACTACTATACCCCAATATTTGAAAGTTTCTGTTTCCAAGAGCACAGCTTCTGTGATGTAATGATTTGTCCAGGTCACTGCTGTGTTTTCCTGGTTGGGGTTTTCGTCCCTTGGTTCGAAGTGAACACTCTCCATGTCTGCACTTGTTATGTTAGACAAAGATGGAATATGTTTTAGGACCCTTAATAGGTTGCCCCTATTTATGATGTCATGTCTGCCCTTTGATGTATAACATGGTTGGAAGACGCTTAGTTGTGTGTCTCTTCTTTCAGCCAGATAGGAATTGTTGAAAATTTCATTATGCAGGGATTTAGTTGCATCAGGCTTTGTCTCACCTGAAGACTTAGATGTAGCCCCATGAGATTGGGTCTTTCCTTCCCCCATTTTATTTTTGGGGTATTCATTTAGTATTTTGTCCAAGCTAATGGTTATTGTGTCCCTAAAATCCCTCTTTGCTGCCTCTTCTTACTCGGGTTTCTTCTGAGTTTCTCTAATGTCCAGATGTTCAACTTTCTTCTGCTTTTCTCTGGTAGCTAATTCAATGGGACTGTTCACCGTCACCTTGCCATTTCCTAATTGTTTATTTGCTTGTATCTGTTTGGAAAAAATGTGATATGGTTTTTTATTTGATTGCTAGTCCTGGTTCTGGTTTAATGTTGTTACTGGTTCGATTGAGCCATGTGTTGCGTTGTCCACAGCTTCCTCTAAGTTGTGTTGTCTTCTCGGCCTTTCTTTTATTTTTTTAGTTTTTTTTTCATATGTCTGGTCACGTTAAATTATGTTAGTTTGGTTAAAGCTCCTTGCTTTTCCTCCAGATTTAAATTTTCTATGGTAACTGTCGATTGATTGGCCAGTGCTGAGTTAGAAACTACGCTTAACTTATTTGGTTCCTCTTCTCTGTTAGTGTTCTGAGGCCAAGCTAGCATATTATTAAGCTTGTTATCGTCGATTACCCTAGTCTTTAGTTTAGTTTATTTGTTTAGCATAGTTAATTAAAACCATTGATATAAAAAATCTATATTAGCACAATTATCACATTATGGAGAAATACACTGTCATTTTTAAAAAAATCTGTGCATTTAAAAACAGTCTTATTACTACCAATGTTAAGTTACTATTAAAGTCCAAAAATTAAAAGATTAGGACAGGAGGTGCTAAACCAGGGGACAAAAAAAGTCAGTAATAAGTTTTTGGGTGGGAGGGGCAGGTAGCGCAGGAGCCGAGGAGGGTGTTAAGAAATTAGCCAGGAGTCTCACAAACTTTCCAACCCTAGCAAGCGCTTGAATGTCTGTGGAGGTAAAACAAAGAGAAATAGCCTCCCAGCATGACCTAGTGCCCCATTTTAAAAATAAAGGTTTTAGTAAATGCCTTCTGGGGGCGTCCATGGGAGGGCAACAACACAGAAGGTGTGGCCATGATTCTTTACGGTATGAGCACAGTCTGCAGGCCCCCCCTCCTTTGAAGGAGCCCATCTGTGGGAGGCCGTAGAGCACAGGCCTAATAGGCGCATAAACATTATATTTTTCCGTGCAGCTGCGTTCAGTTTTTCCATTAAGTAAAATTGTGGTACCCCAGGCTGGTATGAAACATTCAAGGGAAGCAAGACAGTTGTTGTATTTAAAGCCTTTAGGTCAATCCGATGGGAGATTAGTTTCACCTGCTTGTTGATGACTTTTTTCCACACTGAGTATGGCAGGGAGCTGTCAATCTCTAATGATTTGATGGCCTTTGTAATCTGACAACTCCACGGATTTCCAGGGACGGTAAAGATCTCTTTTAGGCAGAATTTTAGGGTGGTATCTGCTGCTTTTAATGACATTATAAAATATTTCAAAGTGTCTGCCTCGCAGTAGATGGACTGCCTTTGTGATTACCCTAGTCTTTAAGTCCTCAATAAGGGTAGTCAGAACTTCTGGGATTGTTGCCAGTTTATCAAATGTTGGGCAACAGGCACATTCTGTGTTTAATGTGGTCGCCTAGGCCTGTGCTCGCATGATTAGAGAATTGAGATCAGCCAATTTTAGGACAATCCCTGAAATTGCATTTGCCATGATGTTTAGCAGGTCTACTTGCACATCCATCTTGTTTGATTGGTAGTTTAGTGCCTCCAAAGTGAGTTGTGATGGTTTGAAGAAGATATCTCATATTGTCCCTGAGTCGGTTGGTGGCGCTATTTTGGTTGTTAGTGCTGGCGCGTGGGTATCAAAGCTTTGGCTTAGATTTGGTCCTTTAGGCGATTTTTTTATTGGTGATGATATTACAGATTGTGAGGTTTCTTCTAGTGCCTTGATATTCGGATGTGTTTCCTGATAGTATACTTGCTTTGGTTGAGAATTTTTACCTGGACCTCTATTGGTTGTTGAGCCTTCGTACTAGTGAAATGATTTTGTGCTTTTTGCCCGAATGAACTATCAGGCACCTTTTGTGGACATTCTGTCGCATGCGGAGATTGTTCTCTAGATGTAATTAGCTCCAGATCTGTTATGGACCCCCATGAATTATCTTGACGTTCTATTGGTTCTTGGTGTAGCATACACTCGGTTGGGTCCATAGCTATTCTTGGGTCATTTGTGTTGTCAAGGTCCTTTATATCGCATACTCCATTTGTATCCTTTACTTGTGTGCCCCTAGTGTTCTTGTTTATTGGTGTGATTGGTCGGGGTAATTGATTATCTCCCTCTTGTTTGGTGAGCATTATCCCTGCTGGGACTTTTAACAATTCAATCTTACTTGGTCCATTATTTGTTCTTATAAAGGAGCGTAAAATTGGCGATATTAATGTTAGCGCCTCCTCCTCAGTTTTTGAGTTGTTGTTGTTCGCCGGTATTCCTTACGCTTTCTTTTCCTTTTTGTTGGAGGGCAAGGCGCTGTGTCTCTTCCAGACCTCACATTTTGTTATGTTGTGTTATGTTGTGATGTGTTGTGTTGTGTTGTGCGCAACACAGCACCTCAAGCCGGGGCTAGAAACCCTGGAGTCAGAGAGCTGCAATCCACGCCCTTGCTCCGGCTGGCTCGCTTGGCCGCTTAGCCTTCCACACGGCCACACGGCCCCTGTAACTCCCTCGCCTGGTCTGGGCAAAGCAGGGCAGGGCGCACAAACCAAGAACCCGGGTGCAAGCAGCAATTCAGGCACTTTAGACAATTATGGTGTCCTTCCTTGCACCGCTCCGCTCCGCTCAGTTCATGTGTCTGTTCAATACATGGGACAATTATACGTTGTGGGTGTCCCCGTTTTAAAGCACCAAGTGCATAGAACCGTTGGAAAACACACGTGTTTAAACTGTTTATGTGTTTTAATTATTGGGCGCCAAACATTTCGAGGAGCTAGCTGTAGTTATGCCTTATCAAGTTGCTGCACAAAGGAGTGTGATGCGGCTGCACCTCAGGCACTTCTAACTTTCACAGATTTATGACCCCTTCAGTGTCAGCCATACGAAGAAAGCTCTGATTTTCCCCTTCTCACCTTCAGCCATCGTCTAATCCCGGTTCGCTGAGATCCTGCCACTCTGCCTTCCCAAACACGCAGCATAAGCGCTGAGAAAGACACTGAGAAAGGTGTCCTGAGTCCTGAAAAATGTACAGTGAACGGCAAACAGGAGCCCCCGCCAAGACCAGTGGGACCTGTGGGGTCCATGGCACCTAGGGCTGAAGGGTAGGACCGGCGGTGGGAGGCAGCCGTTCGGTGTCCTCGCTCCTCGCTCCTCACCTCTTGGTCTCGCTCTCCTCACTCTCCTCTTCTTGGCAAACACAAAAACCGGCTATTGTTATTTTCAGTCACCCCTGATGAAGGGCTACAGCTGCCCGAAATGGATTGGGTTTTTCATAAACTGCTTTTTGATGAACTTTGTGCTCCTACGTCTTCTTGGAGTGAGGTCCGGAGGGGCACGTCTTGAAGATGAGAAACATGGAAAATTGCATTACCTTGCAGGAGGACTTAAACAGTTTCAAAATGAAAGAGAGGATAATTATTGGAAGCAAAAGCAGTTAAATAGAAAATGATGGGAAAATTAATAAATGCAGAAGCATTTTGAGCTGTTCCAGTGGTTTGGTGAAAAAATTTGCCCTAGCTGGATGTGGTTACAGTTTCAGACGTGCAGTTTGGGCTAGGCACGTCACCACTGAGCACGCATATGGCAAATCTTGAATGATAAAGGAGGAGGAATCAGAGGTGTGCAACTCGCATATGTATGATGTTTAAACTAAGCATGGGCAAATGTTGCGAATCTGGCATTCGCACATTTGCGTATTTGCGAACTCACAATCCGCAAAATCTGCGAATTCTCGCGGATTTTCTTTTTTTTGTGTGTTTGCAAGGGTTTCTGCCAGTTCGCGAGGGTTTTGTACCAGTTCGCAATTGCGAACTTACTTGTCGGCTCGCAACGGTCGCGACTATGTTGTTTCTACGTCTGGTTCATCATCACAGGTTCACAGCACCCTCTGTTTCACCACTGCCACCCTCTGTTTCACCCATGCCACCCTCTGGTACATCAATGCCACCCTCTGGTTCATCACTGTAGATTATGGGGGGAAAAAGCAAGCACACCTGCCCTGCTTCAACTGACATGAATTAATTTGGGGTTGATTTATTAATGTGTCACTGTTTTGAAATTCCAGTCTGGCACCTGCTTCCTTATCTATAATTTGCTTTCTGTTGCAGTGCAATTTTTTTTTCCAGGACCTTTGTGGCCTACTTGTAGCTATTCTATGAGCCTGCTGTGAGGGTCAGAGCAGGGTCATAGAATTGTTGCAACTAGCAACTGAACTCTGGAGGGGCTCCAGTCAGGAAGCACTACAGGGAATGGTTACTAATGATGAGTTTGAACTTTTGCACCTGCTGAGTGCTTTCAGTTTTGCAAAACTCGTTTTTCTGCAGAACAGCAACTGTAATGCCCCAAACAAATTTACTTGTGAAAGTTGATTTCTAATCCAAAAGTGATCCAAAGAAAGTCAAAAGGCCACAAATCCAAAAAAGTACAGGCAAATGTCAACCTGAGGAGTTATTCTGATAAAAATCATCATTTTCAGAAGGTCCATTCTGCTTGCTAGTGGATTTCTTGTGCAGAATTGCAAATTTTGTAATTTCGCGAGTGCGAGATTGTTGCTGCCCGCCGCACCTACATGTTCGCAATTGCGAACTCTCGCGATGCGTCGCCAAACTCCCGCGGGATCCCGCAGCAAGATCCAAAATGGCACAGCACTCGCAAAATATCAAGAAAAACAACTCGGCAAACTCTGAATGACAGTAAGTGAACGCCGCACGACGCAATATTGTATCACCAAGAAAAAAAATCCGCTGCGTGCGAATTTGCGGATTTTCGGTAAATTTGTGAGAGTTCGCGGATTGAAAATTTACCGAAAATCCACAAAATCCGCGAGCGGAACGGATTTTCCGCCCATGCTTATTTTAAACCCCTAGACACTATCTCATGCCCACTATTCGGAGATCCCCCTACCCTTCTCCCCACCTTCTCTCCCCTTGGACCTCTCCACTCATTATTGCTTTACGATACTATCAAACGATAGCTGTCATAGATACCCTATCATACGACACAGATTTCATGTCGCACATTCTCTTAATTTTCATTGGGATTTATTTCACCATGGTTCCAGCTGTACTAGCTACATCAGTTATAATTCCTACAACCCTACTTCTGTGTCTTACCTTGAGGATGTTTGTTGAACACCAAGCTTACCCATGTATGTGTTCCTTGCAAGACTTACCTCTCATAGTTACATGGGTTGCACATCCTCCATATGTGTCGCAAGGCTTTGGTAATACTGGATTGTTTGTATGTTTTATTAAAAGAAACTACAATATTTGGAACAAAAAGAGAGATGTCACACATTGCATTGTTCCACTTACCATCGATATGTCGGTAGATTTATTCATAAGAGAACAAACACGCCTTCAGCTTTTTACGTTATATTTAGAGTAAACTATGAATGCATATTTCATTGAAAAATTACAATGGGGCATATTAACAAGGGCCTTATCTTCACTTTATTGGCTTTAAAAGGCAAAAAAGGGAAAAAATATCACCCTATCTACAAGGGGATGCTAACATGCATTAGCGCATGTTAGCAGCCTTTTCCCCGACGCCTCGTTCTGCATCTCTAATGAGATGCAAAGTGAGCATCACTGGGCGTACCTCACACAGGGGGACTTGTATGTGTAACATAGGAGGTGGATTACTGTGTCACGACCACAGGGTCATATCATCAAGCACCTCGCTGTTTTGCAGGAAACATCGCAGAAAAACAAGCGATGGACCCTGCAAAACGGCGATTTCCCCTCTATCGCTGGAATTTTTATTGCCATTGCGCTATGCGTTGTTAATACAGCGCAAGCATGGCGAAACGTTCCAGCGATAGCCGGCGTTAACAAAAACCACACTAAGCACGGTCAGCGATAATTAACGCTGACTCTCGTTGATATGCCCCATAAATATTTTTGGTTTATTGATTTTAATTGTCACTGCTTGCACTGCAAACTAGGAGCATGCCATAGCCTAACAGTGTTCACAGAGGCTTTGAAAAGTTACTTTATTATTTTAATTACAATTTGAAATCTTTGCCTGTTTTCTAAACCTCTGTGAGATTTCCTTTTACTTAACAATCTGTCAGGACTTGTCAGCTCACCGTCAAGCCATTGCAGGCATATGCTACTAGCGATCTGCTGTGGAAAGAACAGACATGCTTATTTTACCACCTTCCCTATATTAATGCCTTGTTAGGGCCTTTTATACGTCTCCTGCTAAAAGGTGCGACCTCTGGAGCAATAGCAATTTATCCATACATCTAGCTTTCTCTGCCTGTCACAGCTGGTAACAGTTGCTAACCCTCCTGGGCCGCTTTTCATCTTCGGCGCCAGCTTTTTCAATCTCGAATATATTATTTTAACTTGTCAGAGAATAAACAGGACAATTACTTAGACCAACGTGGGCCGAGAGTGCTGATAACTAAAGCTTAAATCTAGCATTGTCACTATAATGTTCTCATGTTAAACCAAGCACAATGAGGTAGCTTGCCATTTCAAATGAAAACATTTGTCAAGCTCTCCAATTCAAAATCGACCAAGTGCAGAATCTCTTCATTTGCAGCGCTTGATGACAAATCTGGTGGCGAAGTGCGAGGAAATGTGAGTTGATTAGGGAGGGAGGAATGGACTGTCAAAACCAGAAAGAACTAATAATGGCGCTGTCACACAGACTTCTGTAACGTGCATGTGTTTTATAAAAGAACATGCAATACTTCGAACCATATGGCGACTCTTTGTTACATGTAGAAGTCCCTGGGAATAGCGTTGCATTCACAAAGAGAGGTCTTTGCTAGAACTAAATTGCCTTCATTGTATTTATCACTCTGCTTCCACATCGTGATAAAACAAGTCATTACAGCAAACCTAATGCTTGCTAACAATTGCTCACGTCCCTGTAGAGGTGCCAGTATCGGATGGTGTATAAATGGAAAGATACGGAGATGGGGAAATTGTTCGACTACGGCGGGATAGATAACCGAATTTGAATACAAAGGTAAACAATCATTTCAGTGGAACGATTGAGGCATTTATTTTTCAGACTTTGAAAGGTTGCGCAAACTTTGGTCGCACACATACTGAAACTGGTGCATTTGGGAAATGAACTCCATACACTTCATTTTGATAACTTTATTTCGTTCAATGACCATAAAAGTGCAATAAAATATGTACAGGCACAGAAATAAAACATTAATACATTGAGATAAAGAAATTATTAAACTTTGGTTATCAAAGATATGAAAAAAAAGTGAGAAGCAATAGTCCGTTATTTCTTATTAATAAAAACAGTTCTTCTCCGCCACATGCCAAGTAAAAATCGGGAGACAGCAAAGACAATGGGAGGGGCGGTATCGTAAGTTAGAACTCTGCAAGCTTGTACACAATGTCTGAAACCCAAGTTTTTGCATAGTGGGATAATCCAGCGCTTCCGGATTTCGCTATATGCCGGACAAAAAAAGAAGATATGTACAATGTCTTCTCTACAGTATTTACAAGCAAGGCAGTTAGCCTCCATCGATTTTGCCCATCTGGATGTCAATACCCCAATCGGTATAGAGCCGTGCCTCAGTTGGATGTATAGCTTTCTTGCAAGTGGAGGCTGCACTAGATCCAGAAACACCTCCGTCCTGGATTCGGCTTTCATCAGTAGGAACTCAGTAGACAGCCTGCCCAGGGAAGTTGAACAATGTAGCATTTTAAGGTTATGCGATCTTACAGCCGCCACTAATACAGTCCTTTGCGTCCTCATGCAGCTGTCCTCCGGTGTATCCCAAAGTTGGGGTAGGCCAATTTGGTAGAGGAGAGCCTTTACATGTGCCAACCAGGGTATGTTCTTGTTCTTTAGCTGCCCCCAAATTGTAATGAACTCTACTCTAAAGGATACAAGCTCCGGCACAGACCAGAACCTTCTCCAGTAGAGCAGAGGTTGTGCAGCTACCAAATCGTTAATGGGTTCCAAGCCCAAATCCAAGCGTAGCGGTATGAGGGGCGTACTTTGAGGAAGAGAAAATAGATGTCGCATGAAGGCCTGCTCGACCTTCAGTAAGTTGCATGCATTTGTGTGTCCCCAAAGTTCTGCCGCGTACAAAGCTGCAGACCTGACCTGTGTTTTCTCCATACATGCATATGCCTAATGCATTCCATATTTAAAAAAATACAGATTCTTGCATTATTCAAATTAAACTAAGTAAAATAAATCCATTTTTCAAAGTAGGAAGATCCTTGTAGAAGTCAAATTTAATAAAAAAAGGTTAGGAATTTGCAAAGCAATGAAAAACGGAAAAAAGCAAAAGCAACATGATGACCTGCACATGTCCGCTCAACAACATGGGGCAAAATGAAAAACATTGTCAAACAAAGTCCAGGACCCTGTCAAATTATGAAGGTGAACTATACAAATAAAAAAAAACATTTATCAGTCAAGAGGACACAATTAAGAACAATGTATAGCATATTTTTGTATTTATTTAAAGAGTTTTGTATAGAGCAAACAAGACCCTTGGGAATCAGAGCGCTTTACATTGCATGAGGTAGAATGGAGACAAATCTTGTATAGTAAGGCTATAAACAGTGATATGACATAATTTAAGTATACATCCCTAAAGATAAAAACTAAATATATGGTTAACACAATATCTACAGTAGTGCATGAGATCAGACTTGGCATATAACTATCTATATATTGTGATTTCCTGATAGCAAAAAGATTTTAAGTGACCTTTCCTAAGCATTCCATATTCAACAAGTTCTAGGTCCAGGATTTGTATAGTACAGGACGAGGCTATCTCCCAAATATTTGTAGGCCTATAAAAACTGGTTAACATAGTATGAACATTGACATGAGGTAGATTTGGGATACATCAAAGTGTAAAGGATTGTGGTTAACTTATCCAGTAAATTCCATCTTCTCCATCCCTGGAGTACCGCCCTCGAGTATTTCAAACTCAGCTGGTGAGTTTCTTTTCAATTCCCCTGAGTAAATGTCTTGGTCCTAACTCTGTCACGGTGCTAAAGAGGATCCATCTTGTCTATGGGAGCAACTTGCTCATTAGAAATATTTTCGTTTCCCTCTTAAATGTTGCTGTGTTTGTTATCTTTCTAATGTTTGGTGGCAGAGAGTTCCAGATTCTGGGGGCTGCTCCTGAGAAAGCTCTATCATAAGTTCTCTTCTTCCAGAAAATGGGTGGTCTCAGAACCAGCTTCTTGGCATTCCTAGCTGGTCTATTTCCTCCAGATACTTCAATTTCTGGGCAAGGTGTCTTGGTGTGTGTAATGAAGCGCTTTGTGGGCGATACATGCCATTTTTAGCTGAATTCTGGTAACGTCACAATCAGCAACGTCACAATGATTCTGGCCTATTGATAAATACATAGGCCACATTTATGGGGTATTGGCATTGGGCAGCACTGCAAGGCTTCTTGCGGAGCTGCCCTACACTAATGTGAAAGGGCAGGAATGCACGCTAGTTATGAAATCCAGTGCAATCCTGTCCTTTCCCCCTGCGTTGTGTACAAATTGCTGCCTAGCGCCAATAAAGGCACCCATGCAGCATAGTGGAAGGGTGTCTGTGTTGCATGCAGGATTGTTTTTGTGCAGGAAGGGGCACCTTCCTGCACAAACACAATCAAGAGGAGAAATAAAAATACTTCGCCTCATTACGCTTGCTCTGGCGAGGCTTAAGGTTTTGGTGCTACCCATGTTTACATGATTAGGTAATAAGCCCCACAGACATACGTTTAAAAACGCATTAAGGAGCAATCAGCCAGATTCATCATTGAAAATTGCGCTAGCAAAGGGCAAGATTCTGAGAATCTGGCCCTTTGTGAGCGCAATTTTTGCATTTGGGATTCATCATCCCAAATGCAAAAACCGCTAATAGCAAAATCGCAAAATTGCGAGGAATGGCATTTAAGGAATCTCTATTTGAGATTCCTTAAATGCAATTCATTAACCATTTTTAATTTGCGAATTCGCAATTTTTGGCCGCTATTTACCGCGAAGTCTGACTTCGTGGTAAATAGCGAAAACTTAGAAAAATGCACTTTAGTGCATTTTTCTAAGTTGTATGTTACACACACACATGTCCTTTGGACATGAGTGTGCGCAACATCAGTCTACATTTTCATTTCAGGGGTGCTCCAGGGTGTCCTTTGGACACCCCTGGCACCCTTGAAATCGCATCCTACTTTGCGATTAGCAAATTGCTAATCGCAAATAAGGAATAACTCCCCATTTATTCCTATGGGCCTTTCGCGATTAGCAATTTGCTAATCGCAAATAAGGAAGCTGTAGGAATCGCAATTTATTTTGCGATTCCTACATGAATCCCGTTTTGCAAGTCCTTAATAGCGATTCCTTAATAATAGCTATTAAGGACTCGCAAAACGGGACAATGATGAATCTGGCTGAATATGCCGATATAGCTGACAAAGTGTACCCAACTCAGCCTTCTGTCTGAAATAGAGACACCACCCTCTAACCGTCGGAATTGGCACAAAAACATGTCGTACAGGGTCTCTGAAGTACATTTGTGTGAATTTCACCCCACCATGGCAAACATGTACAATCAGTTAAGTCTATGATGTGCAATACTTACTGGACTAGTGTCTACATCATAGGGGCATGAACTTTGAGAATCATACTAGCACTTCAAATATTGAGTTGTTGTGTGTAAATATTGTTTTCTAAAAACATAATTACTTTGATGCATATATCAGTGCCATCAATGTTATCATTTGTGATGTGTACAAACATAATGTTTTTGAAAAATAATTTATTAAATTTTTGTTTACAATATGATCTTAACATTGAATAACTAGGAACATTAAACTAGAGAAACAAGAAAGAACTGACTTTTAAAATATTATGGCTGAGTCCATTATTTCAATACTAATTCTATAATGAACCCTTTTCATTTGAACTGATGTCACTATGTTATGATCCTCATTTCCTTTGTTTCCGCAGCTCTTCCTCAAGGCACTTTAAGATCTGTGCTAGGCAAAGATAAAAAAATTGCTCTTTCCTCAATTTTTTGTTTTTCCCTTAAATGCATGTCATAATAAAATATATCATAACTTTAGTTACTAGAAACTGTTGTGTCATTTATTGCCCTTTTGTTGTTCACAAATGTGTTTTTTTTATTGGTAACAGAGCCTATAAGAAAACCTATGAATGCCCAAATACTTCAGTGTTGATTGTGCCCCTATAAGATTCATAACATCTGGTATTTTTACCTCTTTGGCTGTTTCCTACAAAGTCAACTATTCTGCACAGAAGAGCCTTATATGTATACATTTGTATTTATCTAGAGTGTGCACTTCATACTGTTAGACATAGGGAGATTAGGTGATTTTCTCAGAAACTCACTATATTTAGTCCAGCGTAGAAGCAGGGAATTTGAACCAAAGGCAGTAGTTAGAACCTCTAGACCACATCTCTTCACCCATTCTGCTGTCAGAGTTTTTTTAGTCACATAAAATAAAAAAATGCTGGGTTTATTTACAGTCTTTAACCAGGCAGTAATATCTCAAGCTCATCTCTTTGCACCTTGGACCTCAAAGCAGCATGGAAACAAATGGTTTTATAGTACTTGTTGCACCCTTCCACATATGGCAGGGTAGTGTCTCTCATTGTGTTTGCCAGAGGACTCTACTGGTCCTTGTCAGAAAGTCATCCTTTGTGCCCTGATCAGCCCCCTTTTTTGACTGATAGGGGTGGTTACTGACTCTGTTTAAAAGGTATATGGTAATTCCTGTAATTACAATTGATACTGACAACCTACCTGTAAGTTCCAAAGATATGGTGAGGTATTGTTTCTGCTGTCATTTTAAAGCCAGTCCTGCTTTTAAAATAAAACTGTGTCCAAATTTGCCTTTGGAATTTAAAGTACTTCCAAATTCTAAAACTACCTTTTTTATTACATATGTGTTACCCTTAAGGCCTACCCTAGGTGCCTCAAGAGTAGGCTGCCATGTATTTAAAAGCACTGTCAATATAAAATAGAAATATGTTGTATATGCCCTGGTGAAGGAAAAACAGCCAAAGTAATTTCCCCCATTGTAGTGCTGCTAGCTTCATAGGCTAATGTGTGAAGGCTTTATTAAACTTTAATAAAGTCTAACTTTTGACAGGTTTGAACTAGAACACTAAGTCAATGGCAATGTCGAACTTCGACTCAGGCTGACCATGCTGAAAGATCTGGAGCTCTTCCACAAAGAAGACATAGACCTTCAGGATTCACAGAGGCATCGTACTGCAGTAGGCCACTATCATCAAACTGAAATCCGGATTGAGGAAGCCGATCACTTGACATCGAGATAAAAAGATCAAAAAAGTGATTACGTTCAAAGGTGAAAATTAGGTGTGGGTGGGGAAGCTCTTCTCCACTGTTGGAGTTGGTGGATGTTTGCCAACTCTGCCCTCGGCCTGGTGTGTGGCGTTCTGGAAAAGTCTGCAAACCCCCAAATGGCAGAGTTTCTCTTGTGAGCTGCTCACCTTCATTAAGTTGGTGAGCACGAGTTAGGAAAATTGAGTGCTGGCACTTGTATGTGGTGCCATTCGCGCTGATTTTACAGCGTGGAACACTCTCCTGGCACTAAAAATCAGTGCAATCAGCCCAACGTGCTAAAATTCCACCAATTGCAGAATTTTGTGGAGTTATTATGTAACTCTGTAGAATTATGCAGAGTAAAACTCAGCGAGTTCAACCCCCTAGTAAAAACTTGACAAACCCCAAGGACAAAAAGTATATCACCTGCGCTCCATAGCATTCGGCCTGAAACTTTGACTGCATACCGGTCCAGTGCAACCAGATAGCAGCAGTTGGCGCTTTTCACTTTTAGGCAATAGAAAGCCCATTTTCTCATTAATCTTTAAAATTTCATATTTCAGGTTCCCTACATTGGATGTTTCTTTTGGGGAGTAATGTTAAAGATTAAAATATTCTCTGCTTCTATGAATTGGTGTTAGATTTTATATTGTGTTTTTTGTCCTATTTATTTACTTTTTGGTTATATTAAATGCTTTACACACCTGTCTTCTAAATTAAGCCTGACTGCTCATCAGCCAATCTACCAAGGGTAGAGCACAGATTACTATATTGAGACTAGACTTTATTTGTGATTGTTGTGTTATTACTAGCTGCAGGTATCTACCTGCACCTACTAATAAACAACCTTCCAATAGTCCTCCTTGCAAATACAATACAGCATGTGGGTTTGAACTTTACCTTTTGGTTCTGATAGACTTGCAATTTATCAGTCCCGCAGCGCAAGGTTTTTTTATATTAAAGTACAGGCGTCATGCTTGCAGTGTCTCTGATTTGCAATTCAGTTGAACTAGTTATTTTATGTCAGATAATTTTCACTTGTTTTGAATCATTTGTAGCACTTTGTTATTGTTAGAGTTCACATGAAGCAAAAATGTATTTGACTTTACAAGAATATGAACTGTGCTGCTGTTCTAGTATGTATTTAGTTTTGCATTGATAGTGAGGAGATCCAAGAGATCTCTTTTTCGTGAATTGATCTTCTGGATTACTTCGGAGGGTTTTCAGAACTCTACCACTTCCCTTGCGAATTAATAGAAGAAGACTGTGAATACCATCCATCTTTCCCAACATAAGACACAATTGCATGCTGACAAAATCCAATCAAAACAAAAACCACAATTACCACAGTGCTACCTGCACACTAGACATGCATCCAGATGGACTTTATGCAAATAGCCTGCAAATGATCAAATAAATACAAACACAAACCATAAAGATAATCGTCTGTACATGCTCATAATCAAACTGACAGGAAAATTGTACCCCTTGAAACTACTTCTACAGAACTACAGTTCAAAAACATCAGCCAGTGTATGGGGCAAAAAAAGTCCCTTGATATGTGTTAGAAATGGGGATCTCTTGTTGGCTAAGGCTTGTGCCAAAGCCAGGCAGAGACCACCACTCTAGTCAGGGAAAGGGAGTTACACGCCAAACATAACCCCTGCTCACCCCCTTGGTAGCTTGGCATGAGCAGTCAGGCTTATCCCGGTGGTGATGTGTAAAGCATTTGCACACCACACACAGTAGCAACATACTAGGCACACCACAATAGGAACTCCACACCAGGTTATATATAAAAATAGCCTTTGTATTTTCATAAAACACATTAGAAGGTAATCATACAATATACACTGTGCCAACTGGCACTGGGCAAAATATACAGGAGATTATTTACACATGCCAGGGCCACGTGGGCCACTGTCGGAATCATCACTTGGTAAAAATAGTAACAGTAAGAATATAGCATGAGCTTAGAACACAACAAGTAGTTACTGGCAGACACTATACTCAGCATCAACCTGTAACATAAATCATATCATGCACAGTATCACATAAGGCGAGAAATCTATTCTGCGCCAACCTCATAAGCCTAAACATAGTAGACCATAATCTCCTAAACCTAACTAGCATTAGGAAATAAACTAACTAACATTAACGGCAGTAGAGAATAAATAAAACCTAAACTACATTAAGGGATAAAAATAAAAAATTACACAGTATGCAAAACTTCATAATCATAAACACATCTAAAGCATAAATCAGGGTGCATAAAACATAGCATATTCCTCACATTTCCTAGCACCTATATAAATCACACTAGGGCCTGGTGCCCTATACATCTAACAGTCCCCTTGGCCAACTGGCCATCTCTAAGGGGCTCAAATGCCCTCTGTCCAAAAGAGTCAGGGTGCACTGACAATGCAGCGACAGTCAAGGGTGCGCACTTTGTGCAGGCCTAAACGTAGCAGCTGGCACTAAGTGCTGCACAGCTGTGAATAGATGGGGGCGAAGGAGTGCGTCTCACTCCTGGCTTAACCATGTCCCCTAAAGAAGGAAAAACCTAAATGGTGCAGCTGCCCACTACTTGCTTGGCAGCTGGGAGTAGAAAAATAAGCCATGGGCTCTCAATGGCCCTTGAAACAAATGCGCCAAACGTTGGAGCCACGCACGGGCTCTAAAAATGATGGGGGCAAAACGTTGGAGCCACGCACGGGTTCTAGAAATAAACATGTACCCATGGAGTGCACTGGCTCCTGAAATCATCATGCCACAATAAAGAGAGAGAACTTGCCCCCAATGTTGGAGCCATCTGGCTCTGAAACAATATGCAAAGTGTTGGAGCCACACGGGACTCGGTAAATAAATAAGGCAACCGTTGGAGCCATCTAGGCTCTGAAAACAACTATGCCCCCTTTGGAGCCACAGAGGCTTTGGAATGATGAGGGTAAATGTGGGAGCAACACAGGCCCTGAAAGTAAACAAGTAGTGCCCACGTTGGAGCGCACAGACGCTCTAAGCAAACATGGCCCTGTCGTAGGAGCCACTTGCACGCTGCAACTCTGGGCAATAGCTTGCTTAATCTCCACTACGGCGGCCCACCCACTGCGGAATGCCTGGCTTTCACCTTGGGGATGCCCAGTAGGGGTTATCTCACAGGGAAAAAGCCAGGACGGGTTCCCAAGGCAAGCGCCTTGATGCCTTCGGGTGATACGTGCGCTATATAAGTCGCAATACATTTACTTAGCCTCTATGCCCAAAAAAATGCCATCCCCGTTGGAGCTGCCCGCTGCAAGACGGGGCCACTCAAAATGCCAAAATGACACTGGGCCTTGATCAGGCACCAACAATAGCCGGCACAGAGCCCCCCAGCACTTCTTAAATCACCCGGCTGCTCTCTTCTGGTGGGGGCTCCTCTTTGCGGTGGTCTGCTTGCTATGCCCGGTCCCTCCTTCTGGGGCTGGGACTCCAAGAGAGAGCCTGCGAGGCTCCGGGCTGCTTCTCCTCATGTTGCGGGCCTTCCCTCAACCACACCGGAGCCCCGTGTAGGAATCACACAACCCGCTGGCGGGGTGGGCTCCTGCCTGCCTTCAACACTTCCCTATATCAACTGGGCTCCCAACCGTTCGCGGGAGCCCCAGGCAGATCTACCACTCTGGCGCCTTTTTGGCCCAGTTGCAGGCCCCTCCCAGTCCTGGGCAGGAGTGCCTGACTTCCGGTTTGCCACGAGGGTCGCAGTAGTGATTTTCTTGGCGGCAAGAGTCAAGTTGCGGGTTGGGCACCCGCGCATTAATTATCAAAATAAGTGAAATAAGAGCGGGGTGGGAACCAACAAGACCAGAATCACAGGGGATTTCCTACGTTGGGGATTCCCTCTTAAAGGGGCTGCAGCACAGTGCTGCACTGCCCTCAGGCTCTCTCCCTCTGGATGCAGCAAAGGAAAAAGGGGGCACAGCGCTCCCTTGTATCAGGAAATGAGCCAGGTGCTCTTAAAATCCAAGCAAGGGCCTCACAAGGCGCTGGGGCAGCCCAAAGTCCCAGGGCTACAAGAAACTAAGCACAAAGGTTCCAGGGTGTAGCTGGGCCCAGGGAGGCAGACTCCTGGCAAGTCTTCCTGGGCCCCAGCAGCAGCACACCCCGTGGGAATCAGCACCCAAAAGCAGGACAACATCATGGGGTCACAGCCCCTTCTTTTATACAGCATTTCCCTTTGTTCTAAGAGTGTAGGGCATGGGAGAACCAGATACAACTGGTGCAGGGGAGCTTCTGAGCACTTTGTTTTGCTCAGCTCCTCTCTCTCTTTCACAGGACAGGCCAGGAACATCAGACGCACCACAGGAGGTGGAGCAAGCATAGTGGAGGGAAGGCACAGCCCTATTCAGGTCCCAGGTGCAACTCCTCCCTCCCATCTACATGCAGATCTCCCCATTCACGATTGGGTAGACTCATCCTGGCTCCTGGAGCCAGCCACAGCATCCAGCACCTGTCACTCACAAGCCAGACATGCAATTCACATCACACAGCACACAGCACACAGAAATACCAACTTCTAAAAGTAGCATTTCTAAAATAACCATAATAAATTTGTGCACACTATTGCGTAGCGTTTATTCTCACAAGTTTGCACATACTAAACTTGACCCTGCCCTCCCCTCATATCAGGAATTACCATGGACACACATATCCCCCATGCATTCCTATGGGAGGGCAGGCACCTACCTATTGGACAATTACTTGACATATACCTCCAACCCAGTGTGATGAGAATCAGGGATATGTCCCACTTTCTTGAAATCTTGGAGCAGGTAAAAATTTCACCTGAGGAACAAGTTGTGATGTGTAGTCTGGATGTTAAATCCTTATACACATCTACACCACACCAGAAAGGCATTGAAGCCCTAGAATATGCGTTACTTAACACTGAACTAGAAGAGCAATTCAAAGTCTTCCTGATGGAACTTCTATATTTCACCCTCTACCACAGTTATTTTCACTGGAAGAACCAATACTACCTTCAACAGACCGGGACTGCCATGGGAAATTCGGCCGCCCCAGGGTATGCTAATAATTTCATGGAGAACTTCAAAGAGGAACATATTCTGAACCAAGAACCTTGGAAATCACAAATCAGGCTCATATTACGCTACATAGATGATATGTTTATCATCTGGATCGGCTCTGAAGAGTCTCTAATAGAAGCCATAACAACATGGAACACCAAGGATGACGGCATCCAATTTACATCAGAAGTGAACAGAGAGAAAATCAAATTTTTTGATGTAGAAATCACTAAAAAGGGCACTAGATTTGAGACTGATATTTATAGAAAACCTACAGATCGCAACAATCTCCTACATCACAATAGTTTCCACCAGGATTCCCTATTGTATCTTCTGTGGAACAACCTGAACTAAGCATTAAAGAAATGGAAAGAAGATTTAAGGATAGAGGATACCCTCACAGTACTTTGGAAGAAGCTCGAGTACGCTGTTCATTAAAAAAGAGGAAGGAACTTTTACAAACGACACAAAAGTATAAAGAAACCACCTGCATGGTTATAGTCTCTAAATATACAACTAAGAGCAAGTTTTTTAAAAATATCATTAAAAGACATTGGGTATTATTATCACAGGAATTCAATAACATATTTAAGGAGTTGCCACTGTTCGCCTACCAACGGGCCCCGAATCTGGGGTGCTTAATAAAAACCAAAGAAACTGCACTTGTTCAAGCGTTTCAAGGAACTCTACATTGCTACAATTGCAGTCATTGCAACTGTGTGATTAAGGGGAACGTAATTACACATCCCAGTAAAGGACACAAAATTAAGTTGAGAATAAATCCATAAGAATTTTATAAAAAAGCTGGGTCATAAACCAATAAGAGAAATCTTGATTATATATAATGCCACATGTACCTCGGTTGCCCTGTATGGTGCGGGACTTTGGGGTTTTTCTAATATAGAATCATTACAATTAACTGAAAACGAATTCCTGAGGGATATCCTTGCAGTACCACAGAGTGTCTCGACATATATTTGTCATACTGAACTGGGTTTACCCTATATTTCAGATCTAATTAGAATACAGCCCATCCTTCTGTGGCGCAGGGTATAGACTACTAATGAATGTGTAGTTAATCGGGCTATGCTACAGGATTTACTAAACATGGATAATGTGGGTAATGTTGATTGGCTAAATTACATCAAACATTTCATGATTGAAATTGGTTGCCGAGAATACTATGAGGATCCACCATCAATGGGAGACATCTCCAGAAAACTGTTGAAAAAACTGAGTTTGGAATACCTTGATGATAAGAGAAGACGAGTGGAAATGAGTAAACAGACAGTTACCTTGCATAACTTAGTACTAACTCGTGTAAAAGTACAGCCCTATTTAACCTTGATGATGTCTAATTATGATCGATTCCTCTTGACACGTTTTAGACTAAATATCCTTTTTAGACTCTTGTCATTCCCAGAAATGAATTTATGGTCGCGAAATTTACCTACCTGCCCGTGTGATGACTCCTCACCCCAATCAGATATTCATATTTTATTTTTTTGTAAATTTTATTCTATGCCTCGCAGGAAATTTATAATCCCTTTCCATAAAGATATGAATTTTAACAGATGTCGCTTAGCTTTTATAGAATGTCGGAGAATGGACTAGGTTTTTACCGTTGCTGTACTTTCAAGTTTTTTTAAACATGCATTTAAATTGCGAAAATCCATTGGCGTTAATGTAATATAATGGATTTGTTTATTTTTAAATTGACTTGTGTAAACTGTAATTTTCATGTTGTTACAGCGACGTGCAACAGTTCTAATGTTATTTATCTTCTCAAATGTCCTTTCGGTCAAGGATATGTAGGAAAGACAGAAAGGAAAATGAAGGTGCGTTTGAACGAACATAAGTCTAACATTCAAAATAAATCTTTAAAATCCATGGTGGCTAATCATTTTCAAGAGGCATCACATAACATTAGCCAACTACTCTTCTTAATTCTGGAAATTGTGCTGAAAAAAGAAGGAGTGGATAACAATAAACAACTGCTACGGTGCAAAAATTACTGGATTTACAGATTGGAAACTCTGAAACCCATAGGAATGAACAATAGGGTTGAATTTAGTTGTTACTTATAGGAATAGGAACCCTATAAACTTTATTGACATTGCTTGCACCATTGATTGACCGTTTTTATTTATAACATGTCTTGTTATAAATGCAATGCATGCTGTAGCAAATATCCTGCAATATGTTTTACTTTTTCTCACTGTTTACTGCCTTTTTACCTATTTGTTTTTGAATGAGGCTGATGAATGCTAGAATACACCTCTCTAAGATGGCGTCCGTTTAGACCTTTCCCTTAGACCTTGGTCCTTTCTCTATGTGTACACAATTTATTTGCTGGGAATCGGAACGCTGGTTTACACCATTCTGCAGCGTTTACCATGCGGAGGCTTTTAACGGTTTAGCAGCAATATTGTGTAATTGGACGTAAGTTTATTCTCTTTTACTATTCGGGACCGGTGGAGGGACGTTCTTAGTCCTTGCTGAACTAGTTGACTTTCAGCGCGTATGCGATGTCACTTTTTAGCTTGCAGAGCAGCGTTTCTTTGAATAATTGCTCGGACATGTGTAATCTGCTTTGTACGCGTAAACATTGCAGCTTCTAGTATCTATAATCTGCGAAAGCATTAACTTCGTTGTTTAATGAAAGTGCTGATAGCATTGGAATATAGGGCGTTTTAGCTATATTCGAGTCTTGTTGATAGAGCATCTGCAACGCATCACGGGTGAACTTGATTATTTAGCCTTTCTGCATGTTTTCATTGGTAGGACCGTCGTTTTTTCTTGTTGTTATCTACATGAATTCTCCTCTCTTGATCTGGTGGCATTGGTCTATTACACTCTCTTTCTCAACTCCGTGCTACAGTGTACTTATTCTCAGTGCATATGTGACCTCATGTATTATCATATCATTTTGTTTCTAGAAATGTATTCCTGATGAAGCCTAATCCATAGGCGAAATGCATTGGATGTGTTGGATTTTTTGGATCTAAATTTGACCTTTCCCTTCGAATGATTAAAATTCTTTGGATAACAAGTCATATCAGAAAAGAAAAATAAAGAAAACATGGTTGTGAAATGAAACAGATTTTTTAATTGATGAACTTTATTGAAAGTTGAAATGCCCATTCATGAGTATTGAGCTGTGACTATGGGACGTCTCCCATAGGGGACACGCCGATTTTTGGCTGATTTCCATGCACTCTGACTCGGAGAGTGCACCCTAGAGCACGCTGGAACTGAATATTTTATGTGGAACTGTATGTGCTAGTGTGACTACTCATATCTTCTTTAAATCACCCCTGTTCTACTGGGACAATTGAATTCGCTTCTACCCAATTTTTTTGTTTGCCTAGCACTATTTTTGCAAAAATCTTCTCCCCGATATCTAACAGATTGATTAATCTGTAGTTTTTTGGGGTCTGCATATCACCTTTCTTATGTATGGGCTTAATTATTGCCCCTTTCCAGTCCAGTTATTGGGGAACCTCCCAGTGTCTAAAATATTCAGCCCACCAATCTGCCTGGGTTTTAATTATCAGAGCGGGGAGGTTATCTGGTCCTGCTGCTCTTGTTAAATTCAGGCTCTTTATCGTGTTTTTAACTTCAGTAACTGAAAAGTCAAGTTTTATATCTGCTACCAGACTGCTCCAGTCTGTGTGCTGATTCCCTTCCGTTTACTCCCAGGGCAGTACAAGTCTTGCAAATATTCCTCCCAGGCTGCCTCTTTCACTACGCAGTTCATTTTGGCTGTTTGGCAATCCGCAGCCGAATGTATTAATTTCCAGAACTGGCGTAGATTCCTTGCCTCAATTGCCTCAAGTAACTTTAGCCAACAACCTTCTTTATATTGTCTCTTTGTCTTCCTAATTAACATATTATATTCTCCTTTTGGAGACCCGAGGGCACTTCCACTATCCTGCCCGCCCTTTAAAAGTTTACGGCGCGCCATTCTCCTCACTTCTCTTTTCTTTTCCACACATTCCCTTGTGAACCATCATCCTTGTTTCTACTCCTTTTTTGGGGGGTTCACTTTAACCTTTTTTTGACTGTTTCTCAGTCCCTCGCTGGGTTGTTTGACTACCTCCTCCTCCTTTATTTTTCCCACGTACCAATCTAAATCCTGGCCACTTACTGAGTCCAGATCTAAGTTCTGTTGTAGCTTTACTAGTCTGGCAACATATTCTTCCGTTAGCCTAGTTGTACGTCGCCTGGGGTATTCCATCCGTTGTTCCATGACTAGGGTACGGGGTTCTAAATGTGGGTCAGGGATCTCCAGAACTAAAATGTTGTGGTCGCTTCCTTCTCCTTTTAGAATACTAAACCCTGTAATTAGTTGGAAGCTCCATGGAGACGTGAAACCATAATCGATTGGGCAGTTTTGCGTACCTAGTTTAAATGTTTGTTTTGCAGGGCAATCTAAGGAGGATCTTCTATTTAAGCAGAAAAGGTTTTTGGTTCCCAAAAAATTTCCCAACTGGGTGTCCTTCGCACTTGTTTTACACTCTGGGAAAGTCGCTTGTGTTATCTCATAGGCCTCTAATATTTTTTGAAACCAGCTGTCTACATTCTTGGGGTGTAATTTATGATTACAATCGCCCATTAACATAATCAAATCCATGCCATAATTTTCACAGATTAAATCCATGTCTTCTTTAAAATACCCCATTTCTGATGCATATCCTTCTGTGGTATCCCATTGCATATATACATTTATAGGCAATATCATGTTTGTTTTTACAAATCCAGATACCATTATTCTACAAGTAAGCAACCATTTACATTTTACAGTTATTTCTGTCACTTTCTTCACTATTTTTGTTGATACCAGAGACATTAATCCTCCAGCTGGATGGCCAAAACTATGTTTCTTTGCTATTCGGTTTAGCTGGGGGAAGCCGTCAAATGTAGGGGTCTTGCCACATAGCCAAGTCTCCTGGATACACATAATCTCTGTGTTTTCTCCTAATTCCCTTATGTTGTTTTTGTTTAACATCATCTCCTAGACCATTTATATTCCAGGAGGCTAATCTTATACTATGTGGCGTTCCTTTTACCTATTCAACGTCCTCTAGCCAGCTGTCCTCCCCATGCCCTTCAAAGACTCTAGATGAGGGACCTGCCTGGCCTATATCCTTGCTCCAGTTTCCCCACCAGTTTTCTGCGTTTGAATTGTTTGCTACTATTTTAAAGAGGCTTAAGACAAAAAGTTTAGGGGTGAACCTGCCAAAAATGGCCAAGTCCAACAATATGGAATGCCGCTTCTACCTCTAGAGAATAAAATTTCACCAACTGTCCAATGTCAGTTAAACCTCTTGACACCACTCGCATGCCCCCAAAATCATAATCTCAAGCAAAGCATTTGCTTCCTGCCTATAACACCCAACCACAGACAAATACAATCTTGCCTAGGGTCCAACCCAAGTTAGGTAGTAAGAGACACAGTCCTACCCAACAGCAGTAAAGCATAGGGACTGAATGAAGAAATGAGCATCCTTGATCTGTGATGACATATGTGCTATCCTGTCTTTTGGCTTTTTCCAAGTGGACTAGAACTCTTTGGGACAGATTTATCAAGCTGAAAAACGCAGCGTTTGCGATCCCAATTTAGCTGGGTGCAATGTAGGAATGAAAAACCGTACCCGCAAAATAAGGCATTGCAAAATTTGCAATTCCCTTTTTTGGGCAAGCATTTAGAGAATCGCAAATTGCTATTCCCTAAATGCTATTCTAGTAGCCATCGCAAATTGCAATATTGCTGTAAGGAATTGCAAATTAACACCAACTTCAAGTTGGTGGAAATATGCGATTCCCTTGAAAAATTCACTTTTTAGCATTTTTCAAAGTGCCATGTGGCATACATACATGCCCTTAGGGCATGCATATGCGCCAAATGTGCACACATGCACATTTCAGGGGTGCAACAGGGTGTCCTTGAGGAACCCTTGAACTCTTGAAATTGCGCACACAATTCCCATTCATTCCAATGGACCTCTTGGCCCATAGAAATGTTTGGGAAGCCATTCCTTATTTGCGACTCACAATTTGCGAGTCGCCGCTAAGGAATGTGTAGGAATCGCAAAGTATTAGCAGATTCCTTCATACTTTGCCGTTTGCAAGTCTATATTAGCGAATCAGTAAAATTCGCTATTATAGACTCGCAAAATGTAATGTTGATACATCTAGGCCTTTGAATCCTCTGTGACTGCTTCATATGCTGACTTTTCCAAAAAAGAGAGGTTTGCCCAGCTTTCCAATCCTCTATCAATTTTCTTTACAATGTATGTAGTTTACTCACAGAGAATTGGAAAAACAATGACAGTCATATTCTTCAGATCATGAAGGGCCCGAACTGTAAAACCCTAAAGGGTATATTTAGAATATTCTTGTGTTTTATCTGGCAACTATTTAATTTTTTAATAGCACACTTTTCCCACAACGAGGTTATCAAGTGAGCCACTTAAATGTTGTAATTTAGAGTTTGGCAGACTGAGTGAATTTCTCCAAAACTGATGGTTCACAAATTCCACCAAACCTGTAGTTCCCATGCTCAAATTAGAGGAGGGAGAAACAAAGGGGCAGATTTATGTTAACTGGCGCATCCCCAGGGATGCGCCAGTTAACATGTGCCACAGTGCGCCACTGCTCCGCCACCCATGGTGCGCCGCATTTATGATGCGGCGCACCATGGTGCAAGTTAGTGAAGATGCGTGACGCATCTCTCGGCGTACGGGCGGCGCATTGCAGGAGTCATGTCGCAAGTCGGACATGACTCCTGCAATGCACAGGAGCCACCTCTTCAATGCATGGTGCGTCACCCTTACGTCTGCTTCAAGCAGGCGTAAGGAATTGACGTAGAAAGTGACTGAGTGAAATCTCATAGATTTCACTCAGCCACTTTTAGGAGGCGTTCCTGCGCAGGAACGCCCCCCCCTGCGCAGGAACGCCTCCTCATGGCGCAGGGCTTTCCAACGTGATGCATCTCCTAGATGCGTCACGTTGTAAATAGGGCGCATTGTTTGCGCCGCCGTTGCGTCACATTAAGTGACGCAATTGCGGCGCAAGGAGGTGCAAGGGCCTCATAAATCTGCCCCAAAGGCTTTGAACTGAGGGAGCCCCATCTGGTTTTGCTGGTACAAATCCAAGACCTGGCTGCCCATTAATCCACTGGTTCACCCAGCTCTATTTAGGGCTGGGTGACTGTTGCTAGTTTTCCATTGCTAGAATTCCCTGTGTGGCGGCGTGAGACATGCCTGTACTGTGCAGAGAGATCAATCAGTTCTCAAAATAATGAAGTGAAAAAAATTGTTGCCCCATCAGGGACTTTACTTGTATGTTTTTCTAAAACAAACCCCCACACCTTCTTTTTCAGTCAGTAGCAGGAACTAGGTAAATACTGTCTGTCGTATGCTTTTTAGTTTATTTTATTTTCAGACCAGCCCTACCCAAACACACCTTTATATCACTTCCAATCTTATTCTATAGTCAAATTTAGAAAATGAGAAACTGTACATTGTGATTGGGAGGAAACAAAAGTATTGAAATTATGTACTTGTAAGATATATATCAGATAGTCCACATGAGTAAGAAAACATAATCCAGGAAAACATGTCTAAAAAATAGCAGAAAATATTTTCTAAACATTTTAGAACTTTATAAGTGAAAGATGCCAATCGAAGTGGTGAGAATGCAAACAAAACGATGGATTTAGGCCCAGATCTCTGTACTGGGGTGAATGTATGACATTGTTCTGCATTCTGTCCATCAACTGTGGTTTTTGCATTTGTCACCCGAGTGGTATGGGTATGCTCAGACGAGAGTCTCATGCTCTCCACACCACTGGAGTCAAGCTATCCTAGCTGAAGACGGCTGATAGCCAGAAACCGGTCCTAGGATGCTTGATTCCGGGCCAGGAAAGACATGGCTTGGCAGTTCGGGCTGGACTGTTCCCATGAGGCACACGGTCAAGCCTGATTTGCATGTGGCCATGTCTGAACTGGGGTGGTGTGGAGTGCAAAAAAACAATGGATTTAGGCCCAGATCTCTGTACTGGGGTGAATGTATGACATTGTTCTGCATTCTGTCCATCAACTGTGGTTTTTGCGAGAATCAAAAGATAACCTCCAGAATTTCACCTTTAACAGAAGAAAAAATATTTATGATACATTTCAAAATTGTGATGACTTCTTAGTGTTTACTTAAATAAATAACTTACATAAAAATAGCCCCATCACCTGAAGATGCTATGCAGACAAAAAAATAGAAATGTGACATATAAGATAGATTTGCAATTTAAAAGCCATGGAAAAAATATGTTTTTCAAGTTGTAACAAAGAATTGGTGTCATCTTTAAGAGTTTCCTTCTCCTCTGCCTAACTACAAAAAATGATGTATGGAATGCTGAATAGTTCAAACATTCTCCGCCAGTCAAGATATCTGGGTTGAATCCATTGTTCTTTTGCCCACTATGCCAACCCAGTTTAGACCCAGCGATTTGCAAATCAGTCTTGACCCTGGGCCTCTTGAGAACAGTCCAGACTGAACTGCCAAGCCAGGTGTTCCCTGGACGGGAAACAAGCATCCTGGGACAGGTTTTGGGTTATGTCACCCTTCATCGGCCAGGCTAGCTTGAATACAGTGGCACAGTGAGCAAGAGACCCACATCTGGGCATATCCATCCCACTAGGGTTGAAAAGTTTAACTGCAACAATTGATGGATGGAATGGTAAATGATTAAAACATTCTCCCCCAGTAAAGAGATTCATTGTTCTTTTGCCCACTACACCAACCCAGTTTGGACCCAGCCATATGCAAATCAGTCCTGACCCTGGGCCTCATGGTATAGTCCAGACTAAACTGCCAAGCCAGATGTTCCCTGGACAGGAAATAAGCATCCTGGGACTGGTTTTGTGGTATGTCACCCTTCATCGGCCAGGCTAGCTTGAATCTAGTGGCACAGTGAGCAAGGGACCCACGTCTGCACATACCTGTGGCACTGAGAAGGCAAAGTGTAACTTCAACAAATGATGGACGGAATGCTGACTGATTCAAATATTCTCCCCCAGTCAAGAGATTTGGGTTAAATTCATCGTCATTTTGCCCACTACCCACCCCAGTTTGGACATATCCATATGCAAATCAGTCTTGACCCTGTGTCTCAAGGGAACCGTCCAGACCAAATTGCCTAGCCAGGTGCTCTCTGGACCGGAAACAAGCATCCTGGGACTGGTTTCGAGGTATGTAACCCTTCATCAGCCAGGCTATCTTGAATCCAGTGGCACAGTGAGCAAGGGACCAACGTCTGGGCATGCCCATTCCACTTAGGGTAAAAAGTGTAACTACAACAAATGATTAAATGAGTGTTGAATGATTCAAACATTCTCCCTCAGTCAAGAGATCTGGGTTAAATCCATAGTTTTTTTGCCAACAACGCCACCCCAGTTTGGACCCAGCCATATGCAAATCAGTCTTTACCCTGTGCCTCATGAAAATAGTCCAGACCGACCTGTCAAGCCAGGTGATCCCTGGACAGGAAACAAGTATCCTTTGACCTGTTACGGGTATGTCACCCGTCATCAGCCAGGCTACCTTGAATTCAGTGGCACAGTGAGCATGGGACCCTCGTCTGGGCATACCTGTCCCACTTAGGGCAAAAAGTGTAACTTCAACAAATAATGTACGGAATGCTAAGTGATTCAAACACTCTCCCCCAGTCAAGAGATCTGGGTAGGACGTGGCTTGTCAGTTCAGGCTGGACTGTTCCCTCAAGGAGCAGGGTCAAGACTGATTTGCATATGGCTGGGTCCAAACTGGAGTGGTGTTGTGAGCAAAAGAATGATGGCTCTTACCCAGATCCTTGTGACTTAGGGTGAGTGCTTGCATTGTCTAACATTCTGTTCATCAGTTGTTTCTTTTGCATATGTCACCCTTAGTGGGAAGGGTATGCCAAGACGTGGGTCCCATGCTTATTACACCGCTGGATTCAAGCTAGCATGGCTGAAGAACAATGGTTCCTGGAAAGGAGTCCAAGGATGCTTTTCTCTGGTCCATGGAGGATCAGTCTTGGCAGTTCGGGCTGGACTGTTCCCACAAGGAACCTCGTCAAAATTGATTTGCATATGGCTGGGTCTAAATTGGAGTGGTGTGGTGAGCAAAAGAATCATGGATTTAACCAAGATCCTTGTGACTGGGGTGAATGTTAGCATTGTTCATAATTCCGTCCATCAGTTGGTTTATTTGCATATGTTGCCCTAAGTGGGAAGGGTATGCCCAGACGTGGGTCCTTTGCTCACTACACCACTGGATATAATCTAGCCTGGTTGAAGAAGCGCGATGCGATGAACCCGGTCCCAGGATGCTTGTTTCTGGTCCGGGGAGGACCTCGCTTGGCATTTCGGGCTGGACTGTTCCCACAAGGATAAGGGTCAAGACTGATTAGCATATGGATGGGTCCAAACAGGAGTGGTGTGGTGAGCAAAAGAATGATGGATTTAACCCAGATCCTTGTGACTGGGGGTGAATGTTTGCATTGTCCAACATTCCGTCCATCAGTTCTTTCTTTTGCATATGTTGCCCTAAGTTTTAAGGCTATGCCCAAACCTGGGTCCCGTGCTCACTACACCACTAGTTTCAAGCTAGCCTGGCTGAAGAAGGGTAATGCCCCGACCCAGGTCCCAGGATTCTTGTTTCTGGTCCAGGAAGGACCTGACTTGGCAGTTCCGGCTGGACTGTTACCACAAGCAACAGGGTCAAGACTGATTTGCATATGGCTGGGTCCAAAATGGAGTGGTGTGGTGAGCAAAATCATGATGGTTTTAACCTGAATTCTTGTGACTGGGGGTGAAGGTTTGCATTGCCCAACATTCCGCCCATCAGTGGTATCTTTTGCATATGTTGCCCTAAGCGGGAACTGTATGCCCAGACATGGGTCCCGTGCTCACTTCACCTCTGGATTGAAGCTAGCCTGGCTGAAGGAGGGTGATGCCCTGAAACCGGTTCCAGGATGCTTGTTTCTGGTCCAGGTGTTATGTATTCTTTTAGGACCCTATTGTAAGTTTCTGGATTCATGCCCTTATATAGGTGTAAGTCACCATATCCTTATATAGGCATAGAAATCATAACCATATTTAGGCATAGCTCATGCAGTCCAAATACGGCAGGGCTACTTCCAATAGTTCCGGAAATCCACAACGATTTCTTGGAAAACTCAGCTTCAGCAGCTAGGGCCTTTCCCTTGCTTGAATATTATTTATCCAAGAACTCATGGAGTTTTCAAAGAACTGAGACTCATTGATGATGTTATTATGTCCAACTGTATGTCAAAGTCGGCCCCTTCAAGGTATAAATATGCCCACACTCGCCCAAGCAAACACACAGTGGTTTGGAGTAGTTCGACTATCTACTTGCCCTACGCGCCCTGCTACAGAAAGTGCCGAAGGAAGCTGACCCTCCAGCAGATGCACTGAGAGAGACACTCTCTTTTCTCCTGCCGAGAAATCCAGCTCCAGTGTTTCCAAGCAACCCTTGCGGGTTGTCGGGAAATCGCGTCCCGAGACTGACCTTTTTCATTCTAAACTAATGTAAGGAGCTGATTAGACCCTTAGAGAAATCTTGGGCAGATTCTTGGCAAAAGACTACTACATTTATGCTACACCTCACTTACTTCTTCCCTCATACTAAGTTCAGGTTAGGTACACCGGGGTATGCGTATTTTAGAAACACCAGTTGAGTACTTTTAGCCTCTGTTATTTATGTAAGTATGTATATATGGTTTAGGAACCATACGATGCTCTTACAGTATTATTTTCTTCTGCTATTTATACTGTATGCATTATATTTTACAAACAGTTTTATGATTGTAGCAGTTCGTTTCTTATGCTTGAGAAATAGACTGTTCAATAAATCCTTTTATTGAAAACGACCGTCTTGCTACTTTCTCTGACCCTCTAGTGAAACGAAGCATGCACGATTGACTGAGTGAAATATCTATCTATTGTTTCCACGACTCTGAAGAAATGTTTTATCTTGGGGAAACAAAGTTGTCATGTTTATGCGGTTGTCAGAGACTAATCCCTTCTTATAAATTCGAGAAAGTTTCTAGTGACCTCTGAGCTATCTGGCACACATAATTAAGTCCAGTATATTTGATAGAGACCTAGTTGACCTAAGTCCTCCGTCTAATCTATAGGATATATTATTCCAATGCGCAGAGCCTATTAGGAATATAGGAACTACACTACACAGGGAGGACCTGGCTTGGCAGTTCGGGCTGGACTGTTCCCACAAGGAATAGGTTCAACACTGATTTGCTTAAGGCTGGGTCCAAACTTAAGTGGTGAGCAAGAAAAGAATGGATTTAACCCAGATACTCGTGACTGTGGGTGAATGTTTGCATTGTCCATCAGTTGTTTCTTCTCATCTGCCAACAACATCTGGTAAATTCTTCACTCATGAACACCACTTATATGTTTGCATGTTTGTGGTATTTATATTGCTGATTTCCGTTTATTTTGAAAAGACACATGGTTAGTTTACACTGTATAGCTTTTAATTGCTTTACCTTTAGTTTGAGGTCCATATAACCTACCTCCATTAGGTCTGTCTGAGTACCACCGTGCTTAGAACATGACTAACTGAATTCTTAAGCTCCATTAACGGCTTTTATTATGTTATTATTTTTCGGAAACTGTTTGTATGTTTGCGATTTGCATTCATTAAATGCTGTCCTCTATACATGCCATAAAAGATCCATATAACAAGTTACAAATGTTAACAATATTTAAGTTGAATAACACCCTAAACATCATGACATTCCGCACATCCTTAGGTGTTTCTCTGATTAGTAGTCTCCATATCTTCAGTTTGCATTTTAAGGAACTTTATCTCCTTTTCCAGCATAGGTACATTTGTAGGAATATCTCGTATAATGTATTTTTCTCCTCTATCTCAGAAATTTTATGTCAATTATTATGCATTTATTATGCAGTAGCTAACATTCTGCAATTTAGAAAAAATGAACCTTGCTGTGTATAGTATCAGCACCTTGGTGATCATTTTGATTATTTGATTTATCAGCACCATTAATCGTGATTTTTGTTTAAATGACAGTGCTTGCTGTACTGGCTATATACGTTCTTAAGTATTCTAATTCACATCAGTTTCAGCATCTCTTGCTAATGAACAATGTGCCACCTATTATGCCACCATATTTAAAGAAAAAGGAAAATGTAAAGTAGACCTAATTATTGAGCTCAAAGTACCAAAAAGTGGATATGCTCAAATGAAACCCATTGCGTTCTAAAGGGAAATCATGGTTATATGTGTATATTATTTATAAACAATGAGATTCTACCTTCTATGTCGTAGTTTTTCTTAATTTTAAATGTTTAAGTGAGAAGAAGCTTTTCTCCAAAGATGTTCAGAGTGAAGCACTATGTGTTTTTAAAATACCCCTCACACACTATGAATCCCATAGTGTCATGCTTCATCATAGGGGTCTTCCCGTCCCTCTACGGAGCAGGGCGTGCTGAGACCTACGACTACGTGGGAGCACTTTTTTGTTATGAAAAGACTATGTGTGTGGTGGATTTGTGAGAGTGATAGGGAAATTGAGGATTCTAAAAAAGTTAAAAATGTCCTGGCTAATGGAAAAAATACACTTTATTCAGTTCCCAAGCTGGAAACCTTAAAAGGGGAAAAAAGGTAAGTGCGGGTAATTCTTACTCCCTACTTGCTCGACATGTTTCGAACGCAGTCTCCACTGCCTTTCTCCTCAGGACCTTAATACGATCCCTACTACACTCTATACGATTGATGTGGATATATAGTATGCCTAATATCGCACTGAAACTGACCGCAAAAATAGTCTGGCCCGTGCTGACTCCCCCCCAAAAAATATTCTGGTCAGTATTATGTAACTGGGGTTGAATAGCCCCTCAAAAAATATCAAATTGGTACACTTTTTCTCTAGTTGTTATGCCACATGAGCAAGCATCGAGGAAAAAAGGGGTTCCTTTTACGAATGAATATTTTTCATTGTGATACCAGGAAGACCCTCGCCTGCTCCGTACCTCCGTGCTGCACTGTGGAAAGTGTATTTTTTCCACTAGCCAGGACATTTTTAAACTTTTTTAGAATCCTCACTTTCCCTATCACAAATCCACCACAAACATAGTATTTTCATGACAAAAAAAAAGCTCCCGCGTAGTCGTAGGTCGCAGCACGCCCCGCCCCGCAGAGGGACGGGAAGACCCCAATGATGAAGCATGACACTGTGGGATTCATAGTGTGTGAGGGGTATTTTAAAAACACATAGTGCTTCTCTCTGAACATCTTTGGAGAAAAGCTTCTTCTCACTTAAAAATTAAAAATTAAGAAAAACTACGATATAGAAGGTAGAGTCTCATTGTTTACAAATAGTGTAACAGGAGGTAGATTCTATCTCTTAGAAACCTCTTCCCTCCCTTTTCTGTTTATTTTCTGATATATTTGTATATTAGACAGAAGCTCTGGACTTATCTGCGCATGCTCGCTGTGCCTTTGGACAGAAGCTTTACCTTAGTAATGAGGCTCTGCTGGGTGAAACTAGCCTGCAGGTTGTTGTGTTACCATTCATATGAATGCAGCTTTGTAGTTTCAGCTGGGCTGTTGCTTTTGGAGTATGATGAAGGGTGATTTGAATATAGTTTGTCCCTGTCTTTAGCAGCACAGTGTGCCAAAACCAACAGATCAGAACATGGCAATGGGTGATTATTAGTGACTAAGATTTTTTAAAGCATTCCACAAATCACTTTAAAATAAAATCCCCAGTGGTTACCTTGCTAGCAGTTGTTTTTTGTGTGTTTTCCCTGATGTAGAGACAACTGTTGTCAGTGCTCTGTGTCCACCTGTTCTGTTAGTTGTACTTGTAACTGTTGTCCATGTTTTAGTTGCAACTGTGGACAATGTTGTTGGGCCTGCCTTCCTGGTATATGTTGTTGGATGTCACTGTCCCTGTCATAGAGGCTGCAGTGGCAACAGCTTGGTTTCTTGCTGTGGTTAATGCAATTGTGGGTGCAGTGTCAATGCTCTTTTGAAAATTGTTGCGCCGATGTTTCCCTGCTAAGGTAATAAGTGTGGTCTTTGCCAAAGTAGCAACTTTTGCTTCCCCTGAGGTTCCTGCTATGTGACTGATGCTGTCTTTGCTGTTGCCCCTGCTGTAGTGGCAGCTACTGACTTGTCTGTGGCTATAGCTGTGACTATCCCTGTTGTCCCTGCTTATTGGGAACTGTTGTTACTTCAATGGCACTTGATTTTGTTATAGCTGTTACTGGAGATATTATCAGTGTTTTGACCCCTGCTGTGCATGCACTGTTTGCTGCATATCTTGTTGCTAACATGGTGGTAGCTGTATCTTGTGTTATTGCAGCTGCTGTTGCCCCCATTAGAACAGAGATCAAGGAAGTGGTATTACAAATTTAATCTGGTTCCCCTGCCAATCCAGCTGCACCAAGAAGAATAATGAAGGGCATAGCAATAATTCTTCCATCTGTGCAACAAATTATAGACACATCTTTTAAATGTAGGGAGGTCATGAAAGCACACAATTGTCATACCTTTAAAGAAAAAACCTTCAGCTAGCCTCGAGCTGTTTGACAATCTCCGTCCCATCTTTCTACTCCCCTACATTTCCAAAATCACAGAGAAGGTTGTGAATAGGCAATTAGTGTCTCATATTGTTAAACACAATCTACTACATCCAATACAATGAGGTTTTAGAGCATCTTTTGCCACTGAGTCAGCACTGCTGTTTGCAACAGAGACTATACAGAGGTGAGTGGACACCGGTCAGACAGTTGCCCTTGTCCTGCTGGACCTAAGCGCCACCTTCGATACGGTTTCCCAAAAACTACTTCTTCAGCTTCTCCAGGTCAGCGGACTGAATGGGGTAGCACTTAAGTGGATGCAATCGTTTTTAGAGGACTGGAGTTTTAAGGTGGCACAACACCCTTTCCTATCCAAAACCCTGCCACCCCTCCAAGGGGTCCCACAGGGCTCTATATTCTACACCACCCTCTGTAACCTGTATATTGGCCAGTTGGCAGATATTATGGACAAATATAAGCTCTCTATGGTGTTGTATACTGACGTCACCCAGTTTGTAGTGACCCTTGCTGAAGACTCTGGTGAGTCAGCAACGCAGTTCTCTTCCAGTGTTAATGATCTGGCCTCATTGATATCAAACAACTGCCTAAAATTGAATGGGAGTAAGACAGAGGTCATGATCAGTGGGAAATCTCCCTCCATTTGGGGATCAGTTTGGTGGCCCCCAATGGCTGGGGCCTGTCCCCATGCCTCAAAAAGCGGTAAAGAATCTTGGAGTGTGGCTCGAACCAAAACCATCCTCTGAATCCCACACTAGAGAGGTAGCAGGGAAATGCTTTGTGTTAGAAATGGGATTTCTGGTTGGCTAGGGCTTGCGCCTAAGCCAGGCAGAAACCACCACTCTAGTCAGGGCAAGGGAGTTACACACCAAAGATAATCCCTGCTCAATCCACTTGGTAGCTTGGCACGAGCAGGCAGGCTTATCTCAGAGGCAATGTGTAAAGCATTTGCGCAACACACACACAGCAGCAACATACTAGGCACACCACAAAAGAACTCCACACAAGGTTGTATATAACAATAGCCTTTGTATATCATAAAAACATTAGAATAGTAATCACACACTATACACTGTGCCAAGTGGCACTAGGCAACATTTACAGGGGATTATATACACATGACAGGGCCAATTGGGCCACTGTCAGAACCATCACTTAGTGACGATAGTAAAAGTAAAAGCAATAATAAATGTAGAACACAACCAGTAACTACGTGCAAACACTGTACTCAGCATGATCCTGCAAAATAAATCATATTATGCATTAAGTATCACATCAGGAGTAAAATATATTATGCGCCAACATCAGCCTAAACATATTAGACCACAACCTCCTAATCACATTAGAGGGATAACTCACGGTGCATAAATCACAGTATATAAATCACTTTTCCGGCGCAGCACATAAATCACATTAGGGCCTGGCGCCCTACCAACCTAGCACAGTCTCCCTGGCCAACTGGCCTTCTTAGAGGGCTCAAATGCCCTATGTCCATAATGTCAGGGCTGCCAATACAGTAGAAACCAAAAAGTGTGCAATTGCACTGGGGCACAGGAGTGTATCTCACGCCTGTCTCATTCAAAATGCCCCCAAAGAAATGTTAGCCTAAATGTTGCAGCTACAGCTAAATGCTGTGCAGCTGTGAAGCAGAATGTGGGCCTGGGCACTCACTGTTCCCTTTGAATAAATATGCCAAAACGTTGCAACTGCCCACGCTGGTGCAGCCCAGCTGAGAACAAAGTCCATGGGCCCTGGCACGACTGTGCCCTCGGACCCCACTGGGGCTCTCTAACAAAAAATGGCCCCACCGTTGCAGTTGTCCACTGTCAAGCGGGGCAACTGTGAAAAAATAGCCAAACTGGAGAAAGCATGGGTGACCTGGCCCCTCTAGGCCCCCACGGGGGCCTCAGGAAGAATATAGCCCGTGTTGGAGCAGCCCGCTCGCTGGCGGGTCCGCTCAGAACAAAAAGGCACTGGCACCTTGCCTTGGAAGTCAACCATGTCCCCCATAGAGCCCTCACTCACCGGGGCTCTGCAGGCTCTACTCATGGATCTTCTCCCGCCTCCCCTGGACTGGGCACCAGGGATCCTCTGTGGTGGGCATGGAGCTTGATGGCGGCGACCAGCTGCCACTCACCAGTGCAGCTCGGGGGCCTCAGGGTGGAGCCTGGTACTTCACCCGGGCTCTCTCCTGGGGCTCGGGACTTCTCTCTTCGAATGTGTGGGACTCTTTCATGCTCACTGGAGCCCTGCACAGACTTCTGGCTGCCTGTAGGAGGCCCAGCCCACAACCAAGCAAGGTCGCCTGGCTTCCGGGTCGCACTCATCAGCGGCCCGGAGAGGATTTCTTTGGATGCTCGAGCCGCGGCGGTGATCTCACCAAAATGCGGGGTGGGCACCTGCAAAGGAAATGAAGCATAAGCGGGGTTGACACCCACAATTGAATTATCAGATAAGCGGGGTGGGCACCCTGAATTAGAATATCAGATAAGCAGGGTGGGCACCTGCGAAAATAAAGGAAAACGCAGGGTGGGCACCCGCTGCTCAGTCATCACAGGGGAATCCCTATGATGGGGAATCTCTCTCAAAAGGCTGCAGCTCAGAGCTGCACAATCCACACTCTTCCTCTTCAGGATAATTAAAATAAAGCACTCATGAGGTGCTGGAGGCTAACAAAGTCCTTAGGTCCATGGGGAATAGCCGAGCCCAGGGAGGCCAGCACACAGGGTCCTTCAGCAAGGAGGTAAGCCCCCATGACGGTTCCTTCTGGGCCCCAGCAGCAGCAAGCCCCCAGCAAGTTAGGAACAGCACACGAACATAGAACAAAAACATGGGGTCACAGCCCCTAAATTTATACCACACAATCTCTTTGTCTGCAGCACAGGGCTTGGGGGAACCAGATGCAACTGGTTCAGGGGGGAATTGGAGAACTTTGTTTGCCAAGCTCCTCTTCCCCTTTGTCAGGTGGGGGCTAGGTGATCAGACACACCACAGGGCCGGCATTGTCCAGGCTAGACACAGATATATTCAGGATCAGGGAATTACTCCTCCCCCTACTCCCAATGCAGATATCCCATTCAGCCCAGTGCTGACTCGCCCTGCCCCTCCTGGAGCCACACACTTTCCAGCCCCTGTCACTCGCAAACCAGACATGCAATTCACATCTGGCAGGCAGACACATAGCACACAGAAATGACAATTTCTAACAGTGGCATTTATAAAATATTCATAATAAATCTATGCACGCCATTGCGCAGCCTTTATTATGACAATTCCAAATATATTAAATTTGACCTCGCTGCTCCTCCCATATCAGTAAATACCACTGACACACTGATCAGGGAACCCCCAATGCATTCCTACGGGAGGGCAGGCCAATCTTACCAAATGTACACAGAGAGCGCACACACTTTACACTGGACAGCAGTGCTAAAGTGCCCAGAAGCCTAAAACCACCAACACCATGTCAGAAATAAGGCAGGGAGAAAGGCAAAAAGTTTAGGGATAACCCTGCAAAAAGGGCCAAATCCAACACTTTGGCACCCTCAAGATGCTAAGGAAAACCTTAGACATCCTTCCCGTATCAGCAAGGAAAACTATAGTCCACACCCTGGTGACGTTTGACTATGGAAACATCTTGTACCTGCGTGCACCAAAATGCTGCTTGCAATGCCTTCAACAAATTCAGAACACAGTGCCATGCCTAGTCCTTAATCTACCTAGGTGTGCCTCAATGACGAAAGCCCTTGACTCTCTTCACTGGCTGCCAGTGGGAAAAAGAATTCTTTTTAAGACCATGTGTTTCTGTCACCGTAGCATACAGGGGAAAGGCCCCAGTTACTAGCCTGCTTTTCTAACCCCTCACAATCCTAGACAACAGCTTGTATCGACAGGAGCTCACCTGCTCAAAAAACCGAAGATAAAAAGGGCTGCGATGGGAACACGCTCATTTGGCTACCTGGCAGTCAAAAATTGGAACACACACCCACCTCTGCTACATGCAGATAAATCGGAATCCACCTTTAGAAGAGGCCTGAAAACCTGGCTCCATCAGATATAGTCAGGTTTCTCCTTCTGCTCTAGATGAAACTGCTTCTTAGCAGGGGGACACAGCAGCTGGTGTAGCTAGGTGCTCTATAAATGTATTTGTATTATTATTATTATTATTATTATTATTATTATTATTATTATTATTATTATTATTATTATTATTATTATTATTATTATTATTATTATTATGTGACCTTTGCTGTAGTTACAGGTAAGGTTGTTGCTTTTATATCTATTGTGGTAGTAGCTGCCATAACTATTATGTTCCCTCCTGAGGTTACAGGTATAGAAGATATCCACTGTTATAGCTCATACTGTGCTTTCAACTATTTTTGCAGTTGTTATTGTGTTCGAGCAGGCAGTCATTCTCTTTAATGGTAAAGTCAGAATTTTTATTACAATTTTGAAAATTGCACTTTTAGAAAGTAAGCATGTTCTTGCTGTTAGCCCTTTTGTGACTGCAGCAGTCTTGGGCCACATGACTGGGTGTAACTGACAGACTTTGTGAATTCCTCCCAGACAGTCTCACAGGAGGGGGATTAGGTTCTCAGGTAAAAGGCTGGGTGGTAGACTTTGCTCCAGGGCTAAAGTTCACAGAGTTTTTGCGGCTCCGCACTACGGTTAGAATGAAAAAAAACTCCACCAACGCCATGTGGCGGAGTTTACCAGTGCTCACCACTCACCTGACAACTGCTGTACACCATCTACTTAAAACAAATTGCCAGATCCACACACAAGCATGATGTCTGCATTTATCTATTGCACCGTCTGCATTTATCTATTGCACCCTTGATTGTCCAGCCAAGTCAATGTAGCTGATCAGCACTAAGTCAGCTGACAAGCTGGCATCGTAGTTAATCTCCATATAAATAAATTATCAGTGTGAAATACACCATGCAGGCTTTCTAGTTTCACTTTGTTCTTGATCAGAGATACTTTGGTAAAACAGTAACGTTTTTCCTGTCTGCTTGTTAGACTTTCTGCTAGGTCCCTTTACAGTTTTATAGGGGACTGAAGCAAACCTGTGCTTGCTTGTGTTCACCGACTTGCTCCTGACTGCCAACTCTTGAGCCTCCCTTCCTCCCTGTGCTGGTCTCCCGGGTGGCTGAGCTCGTCCTAGCCTTGGCTCCTCTGGGCCCCTCTCTGTCTTCATTCTGCATAAATTGCTCAAAAGTGGTTGCCATCACCCACTTTTTATGATGCATTCAGGGCATCATGGATCTCTGGAAGGGACCCTTTTAGAATCTGCTATGTCAGCCTTGCCCCACGATGGCATTGCTGTGGGTGGTGTTTCTGTGTGGAAGGTGAGTGTGCACAGGACTGCAACAGGGTCCATTTGTAAATACGGACATTCTGTTGGAATAGGCAATGATTATAGAAGGTGTGTGAATGACAGAACAGTCAAGAGAAGAGGGTATAACGAGATGTTACCTGATGCTGGTGAAAGGTAGATCTATGCAGTGGTTTAGCTAGCAGTGGGGCAGCAGGCGCACAGTGTCACTGGGGCATAGTGGATTTTGGGGTCGATTATGGTTGGATTTTACTTCCGTACTGGCTGACAGTGAGGTCCTGAGTAGAGACGGCTGAGAAAACTTCGCCGGTTTGCAGAACTTCGTGGAATCCCAGTGATTCTTTTCTTTAACTCTGGGAAATTCGTCGAAGTGAAACTCCACGAGCTCTGCCCACCCCTGCTCCTGAATAGGACATCTGCCAGCAGAATGGGGGGTAGGGCTGAGCACAGACCAACTTACAACTGATAAGGGTGTGCTCTGCCTTCACATAAAGGACTTATCACATCCATATTGTCAGTACAGTCAGTTTTGAGCCAGGGGAGGGGAGTCAGGAAATTCCATGCATTTCAAAGAACCTTTTTAGAAACGTCTCCCTCCTTCGAGAGGAAGGGGACCAGGGTATAAATTTAGGACCCTCATTCTCACTGTTCAGTTCGCTCGTGGATCTACAGAAGGACTCTCAGAGGATTGTCTGATGCTGTGACCTGCTATGCACTCTGCAAAAGTGCGATGCTGTACCTGGAAGGACTGCTTTGCTGACTTGAATCCTCAGAGGCCAGCAATTATGTTAGACTGCTGCATCTTCACCTGAGCCCAGGACTACCAGAGTGACAACAAGGGCAAGTTGCTGGCCTCCTGTTTGGAGCCACATGGACACAAAAGGCTTTCACAATTTGAACCTGCACCTGGATCAAGTCTGAGTGAGTCCCCAAGTGGTGTCCCACCAGTCCTGGACCCTTGGTAATGGCACTAAAGTTTCTCAAATGGCCAAATCCCAAAACAGAGGTTTTTGGCCAAACGTTGCTCTTGGAACCAGGAGGAGACCGATATCAACTTGTACGCATATCTGCTCGAGGTGCATCATCAGTCACCACAGTAGCAAATTCTCTTCAGCGGTCTTTCGCCATAGGGGTATCCAAGCCCTTGGAACCGTCTTGGGCTACAGCCCTCTGCCTTATCCAACTGGAGATTTTCAACTTCCAAAAATAAGAGAATATGTACGAATGTAGAAATCTTCACTCTGGCTTCTACCCAATGCTCCGTGAAGAGAGCGCGCCTTCCTCAGACTCCGCCTGGAGCCTTGCCCCACTTAACGTATCTTCTCAAGACATTTTCCTCAAGATTTCTTAAGTGTGAAGGTAAACTTCTGAAAGGAGTCAATCCACTTCTTGTATCGGAATCACATTCTATCATTCTATTACGGCCGGCCGTATTTGTCACATTTGACCTGGTCTCACGCGACTAGATGTTGCCACTTTGATATATTTGATGCTTGTTTTCTCTAAAACATTACACATGCTTAACTCCTGATCTATTGATTGGATTTCTGCCATTTTGGTGTCAAATAATGAATTTAAATGTCCTCTAATTTTCCTAAATTGGTATGGGATTTTTCTCCTGTTGGGTTTTGGCTGTATTACTGTTTTTGTGCTGCATAAATACTTTACACATTGCTTTTAAGTTAAGCCTGACTGCTTTTTGTGACAAGCTACGAAGGGTTATGCATTGGTTCATTAAGTGAGCGTTTGTGGTTCTTCCAGCAAAGGATTGTAGCTGTTGCTTGACAATGGTTCCCAATCCCGGCAACCAACAACACAATTTCTCACACCTGGAAAAATCTGATTTAGTTGCCTTTTGTGTAAATAAAATGCAAAAGAAGATCTTAAACTTTAATAATATCCTGAACAAAGTACCTGTTGATAATAAGGTAGGACTTGTTCCATACACCTTTTACCAAAGTAATATGAAAACCAAATTCAGAAGGTGGTAATGTGCAGCAAGAATGTTTGCACATATTTGGTGTCTGGCATCTTGTTGTGATGGTGATGTACTATATTGTCTTTTGTATTGCTATTTTTAATGCTGCATTATTGCAACATGATTGTGTTATGTTGCACTGTGGTTGTTGTGTTACGTTCTGTTTTGACTGTTTTGTTGTGATGCAATATTATGATTTAACCACTTGCACTACCTCCCCAGGATGTACATAAAGGCACATCAGAGGGAGCCCTTCAGTTTTTTTTTACTTCAAGCTTCTCTGGAAGACCTTCCCTAACAGCCTGAATTGTTTTTTACGTTTCTGTAATGACGATTTGCGCGCAGGGTGCACTGACATCATTGCCGTAAAAGTGAAAGTAAAACAAGCTGAAGGGTTTATTTTACTTTCCCTGAATCCGTGCGTAAGGGCATATCTCAGCCCAGTGAACTGATTCTACCGGACGAGGTATCATTGGAAAGGGGAGGATTTACCCTCTCTAATGGTACCTCTGCCTAGTGGATCTCTGCTTGAGGATTGCCACCGGAGAGTGATCCACAAGTAGGGATCCACCCACTAAACACTAGGGATAGGGGGTGGACCCTTGAGCAAGGGCTTGTGCATCCCTTGCCAATTCTTATGTTTAAGTCTTTCTGCCCCCACTGGATGTCCGATGGGGTCAAATACTTCTCACCTGCCCCTGTCGTAATTTGGCGATGGCCGGGTTAGCGCTTAGCTTTGCTACACATTATTCTCCTTAACTTGGCTATATTAGAAAACGCCATCTTGTCTGTTACGGCGGCCATTTTAGATCATGAGCGGCCTCGTGGCCAGCGTGCCCTTTAGTCCGTTGTCCGTGCCACTGACCACTCGAGTTTGCCCAGCAACAGGCTATTTTTAGTAATGGTCATGCCTGTACATGCGCAGTCCCAACTGACCAGTCACCCCTCAGGAATGTGCCGCCCAACTGACCAGTGAGATTGTAACCCCTCCCATGAGTTGGCTGTGTTCCAAAAATGACCATATATGTACATATAGCTCTGTAACTTGTACCGCCTATCTTTTTATTACCTGTAAACTGTATAAAAGATCGAATCACACCAACGTTCGGTGTGATACTTCTTGCATTACCGAAGGGTGCTGTAGGAATGTACCACCACCCCATGGGGTCTTAATAAACTTGTTCTTTGTACTTTTCAGTTTCCGTGCCAACAGTTCTTTCAGTGTAAGTGGGTTATCTACGGAGCATGTAGGCCTTGGGAACCCGATACCACAAATTGGCGACTACGAAGGGACTCATCGGCGACTCGGATGCCCGAAGGAGAGGTCATGACGAAGGTTTGGACACTCGCCATGGACGCGTACGCTGCCACTGAGTGACCCGAGTCTTGGCACCCACGGTGTTTCTTCCTTTCCTTCCGATCTGACCTTCCAGGTGGCGCCGGTCTCCGACTGAGTTCTTGATCGTCTGCGTTGCTGGATAAGTGCTGTTTGGCTGATTCGATTAAAGACCTTGGCAGTTGAAATCTGGACCTTTGAGATTTGGGTAAGATTTGTGATCGGTAAGGTAGTCTGCGGACGCTTACTGAAGTTCTATGATTTGTGATCGGTAAGGTAGTCTACGGATGCTTGCCGAAGTTCTGTGACTGTGACTTTGATTTGAGTTTGCTAACGTTTGTGAATTTGTGAACTTTGAATTCATATGTGTAGTGCACTTCACATAGGCAGGCATGTAGAGATGTTTCTCTAATTTTGTTTTCTACTGTGAGCGGCACATCTGTGTGAAGTACTGTAAGTGCCATTTTATACGGTATCACGCTTTCGTGATACTTTTTGAATATGCCTGTTTTAAGCACACTCCGAGGGATGTGCTGTCTTGGGAATGGTACCACAATTAGGTTAGCGGAATCACAGCCGGCTCCCCCAGAAGGAACTCCAAACCGTGAAATGTACATCAAATTTGGTCTTCCCCCTATAATGTACAGTAAATTATGGCATAAATACACCAGAACCGATCCTGAATTGCAATGGCCACTACATGGGTCGTTCGATTTGCGAAAGGTTCAGTTTGTGGAGCAGTGTTTGTTTCAACGAAGGTCTAGACAAAATATGTTTGATTGTGTGTGAATGTGGGAGAAAGCGGTGCGTGAGCGAATGAAACGTGAGGTTGCCTTGGCGGACAAAGAGCAGCGCAAGGCTGCTCGTGATAAGGCTTTACAGCTTGAGGAAAAGGAGGCTCAGGAAAAGAGAGAGGAACGGGAGCGTAAATTGCCAACGACTGGCCAATTCCCTATTCGTCGACCGCTTTATCCTGTCCTTAATAATGAAAATGATGATTTTTCGTTACTAGATCGATCGCCGCCTCCGTACGTTCTACCTACGGCTCCGACTGTGGACTCGGATGATGACGGACAGGATAAGTCGGGGAAAGGGAGTAAGTCGAGTGTCAGGTTTTCTGCGGAGAAATCCGCGAAATTGCGTAGTTGGGCCCGTAAAGTGAATACAAATTTCGTTACTCTGGCCGAAGTTGTTACTGAAAGGGGTAAATGGACGGAACAAGAATTACTGTATTTTTTGGCTACTTTGGCAGATGAAGTTGTTACTACGTACCCTAAATTTTCGGATACGTTAGAATCTAAGGCTGTGTCTGTTCACCGTGAGAATTTGGATAAAGGTGTATTTGATCTTTCAGATGTCGATGCCTTTTACAAGCAACTGATCCAGCTGCGGGATGAGACGTCCAAATTGCGGGACGAGCGGAAAAAGAATAAGGAGTCCGGGTCGGAGACCACTGGGCAGGCTAAGGAGTGTTCTCTCCGGGGTTCAGATAAGAATTCTAACGTGCATGTTATGCCTATGCGTGAAGCCGCACCTTTGTATGTTCCGCCTAAAGGGGAGGGTACAGATGATGATAAAATGTCAAAGGATGCAAAGGGAAATTTTATATATAATTGGGTGTATACGCCTTGGAATAGAGCAGATGTTATGGCGTTGAAAAATTCTTTGCCTGACCTTCGTAAAAACCCGGCAGCATTTTATGAAGGGGTTAAAGGGGCTATTTCGTCCTGTGTCATGACTCTGGTTGATATAGATTTGTTTTTTGGGTTAATTCTTCCGCCTGACATGTGGAGACTAATTCGTAAAAATAATGATGAAACAATACTTGGGGGAACATGGAAAGAAATAAATGCAGCTGATTTAGATAGGGAACCTGCATGTAAGCCATGTGAGTTGATTCTAAACCTCCCGGCAGCTATTTTGATTAAATTAAAAACTCTTGTTCCTTCCAAAAAGATTGATTGGACCATGTTAGCTTCGTGTAAACAAAAGTCAGATGAAACGGTTTCAGATTTCTTTACACGCTTCGAAGAGGCGTTTCACGATTACAGTGGTCAATCGTTAACAGACGATACGGGTAGGCATTTGTTTGTAGATAAGTATGTGGCTAATCTCCTACCGGAGATTGCAAAACGATTAAAATCGAGTGAAAGTTCCTGGGCCACGGCGACCCCTGCTTCTTTGTTAACTATGGCTCAGTATTATGAGCGACAGGAATTGGAGGCTAAGGAAAGTGTTGATAAGAAGGCGAAGGAATTGAAAACAAAGGTGATGTTGGCGCAGGTTCGGGGAACGCAATCTAGAGGGAATGATAGAGGCAGACGAGGAGGGGGTAATGTGTCGTACGGGCGTACGGATATAGCGGAGGACCAATGTGCCTATTGTAAGGAGTTTGGGCATTGGGCTGATGATTGCCCGGTACTTCGTAGTCAGCGTGGTCGTGGAGGTGGACGGTCGAGGGGAAGTTATTCGGGGGCGAGAGGTAGTGGAGGTGATCGTAGCAGGTTTGAGGAGAGTGGCCGTGGCCAGGATGAGCGTAACACCTTTGATAGACGGAACCAGTACCAGATATCGGAAGGCGAGAATGTGGAGCATCAGGATTATGTACATGCATAGGATTGCGTAGGATGGGGTAAGGAATCAGTTGAAGTGCCAGTAGATCAGAGTGGTCCATATGTATCAGCGGGCATCTTGGGTTCTACTGATCAGTTTCTAGTCGACACAGGGGCTACTCGTAGCGCTTTGTCTAAAAACTTGGTTCCGAGGGCTCCCCTGTCTGGCGATATGATTACATGTATTGGGTTTGATGGCACACCCACTCCCAGCCCATTATCGAAGCCTCTTGCACTTTGTCTCGATAAATTTTTCAGTTTTGGTCAATTTTTGCTCTCTCCCCATACACCAGATAACATCTTGGGCATTGATCTGCTTAAATACTTCCGAGCAACTATACGCCGCACTCCCGAGGGAGTGCGGGTTATTTTGAATGACAATTACCCTGAATCGGACAGGTTTTGTACTATACAAGACATTGCAGCCTTGGCCTCTCTCCCGCATACGTTATGGGCGACCTCAGACACGGATGTGGGAGAGATGCGTATTCCACCTATTCAAATTACTGTAAAGGAGGGAGTCTCTTTTCCACGTGTGCCATAGTATAAGATTTCCAGGGAAGGTGAAATTGCCCTGACACGGATTGTCCAAGATTTGATCACTGCAGGAGTGGTGGAGGAGGTTCCCTATAAAGTTTGTAACAGTCCTATTCTCCCGATCCTTAAGAAAGATACTGACGACAAAGTCTATCGTTTTATTATTGATTTGAGAGAAATTAACAAAATTGTCATTCCCCAATACCCGGTGGTGTCTGACATCACAACATTGCTTACACTGGTGCCACCAACGGCAACAACATTTAGTGTTATTGACTTGAAAAATGCGTTCTTTTCTATCCCTGTTCACCCTGACAGCAGATATTTGTTTGGCTTTACGTTAAATAATAATTCGTATAGATTTTGTCATGTTCCTCAAGGTTACACAGAGAGTCCGAGCATCTATAGCCAGGCTTTGAAGAGACAGCTTGATTCCTTTCAGTTGCAATCTGGAGTTGCCCTTATTCAGTATGTTGACGACATTTTGTTGGCTGCTGACACTTATGCACAATGTGAGGAGAGTATGCTTGCTTTACTTTCCTTTTTGGCTCAGCATAATCATAAAGTCTCGAAGAAGAAGCTCCAATACTGTAGACCCAAGGTGACCTACCTCGGTCATCTTTTGTCTAAGGAGGGGCGTGCATTAACATCAGATCGAATCCAGGCAATTTTAGATACACCAGTCCCCCGCACACAGAGAGATGTACGTGCTTTCATAGGTCTAACGTCCTTTTGCAGACAGTGGATCATGGGGTTTTCGCACATTATAAAACCTTTGTTAGCATTACTGTCCAAAACAACACTAATGCCCTTTGACTGGACAGATGAATGTCAAAATGCCTTTGAACAATTGAGACAAGCCCTTTGTTCTGCACCCGTGTTAGGTACACCAGATTATACAAAGATTTTCACGTTGTATGTGCACGAGAAAGATGGGTGCGCGTTATCAGTGTTAGTGCAGGCACACGGGGACAAGCAGAGGCCATGTGCATACTTCTCGGCGGTTCTTGACCCCGTAGCACGAGGGTTACCTGGGTGTTTTCGAGCAGTTGCAGCAACAGCGGTAGCTATACGACAGAGTGAGGGAATAGTTTTATCACATAAATTGTTGGTGCTAGTTCCCCATGCAGTAGATGCCCTGTTAAATCAAACAAAGACTCAATATCTTACCAGTGCACGTTTAACAGGATATGAGCTTACACTTTTGGCGCCACATATCACACTGAAAAGATGCGCTACCCTGAACCCTGCCACTTTATTGCCCTATCCGGTTGAGGAGGGTCAGGAAGAAAAACATCATGATTGTGTTTTCCTGACCGAGGAACAGACAAAGGGTCGTGTCGACTTACAGGATATGCCACTTCCAGATGTGGATGGGGAACTGTGGGTTGATGGATCGTGTTTGAGGCTGCCAGATGGTACGACTTCCGCAGCATACGCGATCACGACACTCAAGACAGTGGTAGAAACAGCTAGAATACCACAGAAATCGGCTCAAGCAGCAGAGCTGATAGCCTTGACAAGAGCCTGTGAATTGAGTGCTGGCCTATGTGTGAACATATACACAGACAGCCGGTACGCCTTCGGAGTAGCGCATGACTTCGGGCTACTCTGGAGAGAACGTGGGTTTTTGACTTCTCATGGAGTACACATTATGCACGGAGAACTAGTGCGTGATCTCCTAAACGCGTTGCTTTGCCCCAAGAAAGTAGCGATTATTAAATGCAGTGCCCACAAAAAGATCACTGATAAAGTGGGCCAAGGAAATGCTTTTGCGGACAGCATAGCGAGACAAACGGCTATGTCTCGAACTGACTCCCCCATGTACGTGACACAATCACAGGCTGAGCGATGGTATGATGCTAGAGCAGAGATACTAGATATTCAAAAATCAGCTACTGAATCAGAACTCGCGGCATGGGCAGCAGATGGGGTGCTAGATGATGAGGGTTGTTGGAGAAGCAAAGACATGGAGAAATGGAAATTGCCTGCAGCTTACTTGCAAGCGATGGTTCAGATGACTCACGGATTAGCACATGTGGGAGCTCTTGCGATCACTCGATTGTTATCACGAGTTTGGGAGCATCCCGAGATTGCCAATACAGCCAAGAGAGTAGTGCAGACCTGTCTGATATGTTTACAACACAATCCTGCGAAAGGGACCCATACTCCGAAAGGAGGGTTCGTTCCACCTTCTGCACCATTCGAGGTACTCCAAATGGACTATATCCAGCTTGAGCGTTGCAATAACCTTAAGTATATCCTAGTGGTGGTATGCGCTTTTAGCAAATGGGTTGAGCCCTTCCCCACGAAAGATAATACAGCTTTGACAACAGCTAAGGTGTTGCTTAAGGAGTATTTTCCTCGCTTCGGAGTTTGCAAATTTTTGTGGAGCGATAATGGGCCTCATTTTGTCGGGAAAATTGTGGAGTATGTGCTGAAGGGGTTAGGGATCCAGCAGAAGTTTCATGCTGTGTTCCACCCTCAGTCGGCAGGTCTTGTTGAGCGTTACAATGCTACGTTGAAGCTAAAACTGGCTAAGATTGTAGCATCCACGTCATTGAAGTGGCCGGATGCTTTACCGCTAGCATTGCTCTCTCTCAGATCAGTGCCCCACTCTCGAACAGGCCTCACACCGTATGAAGTGGTGTTCGGAAGGCCTATGAATATTTGGGGAGTGCCTAAGCCGCGATTGATACATGATGTGCCTTGTATAATGATGAAGGACTATTTGGCACGATTGACAAATGATTTGCTTTCTATTCATCAACAGGTTCGAGAAGCGCTCCCTGACAATTCTACTGGAGAGGCTCACAATCTTCGTCCTGGTGACTTTGTGATGTTGAAGTCGTTTGAGAGGGCGAACAGCTTGGAACCGAGGTGGCGTGGCCCCGAGCAGGTTCTCCTGGCTACCCGAACAGCTGTACGGGTGACCAACAGAAAGAGGTGGATACATTCAACTCACTGCCGGCGTGTCTCTCCGGACCTGGTGAATCCTGCCGTGTTGACTGACTACAAGGAGATTCTGGATAAAGAAAAGAGCCCAGCTGTGACGTCGGCTGAAGTCGAGGGAGCCTTCCCGGACCACACTGTTTCTGGACGACAGCGTTACAATCTGCGGCCACGATAAGAAGATTTTTTTTGGTTTTCGAGACTGGTTGGTTACCGCTCTGGGGTTTGTGAAACGGAGACCGGGAATCTCAAGGGGGGGGGGGATCAGTTCTGCCAAGAGTAGCGACACCCGTCTTGACCCCGGAGAAGAAAACAGCGGCTACCTCGGAGCTCAGCACCGTATTTTTCTTTTTTAGGTATATATATATATATATGTACATTTGAGACTTTGTGAACTTTTCGAACTATTTGAGACTTTGTGAACTCCTCGAACTATGGCGTCCACTGCATCGCGAGATAAAAGAATACTTGGTGCCATTTTATTCGTTTTGACAATTGTGGTAATAGCAGTGATAGCTTGGGTAGCTCGTGGTACCTGCACGTGAACATTTGCTGCCAACTACCCCGGCTCCATCTGAACATTTTCACTTCACCTTACCCTACCATGAAGAACGACACCGACAGACTTATTTGAACAATAGTTTTATTCAGATTCTGCATCATACTCATAATATGACAAATACGTCCAATTGTTGGGTGTGTGGGATGTTGCCTGGTCATCAGAAGAAAGGGGGCACTCCACTCATTCCACTCCCGTTTTCACATAATGGATCCTGCAATGCCTGGTACACTCTTCTATTTACTGTGCGATGGCCAACGAAAGGGGGGGTGCTTTTTCGTTTGAATAAAATTTGCTATCATGACCGGGATGGGTATCCACGAGCTGAGGGTACTCGCTTTGAATGGGAGGAATACCGCCCCGACAATGCATCTGCACCCCGTATTTACAGCAACCAAAGGAACATTAACGTATCTAGTTCACATGTTATTAATGTTATTGCAACTAAAGCTGATTTGTGCATACGTAATAAAGGTACAATCCCGCTTGGAAAAAGTGAATGCAACACTACACTCACATTTGACAGTCCGAATGGCATATCATTTGTGGCATCTCGTAATACTTATTTTATCTGTGGAACAAAGGGTTATCATCAGCTCCCGTTGGGATGGTTAGGCACTTGTTACGTATCTTTTGTATTGCCCCCTGTATTCATTGCCCCACCAATGTATCATAATGACTATGTACTTTATCACGACTTCGTGTTGAATCGTGTTAAACGTACTGTTGTTCTGGACGACATCGACCAGACTGATACTGCTTTGCAACTATATGTGGACTTCAATTTGGGATTGTTTTCCTTTGTGGGGGCTGCTTTGAATAGTCGGAAAATACGACGATTGACCCGTGTTGTTGAGGCTGTAGCCAATGATACTGCTATTGCACTAGGGAATATTACTGAAGAACTCCAGATTTCTAGGATTGTTACGCTTCAGAACAGAATGGTTCTAGATGTGGTTCTAGCTGACCGTGGGGGGGCATGTAGAATCATCGGAAGCAGCTGCTGTGTATATGTACCTGATAATTCGCCATCTGTTTATGATGCCATTTCGAAGTTGCACAAAATAGCTGCCGAAATACACCCAGACAATGGAACTTGGACTCTTTCAGGATGGTTCTGGTCAACGCTTACAGCTTGGGGTTGGAAACTGTTAACACTTCTATGTGTCATTATTGGGGTACTGTTTTTCATATGCTTATGTATGCAATGTGGTCCTGCCCTATGTGCCATGTGTTTATCAGCCTGCATCCCATCCAGACGTACTCTTGCTCAGAATGAAATGGTACTACATAAAGAAGTTGCTCAAATAATGCTGATTGATATCGAGGATGAATACCCGGACTATGTCCACTATGAGGTAGCTTCAGCTAAACGCTAACCGGGTCGTCTGTCGTAATTTGGCGATGGCCGGGTTAGCGCTTAGCTTTGCTACACGTTATTCTCCTTAACTTGGCTATATTAGAAAACGCCATCTTGTCTGTTACGGCGGCCATTTTAGATCATGAGCGGCCTCGTGGCCAGCGTGCCCTTTAGTCCGTTGTCCGTGCCACTGACCACTCGAGTTTGCCCAGCAACAGGCTATTTTTAGTAATGGTCAAGCCTGTACATGCGCAGTCCCAACTGACCAGTCACCCCTCACAAATGTGCCGCCCAACTGACCAGTGAGATTGTAACCCCTCCCATGAGTTGGCTGTGTTCCAAAAATGACCATATATGTACATATAGCTCTGTAACTTGTACCGCCTATCTTTTTATTACCTGTAAACTGTATAAAAGATCGAATCACACCAACGTTCGGTGTGATACTTCTTGCATTACCGAAGGGTGCTGTAGGAATGTACCACCACCCCATGGGGTCTTAATAAACTTGTTCTTTGTACTTTTCAGTTTCCGTGCCAACAGTTCTTTCAGTGTAAGTGGGTTATCTACGGAGCATGTAGGCCTTGGGAACCCGATACCACACCCCCATTCCCCGGGGGAGGAGAAAGAAATTCCACTAGATACTTTTTTTTTTCAAGGACAATATGGTTGGGGGCTGCTCAGCATAGGCATGGCCATGGCCCCAACCCAAATAAATATAAAACAGTATTTCTGCCCCCCAGGGGGCAGATGGGGGTAATTACACCAGATCTGCCCACAGGAGGGCAGAAAACCAACTAGACACCAGAGATGTTTTGTTTTATTTAAAATATAGGGGTGGGGGCTGCATACTACGGGCATGGCTATAGTTGCCCCCAAACTAAATGAAGCCACAGCCTTACTGCCCCTCTCGGGGAAGATTTGGTAATTTTCCCCAATCCACCACCCCAGGGGGCAGAAAGCCCACTGAAAGTCAGGGATTTTATTTATGACAGGGGTGGGGCTGCCAAGCATCGGCATGGATATGCCTCCACCGCAAGTAAATGGGGCAACAGTCTTTCTACTCCCCTGGGAGCAGATGGGGATAATTGCCCCCAATCTGCCGCTTGTACCTGGATCAAACCAGGTTCAATATGAGTCTCTAGATAAGGGATTCTATTGACTTTGGTTTGATCATGCCTCTGGCATTAGACCCAGAAACACAAGTGATATATTGCTTTTACCAGCACAAGTGGGATAATGCTGGGTGATTGCAACCTTCACATAAGTATTAGGAAAATTGATGATTTCAGGCAAGGTTTGAGGTTAGCATGGTATTGTGGGTATTATGGGTATATAATCCTCATGGGATCCACACAAGGCACACCAGCCTCGTCTCCCCTTTTGTGTAGTTTTCAAAAATGTGCAGGTTTCCCTAGGGGCAGCTTGAGTTAGAGTCCAAACTCGATAGCTACTCACCTTGCAAAAGACTAGTCAGCTTTTGATGAAAACATGTGAGATATCCATGTTGCATTTTTTGCTGTTTCCTGCTGCAGGCACAAGGCCTACCCACACAAGTGAGGTGCTTATGTTTATTGGAAGACTTAGTGGAATTCTTGGTGGAAGGAGGCTTGTGGCTCCCCACAGCTCCCAGAACTTTCAATCACAAACATAGGAGAAATATGTATTTTCTAGTCAATGTTTAAGGTTTGCAAGGGATTAAACAACCTAATGAGAGCCTCCCAAACACCCTATATTGAATCCCCCGAGTTGTGTAGTTTTGTAAAAATTTACAAGTTTGCTAGGTTTTCCTAGGTGCCGACTGAGGTAGGGCCCTTAATCCACAGCTACCCACTTCACAATAAATGTGTCAGTTTTGAGTGAAAAAATGTGATATATCCATTCTGCGTTTTGGGCTGTTCCCTCTCACAGGACTTAGGCCTACCTGCACGAGTGAGGGACAGCTTTTATCAGAAGACTTGGGGGAATGGTGGGTGGAAGGAAGTTTGTGGCTCCCAACAGATTCCAGAACTTTGCATCACAGAAATATGAGGAAATGTGTCTTCTTTGATAAACCAACCTGAAGAGAGCCACACAAGACACCCCATCTTGCATTTCCCCAGGTGTCTAGGTTTCAAAAATGCGCAGTTTTGCTAATTTTCGCTCGGTGCCGGCTGAGATAGGGCCCAATGTCCACAGCTACCCACTTTGCAGAAAATGTGTCAGTTCTGAGTGGAAAACTGTGATGTTCTCATGTTGTGTTTTGGGCCTTTTCCTTTTGCAGGCACTAGGCCTACCTTCACAAGTGAGATACCAATTTAAAGTACAGAAGACATGTTGGTGCATAGAATAGTAGGATCATTGTTATTACCCATTTGATTTCACTGTCTGAGCCTTCCAAATGTATACTAGTGAGTAAGAAAGTAAACATTTTGAAAAATAACCCCTAAATCATATGCCCCCTATGGGTGCCCATATATTTTGAAATGTACAAATAACCGCTGCTCCTAATCTTCATACCTCATGATCAATTCAAAAATACATATGTTGCCTTGATACCTAAGTTTCACACTACATATTTCACCATATGAATTGTTCTAAACTCAGTAAACAATGAAAAACATTGTTCATTGTAGCTCAGTTGTTTGCTATAGGTATCTTGGGATCTTGGATAACCTGCAAACCCTATGTATTCTCACAACCAAAACGAAAAAACATTGTCATAAATAGATGTTTTTCCCTACTCATTTTCAAATATTCTTTAGAATGATGCCTTTGTGGCATAAGGACAATAGTTTGATTTTTCATTAGTTTGTGGGATGGACATGTGTCAGCTACAAATTGTGTCCCTATAGTAACTTCATTTTCTCTTAACCATTATAATTCCTCTTGTAGTCCTCTACTTTATTCCTTTGTCTTAGTCGACCCCTTTACTGCACACAAGTTGGAATGTTCCTGAGAATGTTGTAGTGACAGTTGAGGATGTGAGGTGGCTTAGGGAGTAATTGCTAAAAGAAAAATAAAGCTGACTCTTCTTCCTCACAAGTACTTCATAGTGTTTATTTTTCTACCCAAATGTTGGCATTCAAATCTCTTAGGTCAACACACATTCAAAATCCCTTTTTACCCTATTTCTTTGTGTTTACAATGGGAGTCAACGACAAGAGGCTTTCTATTGGTTCCATGACCACTTGCTTAACTAATTTACTAAGTTTCTGTTTCAGAAGATCCTGCCTTAAGTAAAGCAGTGGCTTTGTTTATGCACAGCCAGTACTGCATTCTCCTTCAGTTTTATTCTCTCCTGAAAGTTTAGTGCCCTAGTCTGTTATCAAACAAGCCTGTGAATTTCCAACAAACTTCCATTCCCAATAATGACCTTTCAACCACCATTACTTGTTAGGCATTGCTGGAGTCAAGTGTTATTATCAATTCCTTTTGGTCTCTCCAACCAAATTGGTCAGAGCCCTTCACTGGCACACATCAGCAAATACTGTTATCTTCACACCATTCAGAGCAATATCCTGCACCAGATAACTATTATCCTGATACTCGCCACTTGCCTTTACTTAGAATATGAATTTGCTAGTGTTTTTACTCTGTTTCCACTTTTCTGCAAACTCTGGCATAGAGCCTCTTTTTATTGTATTTCCTACACTCACTATTCCTAGCTGGGCATTTAGAGATATTTGCTAGTTGGTTATAATTCTCACAACTGTAACATCTGTTTTTGGTAGCATCTTTATCAGAGTTTAGTTTTTTTTATGATGTGCTTAAAACACTTCTTGTTCTTCCTCTTGATTTAAGGTGTTATCTGCATGGCCAGAGTGTTCTCTGTCTAGTTTTATTGTATCTGAATTTGTCATTTGTTTCATTTCTTTTCTGTATTCTGCAGTGTTTTCAACACTCTTTGGAATATCTATGGCCTCTTTTAAGTTGGTTGGTTGCTAATTGTTTTTTTCTGAATGCGAGGGTTGTTAGTGCAACTAACCAACTGATTTCTTATCAATGAGTCCCTTAGAGATCTGAATTTGCAGGTATTTGAGAGACCTCTCAGGCATGCACAGTAGCTGGATACCTTCTTGTTGTTTCCTTGTATTCTACTGAAGAATTTCTGACTAAGGTGTTACTCCAACTTATGACTTTTGGTACACATAAATTGTGTCTTCCTCCTCCTCGTCATTCAAATCTGATGCTGCCAGACTTTCATATATGTTCCATCCATGTATACCAGGATTATGTAATAGGATGTGTTCTTTTCTCAGTGGTGAAACTTTTTACCACCCTAGTGCTATCAGATACGACTCAAACAATTTTGCCCACTCTTTCTAAGACTGGTTCTCCTTCATAGTTCATGAGGGGGGCGGGTGGCTTTGTCGTACTTGCTGCAGACATAATGGGCAAATATGTGGTATGAATTGTTCAAGAGTCTGTGTAGCAGCTTAAGTTGTTTTACTTCAGGCGAATGCTTGGTACCAAGGAAATTAGAATGTCTTATTTGCAGTTAAGGTATTCCAACTTGTATCACCTTGGGAGAATAGAATAGAATAGGGTATACTTTGATCCCACTTTTTGACACAATACAGGACAATAAGATGTAAGTCCAGTTTTTGTTTATAGCTCCTTCTGAAGAGGCCCGAGTAAATTACCCCCCAAATGGGCCAGACTAGTGAGTAGTTAAATAGCTACTTCAGCCTGAAACCCGACTGAAACCGTTAAAGAGTGAGACCCTATTTAACTCTGCCCTTAACCAGAAAGGAGTTACATATAGGGCAGGGGGTATGTCTGATACTGTTTCCCAGGCTGCTATGCCCAGCCGTGGTTTCTGTTGGTCGTGTGAGAGAAAGGAGCTCTTCTTCTCATTAGCCAATGGAGTCCTATCATGTCTCAATAGGAACACGGACACAGGAAACAGCTCTCAGAACCTTTTCTTCTGTGTGGCCCTGCCAGCAGGCTTCTTTTTCGAATCCATGCTGGGCTGAATTGCTGGCCTACACTTTGTGATTGACAGTGCTCTACATGAGGTGCTCCTCCTTCCAGTGGCCCCACAGGCAACATTGAAGGCTGAGTATATACTGCTAGGTGGACACTGCAGGGTAACACAACACTAAATCACAATTTGCTGCCCTTTAATTACTGCTGGAGACAACAGTACTTTGCTGTACAGAGGGAGTCCTGGCACACTATTTAATCTGTGCCTACCCTGTAATCGCCTCCTATTGCAAGGCCTCAGCATGCGATGCCTCAGCACTACTGACTGGGAGGCCACTGATAACACCCTTCACATCTCTCTCCCAACACACTTCTCTCAGCCAAAACAGTAGCAGAGCATTAAAGAATTCCTTCAAAACACCAGCGACAGTCTCCAAAAGCTATGTCCACTACAGGTAGGTGCAGGTACATTAGATTAGATTAGAGAGATCTTTATTACTGTTAAATCTTTCACAGTCCCAGAGCCCTTAAATTGCCACCTCCCTGTGTCTCAATCTTTCTGTACCCAACTTTCTGAGTTCTTTGAGGAGAGGATCGATCTTATTTATGCTTCCTTCCCTAAAACAGATTGCTGTGATTTAGGGGAAGAACAGTCAGATAACCCCACCACAGTCTCAGTACTTGCAGAATTCTTAGAAATCTCGGAGGATTTTTGCCTTTAGGAGCTTCTTAAATACAAATCTGGGTCTCCTAGTGACCTGTGGCCAGCAAAGCAGTACAAAGCTTTAGCAGCATTTCTAAATCCCCATCTCAATTTTATATGGAATGTCTCCCTGAGCTCAGGTATTTCTCCAGAGTCGTGGAAACATGCTTTCTTGGTTCCAATACTGAAAAAGGCTAATCTGGATGTAGAGATCCCGGGAAATTATAGGCCTATTTACCTGCTTCCCGCTCCGGCCAAGATCCTGGAAAGGCTTGTCCATCATCAATTGGCCAGCTTTATAGAATCTGAGGGCCTTCTCCACGATTCTCAGAAGGGATTTCGCGCAGACCATAGCATAGAGTCGGCCATGATTGAAATGGCCGACTCTGTGCGGTGGACCCTAGACCAGGGATCGAGGGGGGTGTTGGTGCTGCTGGATCTTTCTGCAGCATTTGACACAGTCTCTCACACGATCCTATTGAAAAGGCTGAGATCTATTGGAGTGCAGGGCACGGTTCTCAATTGGATTGCTTCATTTCTGTCAGGCCGTAAACAACAAGTGTATACCCTCCCTTACACCTCCTCAGCTAGGCCTCTTAGGTGGGGCGTCCCGCAGGGCTCTTCGTTGAGTCCGCTCCTTTTCAATGTTTACCTCACTCCCCTAGCTGTAATGCTATCTCAGTCTGGAATTAAAATGGCATCTTATGCGGATGACATTCAGATTCTTTTCTCCTATAATGATTCATCCCCTTTGACTTTCGATCTCCTAAAAACATGTATGAGGAATATTGCGAAGTGGATGGATCTTAATTTTCTAAGACTAAATGCCGGTAAGACCGAGGTCTTGTTTTTCAATCAACCATCTCCTCTTGCATCTAACCTTTGGTGGCCGGAAGACTTGAGTATGGCCCCTTCCCCCAAGGACTAGGTCAGAAACCTGGGGGTTAGATGGGACAACCGTTTGTCCTTTGCCAATCAAATCCACACAGTCTTGGCCGCATGCTTTTCCAAAATTAAAATGATAAAAAGATGTATCAACTACATGCCTAGTAATATTAGAAAAACCGTAGTCCAGGCCCTCATTACATCGCACCTGGACTACGCCAATGGACTCTATCTGGGATTGACAGCTGGTCTGTGTTAAAGACTCCAAATAGAGTAGACTGCTGCGACCCGTCTGGTTTGCGGCATTCCACTCAGACATCATATCTCTCCTCACCTTCGGAAATTACACTGGCTGCCTATCCGCAAGAAAATTAAATTCAAAGCCATGTTTTTTGCTTTTCGGGCCACTAAAGGCTTAGGATCAGCCTACCTTACCTCTAGTCTCCGCCCATATAGTCATTCCAGAGCCCTTCGCTTCAATGCTAAACAGTTACTAGTCACCCCCAGATTCAAAAAAGCTCGATCTGGAGGTAAAACTTTCAAGTTTGTGCTACTAATCTCTGGAATAAAATTCCACCTGCCCTCCGTTTTATTCAGTCTGAACCTGAATTCGCAGATCCCTCAAAACTTTTCTTTTCTGCTAGCACTTCATTTTCTGTACCTACAGCTTTCTGATCATTAGCGCCTGGACACCCGTTGGGGTAGCTGCGCGCTTTATAAATGACACAAATAAATAAATAAATTAGGGATACCTTATGTGTTCATGCTAAATTATTCCCCTGAATGTCTTTTGTAACGTCCAGGTCCCTTCAGGGGTTGTTAGTTCATCCTGCAGCTAAGGTTCATATATTTCTTTACTGGTACTGTCTCAAGGCTGTTAGCTAAGGTGGCTCTTCACATGTATATAAAAGGGGTGGGTAGTCATCTGCAGCACCCTGCATGGCTAGTATCCCTTTCTTGTCGCCAAAAAATGAAATAATCACTCTGAAATGGTTATGAGGACGAAGAGTCAGCTTTATTTTCTTACTGGCAACGACTCCCCAAGCCACCTCACATCCTCAACTATCAACTGTCATTATATCATTATTATTCAGAGGAATATTTCAACTTCTATGGGGGAAAGGGTTAGACCAGGAAAAAGGAATAAGGAAGGGGAGACCAAGATAGGACTTATAATGGTTAAGAGAAAATAAAGTTAAATTAGGAGAACAATTTGTAGTTGAATACTATCAAATTACAACAGAGAACCTACAAATGTTTTCCTCACAACCAAAAGGGGTCTAGAAAATGTAAAAGTGCATTGTTTTTGTAAATCTACCATTGTGATAAAAAGTTACTGATGAAAGCATTATCGCAAATTGCTGTTTTTTCCTACTTTTCTTTAATACGTATTTCTTTCAATAGTTAGTTTCTTTGGGAAAACCTCGAGGGGTGTACATATAGTAAGCCTTGGTAAATTCGGAATTTTGTCTACTTTTGATAATAGCTTTAGTGGATGTATGATGTTACAACGCATACTTTTACAACGCATACCTTTACAACACATTTTTTACAACGCAACATCCATTACAATGCATTCCATTACAACGCATGCCATTACAACTAATTTTTAAAAACAACCTTTACAACGCATTCCATTACAACACATACTACCTTTACAACGCATACCATTACAACGCATACCATTACATTGCATGTATGGTAAGTATTGGATAGTGTAGGGGTAACAATTACTATTCTAACTCCAGGGGTGTGCAACAGTAGGGTAAGTGTTGGATAGTGTCGGGGTAAAATTATTATTCTAACTCCAGGGGGGCAACAGTAGGGTAAGTGTTGGATAGTGTAGGGGTAAACATTACTATTCTAACTCCAGGGGGTGCAACAGTAGGGTAAGTGTTGGATAGTGTAAGGGTACTATGTGGTGTGATGGAATGCGTTGTAATGGTATGCGTTGTAATGACTACATTGTAATGACATGCGTTATAGTGGTATGCGTTGTAGTGTCATGCGTTGTAATGGTTGCGTTATAATGGCATGCAACGTAATGGATCTTGCGTTGCAAACGTTTTGTTGTAATGGTAGTGTGTTGTAAAAGTTGCGTTGTAAAGGTTGTCTCCCGCTTTGATAAATCACCCATGAGTTTCCCATTGGTTTCCACCACAAACTAAAAGTAGGGTGAAAGCACAACAAAATACAAAAAATGGATTTCCTCTTTAAAAAATACAACCAAAACTGTTGTAAAAAATAGTTGTTTTGATTCAGCTCAGCATGTTCCAGGATGCTGGAAAGATGGTGATTTTTGCACAGCAAACCGTTTGTTGATGCCATTTTTATAAGTAATGTTTCCCATTTTACCCCACAAACTCAAAATGTAACTATATTTAGGTTACTTTCTTGGCCCCCTCCAGAAAAATCCACAAACCCTGTGTGTGTGTGTGTGGGGGGGGGGGTGATGTGAGCGACAGCAGTTAACTGGTCAAATATGTTGTTAAGCTGCTTTGTTATGTTATTGAGTTGTTTATTCTAGCTATGTCAACAAATGACCCTGCATTCCAAGCTGAAAGCAGCACATGCCTTGAAAGTTCCCGTGTCAACCTATCCTTTACCACTGTCCAAAGTGGTGATATAGTGCTTCTCGAGCTCTTTAACTATTTAAGACATGAGTCAGCTCAAAATTGAGACTAAACTTAAAGCTTCCAAAACTCGCTTTGTAAGATGGGGCTAAATGTCTCTCAGTTGCCAAATCTTCCTTTTAATCAATGTTTACCTCAATTTAATTGTGCATTGAATGCCACTGCAGCAGTACGGCCAAATGCTGATGTTTTTCTGATTGACCTCATGCTCTCATCCTCAATTTATTGGCATGTAAATATAAATGTTGGCACCCAAAACAATATTCTGCAATTATTTTGTCTCTTTCTTCACTGGGAAGGTATTCAATGTAAGCAATCCTGTCATACATGACAGTTAATTTCTTTTTTTGTAGAAGTTAGAAACTTCAGTCAAACACCAGACATCCAATTGTATATCGTAGCTAGGTTTACTCAGTTGTGTACCATTCAGTGGCTCATTAAATATTCTTCCAGAATTGGTCTTACTTTATATGCACGGTAAACATCAGCATGGCAATACATCTGTAATCTCTTGTACAATGCTCCCTCAGGAACTCTGAGATTACTACATACACTTACACTGGGCCATAGGAACTACCCAGGTTTTGCATTTGTACCCCTTTCACAGACCTAAGCGTAGAGTGTTGGGTGACAGGTTAAGGGATCTGGGACACTCATAGGGCCTAAGGGCACTTGGCCAAATAACGGGACACACACACATTGGATACACAGTACGGGCCAAGACCTTGAGCGGTCAATTGCCCCTTTATTTATCCCTCTTGAGCGAGCCCACCCTCTGGGTTGAACATGCTGCAACAATGTATAGTGATGGCCGTGTGGCTCCATCACTACACTAAGTTCTCAGTGCGTACATGAGGTATTTGCCCCTTTATTTATCCCTTTTGAGCGGACCCGCCCTCAGGGTGAAACATGGTGCAACAGTGTATTGTGATGGCCATGTGACTCCATCACTACACTAAAGTCTCAGTGAATATATGAGGTATTTGTATTGCAAAAATCTAGTGGAAATATGGTCATGAAGGGTGTCTCAAACAGAAAGTAAAAGAAGAGTGAACTGGGTATTTTTATTTTGTACTGAGGTGGCACATTTTCTAGTTTCCATGACTTGCCCATCTACTTGACCCGTATCAGGAAATGGGAGGTTATTGAGGGGCTAAGGAAGGAATTACATTGAGATCTCTGTGGTGTCTCACAAGGACCAAACTACTATTGCCAGTGACAAAATGTTTATGTTTGACAGACCGTGACCAAAGGATGATGTAAAAACAACCCATTAAAGCAACTAACGAACTGTAGCAATTTCAATGCCTTTCTCAAATGAGTCAAGTTAGAAATCAATATCCCTTATTGTCAAATTCCATGCTTTAACCCTTTCCATGCTCATGACGAGCTCAGCTCGTCATGAGGCACAGTGGAGCTGTGCTGATGACGAGCTGAGCTCGTCATGAAATGATGTAAATCTGAAACCTTCAGCACCGGAGGGGAAAATGTGCAGCAGCGATGTGGTTAAGAGATGCAGAGGGCAGACAAAAAACCTAGGGGATATTTATGAAATAGTGGTGCAGTTTAAAAAGTCACTTTACTATGCTGCACTACATAACTTAGAAAGGGAAGGAATCTGCCACATTTAAGGTATATCGCCCATTCCTGACTTTTCCACCTGTGCTGGTGCATAGTGGGCTGCCTAGCGCCAACACAGGCACGCTTGCACCATGGTGCAAGGGGGCCTGTATTGCATGCAGTATTGTATTTGTACAGGAAGGGACAGTTTGTAGCACAAAAACAATCCTGAGAGGCCTATTCCTCTATCTGCAGAATGCAGCACACATATAGTGAGGAAGTAACAAGGAGAAAAATTATATTTCTCCTTGTTACACCTTTCCTTGGAGCGCATCCTTTTGGCACATTCCCAGGTTTACAAGGACCTGCGTTACAAAAATGGCCCGTAGTCCGGTTTACCTTTGCATCAATTTTTAGGAACCTACAATTAAGGTGCCCAACTGAGCACATAAGAAACCCATCTAGTTTCAGATTAAAAAAAAAGTTTTTTTGTCGGCTTTAATACGTCATTGTTGGTAAAAGGCAGTGTATGGTTCACTGCATCATAAAAGTAGATTGGTCAAATTGTAATATATGGCAAACATGTTTTTGTATATTTGATAAGACTGGCTGCAGCTGAGTTGCAACAATACAACTCGTGCTCAGGCATACCGCTCCTAACATAAACTAAAAAATTCCAAAACAGAACAGCGCCAGAGCAGCTCAACACATTACAATGAAGCAAGATCACAATAGCAAAACATTGCAACAATAACAAAAAGAATCATTCAAATCACAAAAAGGGAATTCAAGACAATAATAAAATGAAACAAGACACCAATAAAACACAACACAAGAACACAAACCACTAACACACAAGCAACACATAGGTAATGTCCAATTGGAGATTTTTAGCCCTTAAGCTTTTATCTCAATTTGGCAGTTTCTCTAAAAGAACACTATATAGATCTGTGTTATTATCATAGACTGTAACGTGGTTAACAAGCAAAATCATCCTATCTTTAGAACCAAGAAAGATAAGTTTAGGTACACACATAAAATGGCATTTGAGAGATTTTGTGTTGTGTTTCTGTGTTTTGTAGTGAGCGGCTTTATTTTAATGTTTTGTGATTGTGATCCGTATTGTTGTGCTTATGATGCATTGAGTTTGTTCACATTAATTATGTTGTTTTGTGAGAAAATATACTGTTGTGTTATTGTGTATTATAGTTGTGTACTCTACCTGAGTTCTCATTATTTTGCTGATATGCTGTTGTGCTCTGTTTGCTTTCTTGTGTTGTTATTATGTTCCAAAATTTCTTTGCAAACTGTAGGAAATGCTTCTTGTTTTCCAGGTGAAAGAAGCTCACTTCATTAAGGTCCAAGTAGAAAGCAATGATATACAACTGTGAAAAGTATTAACATAATACTGCTACATTCCTTTCAATATCTGAGACACAAATCAGCCCAAAATCAATGGCCAAGACCAAGCTTTGAACTAGCATTTCTCATGTGCAATTTAAATAATCTGGACTTTTTCTTGCAAACATGATAAAGTAAATTTACTCAGCTAAATATTACTCAATTAAAAAAGATTATAGTCTACATGTTCTTTTAGCAGCAATGAGTGCACATTTTCCAGGCGTGGAAAGTAGAACCTGTTATACCTGACAGCCTTAGAGTGGTCTTCTGCAAACTTTTTTCCTACTTAACTAATCTTTTTTGCAATACTCGTTTGTTCACCTTAGGACTCTGAGTGCTTTACCACTACTGACAAGTGCTAAAGTGCATGTGCTTCTTCCCTAAACATGGTTTCTCCACTAAGATGTACGTGAGGGCACAATTAAGGTTGACAGTATCAGAAGAGATGAGGCCTTGTTCCAACTGCGAAAATTCAAGAGAGGAGTGTATAGTAAAACTACCCCCAATAGGATTCATAACCACATTTAACACACAAGTGGGGTGTTCTTAAAGAGATTCTGCAGAAGAGGGGGGACATGTTAAACCTAGACCCTCTTTTGATGAGAAAACTAAGGGATACTCCATCTAATACGTATAGGAAAAGCCTGTCCCCTAAGGATATCTTATGTAAAAGCCATCTGAAAAAACAAAAAGTTTACTGGATGGAGAGAGGGGAGGTTTCCACAGATGCAGGAAATGTAAGGCATGTAGTCACAATGACGATGTCAAAGAAGTAAGATTGGAAAGAACTGGTAAATTGTGGAAAATCCCCAGAACTATCAATTGCGGAAAGGATTTTATGGTATACGCCATCACCTGTCCGTGTGACAAGTGGTACATTGGATCTACCACCTTCCCAGTTAAAAAGCATTTGTTGGAGCATTGGAGAGCTATAACGAATCATGACTTAGCTATAGCACAGCAAATCACTTTCACGATGTTCACAACAGTGGACTAGACAGTGGGCAAGTACTTTGGCTTCGACACTGTGTTGATACACCCCAGAAGGGGGCAACCGGGTCCAAACATTACATAGGCTTGAGTCACGTTTCATGCTACAAGTAGGCAGTATGTTCCCCATGCGGTTAAACAATGAGGAAGAGTTACAGTCACATTTGCAATAACTGTAGAGACTACCCTGTCCGACTCTAGAGAGTTCCAAAACAATCAGGGAAGTGCAGAGGAGTCGATAGAATCACCCTCCAAAACGATATATATATAAACAAAGAGATTCTATCAATGTGTGGACATGTATTTTATTTGTTGGTTTTACAGTGATGAAAATATAGTGAAAGTACTCTCTCTTAGGGTGATAAAGATGAGAGCGCTATGTGCTTTTTAAAATACCCCTCACACACTAAAAAAATCCAGTAGTGTCATGCTTCATCATTGGGGTCTTCCCGTCCCTCTATGGGGCGGGGCGTGCTACGACCTGACCGACTACGCGGGAGCACTAAAGTGGTGACAGGACTATGTGATGGTGCAAGGTGTCAGTGAAAGTGTAGGGACCTAACAATGTGTGTGAGTACAAAAATTAAAAATCCTCTGGCTAGTAGAAAAAAACAATTTATTAGCTTCTCTAGCTGGGGACATTAAGAAGGGGGTTTTGGGGTTGAGCCGATCGCTACAACCTGGTCTACATGTTTCGTAGGCAGTCCCCTACTGCCTACTCATCAGGACCTTCTACTGGTCCCTACGGAAATAAGCTCAGTTGCTAAGTATTGTCAGCCTGTCTTCCTAAAAACTAACAGTAAAATTCCACTGCTAGTTTTATGCTTCAGGGCATGAGCTGGCCCCCTGGGAAGCAAAAATTGTCAAAATAGGTGACCCAAATGTGGTCTCTGTAAGGAAAAAAGGGAAAAAAAGGGAGACACAGATATTTACATTTATAGCTGTGAATTTTGCGCTTTCATTATTGTTTGCGCCACAATTTCACTCATCAAATCCATTCACCCATTACACAGAGAATGACTTTTGAACTTTTATGGACAGAGTGATGGTTCAGTCTGCCATCCCCTGGCTGTACGTAGGTGATACCGAACAGTGGACAAAAAACACACAGATGTTCATAGTAGTAACTGTGGTTTGTCACTGCGCTTACATAATTATCTGCGCCACAATTCTTCTTTTCAAATTTCATTAGCCCATTGCCTAAAGCCCTAATACAAGACTTTATGGACAGAGTGATGATTCAATCTGCCATCCCCTGCCTGTCCGAGTAAATTCCCGAACTTGTACGCGCCCTTTGTAATTAGGGCTGGTTCTCTCTCCACACACACACATCATCGCGACTCAATGCATACAACAACATTTCACAGGATTAAAAAGGAGGAGCCCGATCTTTCATATTAGTCTTAAGGTTATGGTCACTGAAACAATAAAACTCCCCACAAACCAGGGCGCACCCCTGCATTAGAATGGTAACCATACATACTGTTGTGGCAAGTACGTGGTGCCCCATGAGCTGACAATCGGTAGGATTTCACCGCGGCGCTCTGCAAGAAAGAGAGCCACGCCCTTAGCGTTTTTTGTTCAAACTGTTCGGGAAGTGGAAAAATGTGTCTCAAAACCCACTCGTTTTAAGACCTGGGGTAAGGGTCTGTAACTTACTTTGTCCGCATAATCCCTAAGTCTTACTTCTACCGGTGTTGCCGCTCTGCTGAATGCTCGCGTGTTAGGAGCACTGAATCATTTAAGCGTCAATGCGCGCTGGTGCCGGGTGTGTCCAAACACTAGCGCGCTAACCCAAAATGGCTACCCGTAATGGAACATTGGAGGGTCAAAATGCGGAAGTCTCCCTTCTATGTCTATTGTTACTCATGGTAATGTGAAATTGATCGCTGTTCACGAATTATGACAGGGAAGATTGTACTTATACTGTTGGTACTCAGATTTTACCTGCACAATAACAATCTTAATGCAGAACAGATCGCTATTCACAAATTATGACAGAGGAGATTATGCAACAGCAAAATAGAGCGGAAGCCATAATATTATGAAAGGGTCAATAGTGGTGGACCTAGATTGGGAGGTATTGGAGTTCTTGCAAGTTGCTGGAAACAAGTATGGAGGGTTAATAGAATTTAGCTTGGAATATTTACGCAGTTCTCTGCCTAGAATAAATAATAAAAAAAGGTAAAAAAAGTAAAAAAAGTATTGGGTATACAGATTAAACAGCGAAATTCGCTGTGGGATATGTTTATGAAAAACATAATTATTATGTGGGTTGAGACTTGACCCCTGTGCTAAGGTTGAGCACAGTAGTCATACACCCGTGGTGCTGTATTCCAAAGGGGGTGGTTTCCACATGCCAGTAGAGGGCCTCTGTTATTATCTTTGCCACGGTTAGGGGTGCCTTAGAGAGTGGGGGTTCTTTAGGGGTACGGGGGTTCTATAACTGACCCCACGGAATTTCATCGTTCAACCCATTTTGCTGTCATATGTCTGTTTTTTAACTGAACTTTTTTAGCCATACGTTTTTTGTATGGGGATTTACATTATTGTTATGTATTTTTGTTTTTAGTTTACTTCTCACATTGTGCTATTACTTGAGTTTATTATCGTAATATCGTTTTTGATACAAAAGTAGGACACTTTTTAACCTACATGTGACAAAATGTATGAATTAAAGGGTACGTTAAGGAGATTATACCTTGCTCCTAATAGACTATTTAAGTGTTGATACTAATGACTTATTATCTATTTCAGAGAATTCCTGGGGTCAGTGATCCAGACTCGAAGATAGCCACTAGTCACCTTTAAGAGCATGAGGGGTGGAAGTTTGTTCTCCTTACGATGTACCACCTTCCCCCTCTTTTTAAAGTCACCTTTATTAACAGTGAGTCACATGTGTAGAATGACCAAACTTGGATGCTTTAGTCTTAGATATGGAGTTTTGATTTCAGATACTATACCAATCATTCGCTAAGGTTTGAGTGTAATTAACATCCGAATAATTACAACAGCTGGTCTTCATAATGGTACTTTACAGTTGCTGCCAACTCACCTTTTGCAACTACTTTACATGTCCAGGTCCTGCACATATGGGTACTTTACTCTGCACTCATGTTGGAAGTTGACACCGACTCTCACACACTGCTGGTAACTCCCAACCTCTTGAGTGCAGGGGTTCCGTAACATGTCACGTGTACTACAGTCTGACTGACATTCATGACACTGAGCATTTTCGATGGGGCAGACCACCTTTGCACTGCAAAGAGTAACCAGAGACAAAGTGTATATAGCATACATGCTGAACTTGCCACAATATGAATGTGATTATATAATGGCTTCATTGTTTGTTCTATGCTCACACTGACATACTTGTTAAATAATTGTGTCTGTTCAATAAAGTCTTGAATTTTTGAAATTACGCAATGTATCAAGAAGACTTAGTTAACTGGCAATGAATGAATTGTTCAGCTGAAACAGATTTAATGTCTGATTTGTGTAATTGTTGTGCACGTTTAACCCCATACAGTCTTCTCACTATGTCTATGTTGCATGCTGCGTCGTGTACACCGCTACGGCTATATGTTTACCTGAACTCTGAACCTGGTCATGTGGCCAAGACCAGAGAAGGTTGAAATGCGTCGTTTTAGTGCCATTAAACCATCACTTGCTTGAATTTCTACTTTTGGAGAGATTTGTGCTAGTGAAGGCAACTTTATGGACCTACAGATCTTTTTGTTTTGCAGAAGGACAGAGCTGCACCACATTATACCAAAATCCGACAGCTGGAAATTAGGTACTGGAAGCCACTAGTAGCCATCCTCATCCACCTTAAACAGAGCATCCCCTATGGGGAATTAGTTTGATTAAAAAGAAATTGCACCAGACAAGGAGACTATGAATATGAAGTGCAGTGGGCAATTGAAAGGTTCAGAAATAGAGGGTATACAGAGACTTTCCTTGATCAGGCCCTAGAGAGAGCAGCAAAGATATCTTGTAACACACTTCTAAGACATAAACTTACTAAAGACAAATCAAGGAATTAATTCAGATTTAGAACTACGTTCGCCAATGATGAGGGTGCGTTGAGTAAAATTTTGTAACATCACTGGAGCATCTTGAAAAGTGACCCTATTATAGGGAAAATGATACGGAATTGTATGAAGATAACGTACAGGAAGAGCCGCTCTTTAAAATACACGAAAGTTCAAAGTCATCTGCCCTCAACAGTACCCAAATCCAGAATCAATGAGATTACAGGATTGTTTCCGTGCAACCAATGCAAAGCGTGCAAAAATAGCACAAAGCTGCTCTCATACACAGTACCTGGTAGTAAAAGATGTAGAAATATTACCAAATTCATGACGTGTAATACACCTTAGTGTGTTTATTGCCTGAAATGCCAGTAACTATACATAGGTAATACTATCACCCTACCAAACGTAGCAAGAAAGCACGAGCAATTGAGAAAAATGATCCCGCATACCCAGTTGCTAGACACTTTGCCACAAACCACAACAGCAATAGAAATCTTCTGCGCTACTTTTGTATAAATCATATCCTAGCAAGTGTACGAGATGGGGATAGAGTCAAAAAATTAAGACGTCTTGAGTCTTGTTATATTGTAGACCTGCCAACCAAGATCCCACTGGGCCTGAATACAGAGGAAGAACTAGTGATCCATTTAGGTTACAAATTGACAGCAGATTGAAGAAGCTATAGGAAAGTGTTTCACAGGTCCTCCAACACATGTATTTTGGCAATGAACGACATCCTGACAAATATATTTGGGTGTGGGTTTTCCACATGTCAAGCCACTTCATCGATACAGGGAAACCTTGGGAATGATAGTGGTGGTAACTAGGCCCCGGATGATTTAGGCCATTTAGAGCAGGATTGTAAGGGGACAAATTCCTCACTATTTAGAATTCTAATATAGAGTGTGATATGTATTTTTGTACAGCTCAATATGATTAAATATTAATGTGTTATAGACAATAGATACAAGTAGAATGTGAGGATTTACTTAGACGTTACACAAATAGATGGTATCAGTACCAAAATGATGCTTGTATTCACCACACTTGGCTCAAGGTTGTATGTTTGAAGATGGCCAATGTCAGGTGTTAACTCTTTTGTTTCGTATTAGTGACCGTATTTGGATGGGTAAGTCGAGTTAATGGTTGTGGCGGTCAAAAGGGTTTGATCAATCAAGGCTCATTCAGAACCCAATCATATGAGGAAATGTTAGGCAACATTTGGAACTTTAACAACTGCTCATTCAGAGCGAGACATGTACGCTTGTACAGATTACACATTATTGTGGGATCGATAGTGAAATAAGTAGCATGCAATGATCTATGTTGATTTGATATAGAGAGATGGTATCTGTACCAGTATGGCCCCTCAAGTCACCATGATTTCTTAGATGTTGAGTGCCACACATTGCAAGATGGCAAATCTTATGAATGAATTTTTCTCTTTTCTTAGAACAGAGTCCCCTTTCTATGACCATGCCTATACAGGATGTTGAAAAATCTGTACATAAAAAATGCGGAAATGCTGTGACACATTGAATGTTGACAAAGGCGCTTGCCGAGCCGTGTTTGTTGCTTTTGTAACCCAAAAATAAAGATGGGTTATTTTCCTCCTTTGAGAGTGATGTCTCTTCTTTGGAAGTCTGGAACTTGGACCTAATTACAGATGGTGCATGGGGAGTGCTACTGCCAGTGGCAAAGTATATAGATATATAATAAAAAATATATATAAAATGGACATATAATTTGAAATTAATTTAATATATTTATTGTACAATATATTGCTATTTAAGATTAATGTATTTAATGTTTTCTATTTTTACCTATGTTTAAATTTCAAAACAATATTTTTGAGATCGCTGTTAGTGTACAATGATATTTTTTTATGTTTGATATTTAGATTCTAGGTATATAATAACAATTTTCAACTAAATCTTTTTGATACAATATTGATGTTCCATGATATTTGTGGTTTCAATATTTTGTCAGTGAACCCTCTCAAAGGTTAACATTGGGAATTCATTATTACACTTTTAAGCAGCAATTCCTGATTTTGAAGGAGAAGCTCTGTCATGTTCAATATCATTGGAATGATAATAATAAAATACCTGTGCTAGCAAACTTGCATTTAACATCGCTATTTTAAAAATGCCACTTTAAGACAGCTGCTATTTCTTTGCTTTGTGCCTGCATCCTGTCTCCAATGAACATCAGGAGTGGGCGGCAGCTGGTCTTTGTGCATTCCCTCTAGACAAAAGGAAAGGTAAGTGTGACTGAGTGTCCATCTGCTTTCTGATGGCTCATCCTGGGCAGGATGGGATGGAGGAGCTGACATCCCTGATTGGACATTGTCCTGTCTGTACATAAATGGTTGATTATCCCACTGCTGTGAGTCTGGAGCCGGCACTGAGCATGAAGGGACCTCTGTGCACTTGAAAGCCCCTCTTCGAAATCACCCTCACTTCAAAGGAACAACTGAGTATATGTACTGGGAAACTTTGCGAGTATGAAGGACTGATGTGCTGCTACAAGGACTGCCACTCTGCTGGACTGCTGCGCTGGAAGTACTGCTGTTCTGCCATGCTGCCCTCCTGCCTGCTACCCTTTGCCCCTGCTGTAGAAGATGTCAGAGTCTGAAAGGATTGCGGATCGCTGCTGTTAGACCTGACATCATTGGCTTGAGTCTCTCCTCCATTTTATTTCTGTTTGCCTCCACTGTTTACAATGTTTTTGCTGGTATACTGCTTTGGGCACTGTGCCACTGCTTATCAGTGCCACAGTGCAAGTGCTCCCTATGTTAAATTACTGTATTGATTGAATTCCATGTTTGACTTATTTGGTTTACTGTCAGTCCCTAGTCTAGTGCACCAGGAGTGCCGGGGCTTGTAAATACAAATGCTGCTCGTGGGCTTGCAGCACATGTTGTGCCACCCACAAGAGCGGCCTAGTAAAAATATGTCCACAGGTCTGCCATTGCTAGACCTACGTGCAGTCTGGTACTGTCACGCTGACTGCGCAAGTACACCTACTTGCCAGTCCCAAACCTTCCCATAACTTCATGTTAGTCACCCCTATGGTAGGCCCACGGGCAGGGTTCATTGTAAGTATAAGGTAGGACAGGCCTGACCAAGTTGGCATGTCCTAATAGTGAATTACAGCCATATTCGTTTTTCACTATTGCGAGGTAACCTGCTCTCCATTAGTTAGAATGGGCTGCCAGGATTATTAATGCTATAATCCTAGCTGGCTCGGGGAGCATGGTGCAATGTCGAGTTTGGTATCCCTGAACTCGGGGTTTAATTACGCATCCGTTTGTGTGGATGGTTTTTGGACTCTGGGTTTGAAAATAGCACTTCTAGAAAATGGCTATTTTCTTGTCTAACTATTTCTGGTTTCTGCTGGTTTGGTGTGTGTGTGACAGGAGCTGGGTGGCTCCAGAGGTCTGAGTGAGTCAGTGTGGGATGAGTGGGACATTTGCATTGAGAGTAGGGGGAGAGTAGTTCCTGATAGCCTGCCCTGCCTGATACAATGCTGGCTCCACCTCCTGCCAGGCGACTGATGGCTCTGTGCCTGCCATGGATGATCCTAGCCCCACCTCCTGCCAGGAGGCCGATAGCTCTGCTCATGCCAGTGTCAATGCTGGCTCCACCTCCTGCTGGGCGTCTGAGGACCCAGCCCTGCTCAGTGAATAGGCCAGGTGCTACTGCCTGGCTACACCCACAACAGACCCAGGATGTTGGGAAATTCCCCTGTATGGACAAAGGGATCAAAGCCAAAAAGGGGTATAAGAGAAGGACCCCTGAACCATGAATTTAGATCACTTCTGACAAGGAACCGTGAAACTAAGGACAAGAAGCCTGCTGATCCAAGGACTTGCCTACCCCTTCTGCCAGTATGCTGTTTGCTGGGGGGAATCCTGCATTGCTTCTTTATTTTTGCCAAGGAACCAGGAGAGAGGAACTGTGTGTGTACTCTCAAACTTTGCTAAGAAAATCTCCAAGGGCTGGAAGAGTGCCAGCCTCCTGTTGAAGTCACAGGGCTAAAGGACTTCATCTGCTTAAAGTGCTGTTTGCTGGAACTTGTGAATCCAGCACCTCTGAAAGAACCCAGCAATATCAACGCTGACGGACGCCGCCGAATCCAGCTCGACATCGTGAGAAACGGCTCCAGTGTCCCGCTTCCTCGACGCCGGCCGCCGGGCCCGATCGACGCCAGCAGCAACGCCAGTGAGTAGTGAGTTCGGCTCCAGCTCCAAGGGACCTCGTGTCTGCACCGCTGCTGATCGCATCGACTTCGTGCCCTCTCGACGCCGTGAGCGCTGCTCACTCTTGCAACGTCAACATCGACATCGACGACGACGCTGTATCCTGCTTCGCCTCGTGAGCGCTGCTCCTGCCTGACATCAGTCGACGCCGCTGCAGGTCGCCCAGACTCCGAGGCCGGATCGACGCCGGACATCTCGACGCCGCTGATCATCGTGTGCTTCGCTTTTCCAAGGTACTGTGTTGTGGGGGTCTGCTCGACTCCGGGCTCGGCGTAGCGCTCCTCGCGGTCGACGCCGAACCTTTGGATATACTTTGCCTCGACGTCGTTTGACTCCCGTGAGGGCTACATTCTTGCCAAGAGCTGTGTTTTAAAGAAGAAGAGTTGCTTTTGATACTAAAGACTTTGTGCTAAGAAGAAACTACACTTGAACTATTATTTTTCCTTCCAAGAGTATTTATTAAGATTGTGGTATATTTTTGTCGTTATTTGGTCTTGTGCTAAGCCTTATATAAAAATCCTTATTTTTATAATACTACTGTGTCGTGTCCATTTGTAGTGTATTCACTTTATTACTGTATGTGGTCATGAATGCTTAACACACAGCCTCTGAGATAAGCCTGTCTGCTCTGCCAAGCTACCAAGGGGGTGAGCAGGGGTTATCAAAGGGTGTGATCCCCATGCCCTGACTAGAAAAGGTGTGTCCCTATTTGTCAGAAGTGCATACCTCTGCCAACTAGAGACAGCCGGTTCTAACAACTGCCCTGGCTAGCGCTCACACGGAGGCTCAGAACGGGAACAAACTACAATTCCCAGCATGCTGAGAGGCACGTCACGTTCGTGACGCACGGCGCGCAATACCAGGAAATAAAGACTTCGCCGAAGATGCCGGCGGTGCCAATAATTCTTGCCAGAACTTGTGTGGGTTGGTATACTGGTATAGCAGTAAGAGACTGGGTTATCCACCCCTTTGTAGCTTTGGTATTTTGTTTTGATTGAAGGTGGAAACATTCTTGAGGTTCCGTTTTTGACCGCGCGTCTTGCGTGGTATAATGGACATATCTTGTCCTCTCTCGGCTGAGAGAGCAGCATCCACCAGCAGGAACAGACAGGCACACGTCTACACGTTTCCTGGTCCGTGGATGGCTGCAAAGGTCTAGTGACTTCTATTCGCCATTGGTATCCTTGAAAAGTATCTGCAGACTACGTTAAGGATTCATTAACTATGTCTGCTGTTTCTTTATGATTTTGTCTCCACAACGTTTTCTATCTTTCACCCAAGCAGGAGAGATGAATGAGGGGTATCATGTCAGAGGGATTTGTCTAACCATTGAAGTGTTTACATTCATTATCTGTGTATGCTGTGCAATCATCCTTAGAAATAGCATAGCCCACACTGAGAGAGGGATTTCACTGTATGTCTTTCTGTCTCCTTTTACAGTTGGTGTCTGATACCTCCTCATATCGCATCTCCTAGGATTTAGTCTTCTGTATTTTCCTTTACAGGTATGAGGGTGAATATTGCATTATAGGAGTAAAACGAGGGTGGGTCAGTATTAGGAAGTCAAGGGGGTGTATTCTAGACCTCTGTTGTTTGTCTTTCCAGATCTCCCTCCATGCTGTCCCCTTCCTTTCCTTCCCTCGCTGGACTACCTTAGCAGTCTGTGTTGGTACTTCAGACTCTGGGGACGTTGCGTGGGGGACGTTATAGCTAATTCAGCACAGCCCCAAAGAGAAAAGAAGAAAGAGCCTGAAAGAATTATCAGGCCAAGATTAAAACCCTCTTCTTGGCTGTGCTGAAGCTACAATGGCTACCTTAGAGGACGTACTAGCAGCTTTTGCACTGGTTCAAATGGAGCTAGCGGCTTCCAACAGAGAAGTGGCAGCTTCTAGAGCCGAGAAAGCACAACTACGAGCTAGGGTGGATAGGATACAAGTGCCCTCTTCTGATGCGGGGGGAAGTCACACCCCTTCTACCTCTGTAGTTGAAGACATGCCCTATGTAATGTAATGTAATGTATAGGCATTTATATAGCGCACTACTTACCCGGGGGGTCCCAAGGCGCTTCGACCGCTGCAAAACCCTTCCTGGCTTCCCTGAGAGATGGTCCCTTAATGGGTATCTCCAGGGTGAGACCAGGCATCCCCGGCGGTCTGGTGGGGCCGTTAGTGAAGATGAGGCAAGCTAATGCCCAGAGTTGCCGAGTGTGAACGCTGATCAGAGTGGGCACAGAGGCGAGAGAATTATCGAGTCCGCTGACCCTGGTCCAGAAACCTGCCGCGCCGGGAATCGACCCCTGGTCCCGGGCCGTCCTCTGCTCTCGGGTCTGCCGCCTCTAACCAGTGAGCCACACTACTCACAGATACCCCTAGCCCCCCTGAGCATTTTTATGGAGACAATAAAAAGGTGCAGGTGTTCATGACTCAAATACTACTGCACTTCATGTGCAAACCAAAGATGTTAGCTACCAATCAAGCCAGGGTAGCCTTTTTAATCTCGTATTTGGGGGGGTGAAGCAGCACAGTGGGCAGTTCCTATAGTCAGAAGAGATGACCCTCTGCTCTACGCCTGGGACGATTTTCATTTAGAATTCGAAAAAACTTTCGATAGAAGGGCCAAGACTTTTACTGCCGACAGGGAACTTCTGGGGCTTAAACAGGGCAGCACGGAATTGGTGACATACTTGAACAGCTTTTGTGGACTGGTGGCGGAGACTGACTTGCCAGAAGCAAAACAGTCAGCTCTCTTTTATCAAGGGTTGAACGACGAAATGAAAGACGTGTTAGCACATATTGATCCTCAACCTCGCACCTGCTCCGCGCTTATTGAACTTACCTTACGCTTGGACCATAGGATGAAGGAGCGGAAGGGGGACCATAAGAAAAAAGAACGAACTGTCATGCCTCATGAATACACAGGACAAGGGAAGAAAACACCTGCAGTGCCAGAACCCAAGGAAATAGGAAGCGTGCGGGCTTCATTAACGCTGAGTGAAAAGGATCACCCCCGTAAACAAGGTCTGTGCCTTTATTGCGGCACAAAGGGGCATTTCCTAAGGGAATGTCCAGTAAAGTCTAAGCCAGGCACATTTAGGGCTGGACAAGCCGCAGCCGGTATCACTGAAAAGGGGCAGGAAAACTACAAAGCTTGAAGGTGGGTGAAGGGGAACCATCAAGCGAGAATATCATCCCTTCCATAACGCCAGGATGCAATCAGGAGAAGAATCACTTGTTTCTTGACATGTCATTGATGGTTGCTCATAAAGAAAATGATATCCTTGCGATGGTGGACTCCGGCGCTACCGGTTGTTTTATGGACTTCGCAGAAGCCGAACGTCTGGGAGTGCATCTTATCACCAAGATTCATCCCGAAATGGTGTACGCTGTGGACGGAAAGGAGTTAGAAGCTGGGCCCATAAAATACCATACCCCCGAATACGACATGTCTTATAACGGAATACACCATGAGAAAATGTTGTTCAACATTATCAAAGCCCCACAATACGGAATCATACTGGGGCTTCCTTGGCTGCAAAAACTCGAATCCTACATACATTGGACTTCCAAGACAGTGCAGTTCAAGTCCCAATACTGCAAAGAACATTGTATCTCTGATTTACATGGTCCCTCGCGAGCTTTGGCCTCGATACAACAGATAGCCACGGCCGCAGAGAAGGAAGTGTCTCTTCCTCCTTGCTACAAAGCCTATGAAGCAGTATTCAGTGACACCAAGGCCGAGGTGCTCCCTCCCCACAGAGCGTATGACTGCCGCATAGACCTTCTCCCAGGGGCAGTGGTTCCCAATGGTAGGATATATGCCCTCACGTTGCCGGAGAACGAGATACTATGCTTATTTGGATAAATATCTCGCTATCGGATACATAAGACCGCCCCGGTCACCAGCAGCATCGCCGTTGTTTTTCATCCCGAAGGCCAATGGGGAGAAAAGGTGCTGTATTGACTACAGTGCGCTTAATACAATCACCGTAAAGAACCAGTACCCTTTGCCATTAATCCCTGTCCTGCTGGAACAGGTGCGAGCCGCCAAAATATATACCAAGCTGGATCTGAGAGGCGCATATCACCTTGTCCGTATACGACAAGGTGATGAGTGGAAGACGGCATTTAAGATGCAGTATGGGCTTTTTGAATATTTAGTCATGCCCTTTGGATTATGTAATGCCCCGGCCGCATTTCAATTCTTCCTAAACGGAGTACTGAGAGAATATCTCGATCATCACGTCGTAGTGTATCATCACGTCGTAGTGTACATTGACGATATTTTGATTTATTCTAATACAACTGAAGAGCACGTGGAACACGTGAGATAAGTTTTACAAGCACTGTAGAACCATCATCTGTACTGCAAAATCACCAAGTGTGAAGTCCATGTAACCACTGTAGAATTCCTAGGAGTGATGCTCACACCTCCCGGGCAGGTGGTGGCCGAAAGAAAAGTTAAGGCAGCAAAAGAGTGGCCTCGCCCCTGTAATGTTAAGGATATTCAGAGCCTGTTTGGGTTCGTCAACATTTATAGATGTTTCATTTGTGGGTTCTCGGATATTTTAACACCTCTAACCAGACTCACACGGAAGAACGTAACGTTTGTGTGGGATTAAGAAGCACAAGAAGCCTTCGACCAGATGAAAGCAGCTTTCTCAACGGCTCCTGTACTGACCCACGCCAACCCAGATCTACCTTTCGTAGTAGAGGCAGACGCATCCGAAGATGCGCTTGGTGCAGTATTGTCTCAAAGGGAAGAGACCTCTGGGTTGTTACATCCCATAGCGTTTATGTCCCGGAAGCTTAGTCCAGTGGAGGTCAACTACACGATCGCAGAGAAGGAACTGTTGGCTATCAGGGAGGCATTCTTGGAATGGAGACATTGGCTGTTGGGAGCCGAACAACAAGTCACAGTACATGCAGACCATCGGAACTTACAGTTCATGCGGGCTGCACGTCATCTTACTCCACGTCAGCTACGCTGGATGTTATTCTTTAAGGAATACCGATTTATCGTCACCTTCTGACCAGGCACGAAGAACAGGAAAGCGGATGCCTTGACAAGACAGGAAAACCCGACTCTACACACCGCAAAACCACTCAGGGCAATCATCGAACCTTCTAAGGTCGTATGTGTTACCCAAACAGGAGACTTTCTGATGGGAGCGAGAACAGGAGTGCAAACTTGTGTGTGGAGAACTTGGCTTTGACACCATCCAGAATGGAAAGTAAAGCACAGGGTACCTATGAGAGGGACGCAAGTGCTCATTCCTACAAGAACATTACGTAAAACTGTGTTTTCTTGGTGTCATGACACTCCCTGTGCTGGACACATGGGGTATGTGAAAACACTTGAAAAGGCACTGAGGCAGTTCTGGTGGCCCTCCATATGGCCTGACCTTCGCCGATGGGTGATGGAATATACAAAATGTGCCCAGATGAAGTCCCCCAAGAGGCGTAGCGTATTCAACCCCAGGTTTATAGGGCCGTACAAGGTTGTGAGACACCTAAATCCGGTGGCGGTACAGTTGCGCTTGCCTGCACATTTCAGGATACACCCTGTTTTTCATGTATCCCTCTTGAAGCCCTCTCATTGCCCGGTACGACGTGCTCCCCTGCCTATCTGGGTGCACCAGGACCAAGAATATGTGGTACACAGGGTACTTGATTCCAAATGGGTGAGGGGCGTTTGCAGTACTTGATTTCCCGGAAAGGTTACGGTTCGGAAGAGAACTCCTGGGAACCCACCGGGGCTGTGCACGCTCCCCGTTTGGTTGCGAGGTTCCATCACATGTAGCCTAACAAACCTGCTGCCGGTCAGCGCCCCTTGTGAGGGGGATGTACTGTACGAGTCTGAAAGGATTGCCGATCGATGCCCTGGCTAGCGCTCACACGAGTCTCAGAATGGGAACAAACTACAATTCCTAGCATGCTGGGAGGCACGTCACGTTTGTGACGCACGGCGCGCAATATCAGGAAATAAAGGCTTCGCCGAGGATGTTGGTGGTGCTGATAATTCTTGCCAGAACTTGTGTGGGTCGGTATGCTGGTATAGCGGTAAGAGACTGGGTTATCCACCCCTTCGTAGCTTTGGTATTTTGTTTAGAGTGAAGGTGGAAACATCCTTGAGGTTCCGTTTTTGACCACGCGTCTTGCGCGGTATAATGACATATCTTGTCCTCTCTCGGCTGAGAGAGCAGCATACACCAGCAGGAACAGACGGGCACACGTCTACACCCTGTGGGGGAACTGAACTACAAGTAAGGCAATCCGGCGACATGCCCCTACCTTAGAGCTGTAGTGAAGCCTAAATTTTCGAGTATAATGGTGGCCTGTTTTCCTGGTCCGTGGATGGCTGCAAAGGTCTAGTGACTTCTATTTGCCATTGGTATCCTTGAAAAGTATCTGCAGACTACATTAAGGATTGATCATCTATGTCTGCTGTTTCTGTATGATTTTGTCTCCACAACGTTTTCTATCTTGCAGCCAAGCAGGAGAGACGAATGAGGGGTATCATGTCAGAGGGATTTGTCTAACCATTGAAGTATTTACATTCATTATCTGGGTATGTTGTGCAATCATCCTTAGAAATAGCATAGCCCACACTGAGAGAAGGATTTCACTGTATGTCTTTCTGTCTCCTTTTACAGTTGGTTAAAGTCTCTGATACCACCTCATTTTGCATCTCCTAGGATTTAGTCTTCTGTATTTTCCATTACAGGTATGAGGGTGAATATCGAGTATGTTGCATTATAGGAGTAAAACGTGGGTGGGTCAGTATTAGGAAGTCAAGGGGGTGTATTCTAAACCTCTGTTGTTTGCCATTCCAGATCTCCCTTCCTGCTGTCCCCTTCCTTTCCTTCCCTCGCTAGGCTACCTTAGCAGTCTGTGTTGGTACTTCAGACTCTGGTGTCGTTATGTGGGGGAAGTTATAGGTAATTCAGCACAGCCCCGAAGAGACAAGAAGAAAGAGCCTGACAGAAGAATTGGACTCTTGGTTGAACATCGAATGATCACCAAGAGCATGCTGGCTTGTCTCCTGTTTTGAAACTCAGGGATATCAACGTTTCAACTCCTGCTCCTCTGCCTGGTCCATTGGAAGTGAATCAAGTTGCTTTCTCCAGTGGAACCAAGGTATCCTCTGCTATGTGAAGCAGAATCAACACGTTTCTGATGTTGTGGAAGCAGACCCAGTGCATCGCCTCAAGAACTGATGCATTTGAACTGCCACATCGCAGCCCCTGCAGTGACAGAAGATCAAAACATCCCCTCGACTGTGTGGAGAAACTGAGTGCATCGCTTTAGTACCAATGCATCTCAGCTTTGGTGCTTTGTCTTCATAACTGGAGCATTGGCATCGTTGATCAGAGAAAATCGATGGATCATCTGCGGGAATCAACACCAATGCATCACTCAGTTGTACCCCACATTTCGCTGTTCTGACCAGGATCAAGTTATTTTGTTCAGTGGGCCTTACATGGCTCTTGTATCTGGCCCATGCTCCTATGCAGTTTGCATGACCAGATAACCCTCATAGACACGTATCGCTTCTAAGCGCTATAAACACTTTTATTCTTTAAAAATGTATATCTCAACTCTTACGTCTTGAATTTTTGTCATTTGGTCTTGTTTTATTTATAAATTCATAAACTATTTTCTAAACTGGTGTGGAGTCTTTTTGTGATGTTTTCACTTTTCACATCCTGTGCCTGTTGTGATGACATATGCATAGGAATATGTCAGTACATGGTGGTTATTTCAGCCTTTTTTTAATTTACAATTAAAACATGGCTGACATGATGGTTCAGATTAACTAAATTCTCCTGCAACCCAATTGTGGAGAAGTGTGGCTCAATGGTTAGAGCTGCAGACCCTGATGCAGAGATCTAGCCTGGGACCAGGGTTCAATTCCCCGCCTTGGCGGGTCTTGGACTAAAAAATTCCATGGACCTGATAATTCTCGCCTCGGTGCCTATTCCAATCATGGAGTCCCACTCTGCAACTCTAGGCAATAACTTGCTTAATCCCCACAGCGCTAAGGATGCCTGGCCTCCACCTTGGGGGTGCCCAGGAGTGGACGCCTCACAGGGAAAGCCAGGATCGGTTCCACAGCGGTATTCGTACAAGTGCCTTGACACCCTTGCGGGTGAGTAGTGCGCTATACAAGTATCAATTTACATTTTACATTTACATAATTGCGTAAGGAGAGAGCAGGGGAGTGCCACATTTACAGAAATATGGCACTCTCCTTCCCTCTCCGTAACTCCAGTGCTCCATCAGGTAGCTGTACACCACAAGCACACCTTTGTCCTATAGTGCAAGCGTGTCTGCGTGAGACTTGCAAAGGTTTTGTATTAGAAGGATACCCTTCCATGATAAAGTATTATGCTTTGACTAACTTCAAAGCGTTTCCTACTTTGAATGCTTGCTGTACAGTGCAGCACACATGCAAAGTCAGAAAAACAGGATAAATAAAAACATTTCTCTGTGATAGTGCCTATTTGAAATGGGTGCTCTTTTTGATGCAAAAACCCATCTACTTTTTTGGTATATATAGTTTTGCATCTGAAATCTTGAGTGGTTGCATGTGAAAACCCATGCGCCACCCATGGAAAGCCTCCTTGGGCTACATATCTCTTTTGCTTTCAAATGATTTTCCAGCACAAAACAAGTTTTGCTCTTGGAAACTAAATAGGGAAAAAAAGAGTTTGCATCGGTTTGCATCACTTTTGTGATCAAACACAGTGCAACACCTTAGTAAATATACCTTCAATTATGAAGCATTACATTGAAAAAAAATAGGCAAAACGAGGCAGCCTCAAACCAAATGGCTGCTACCAGGCCCTCCTAAAAAGTTTATAAAATGTAACTAAAAATTCAATAGACAGGATGGGGCACGATGCAGTGGGAGAGCAAAGGAGTAGGTGTGGGCAGGTTTGAGGGAACAAGTAGAAGTCTGGGAAATTGCAGCGAGAGCATTGGGGAGCATGGATTTCAAAAGAGAAGCAGCAAGAGGGTCGAGAGAGCAAGAAAACACATGTAGTCTCATTGAGTGCTGAAACCTAAGCAAAAAAAAATGTTCCTTGATGAGAACTGTGAAAGGATAATGGTCATCTAACCAAAACGTATGATTAATAAGTTTTGATTGAAGTTATTGACAAACAAAAGGAGATGGGAGAAAGTCATTGGAGAAGAAGCAAGCGAATGAGGTGAGAACAAAACCAAACAACGATAAGCAATGTGCTTTTTCTAAAACCACTGCGAGAAAATTGTATTGTAGACAATAGGTCTTTGACAACGGATAGCTAAACCACTCTGTAGGTGAGACCTAAGCAATCTGCTCATTTACAAATATGAACTACTGGGCAATTTGATGAAGAAAAGGATGCCCAATTAAACTTTGTTAAGCTGTAAACATCTCCTGTTAACTGTACATCACAAGTTCCAATCTCTACTAGGCAAATTCAGGCAACCATCTTTCTGAGATTATCAAATCAAGTAATTTTAAGAATGGTAGAAATTACGCTGTCATTTAGAGCGCATACAAAATAGTAGAACTGGATAATGAATCAGTATATTCCAAGCAGTTTACGATTATTACCTTTACCAAAAATGGTATGCCACGGAAAATTAAAATATAATTTAAAGAAACGGGGTCCCCTAAAATAATCTCAGTTAAAGCAATGAATACATAAAATTGTAGCAATTTGATTAAATCGCCCCTCCAGAAGATTACATCATTGTTTTTTTTGATGGGGTTCAGCAGCTCCCTCACATGATCATCCGGGTGAGATGTGAAAATCTGAAGGTGGCTTTTAATTGTAGCCTCACAGGCATGCACAAAGTTATAAAGCTTGCAGTCAGAATACATGTCAGAAGATGGACATTAAAGGGCCTAAGGCAACTGCAGGTAGGATTGTCTGATTTGTCATGAAGTGGTGCTACTATCCTATGACCAAATTTAGTAACATATCAATGGTTACTGATTGGAATTGCAGTCTCAAACCAATGAAACATAGGGATGTAAATTGCGATTTAAAATGTGCACTCACAAACAGCCCCTTTGAAATTGCAATTCAGTATCAATTCGCAAGCTCATTGTAGAAGTCAATAAAACTTTTTCTGACTACTAAAATGGGTTTAAAACATAAGAAAAGGGGGTTTTGTAGGCATATGCCCTTAGATTTTGTGAACCTCAGGGTTTGCAACTTAAAAATCTGTCCCATGATAACCCTCCTGGTCTCCTGTATCTAAATGAAGAAGTAATCATCAGTAAGAACTTTGGGGGTCATTAGGATGGTGTGCGGACCTGAGTCCGCCAGCCATCCTAGCAGTAACGGGACCACCTGCCTGTAAAATGGCGGTCCCACAATCCAAGTGGCGGCTGCATCCAGCGTTTCAATATTGCAGATGGTGCTGCTGGCAGCAGCAATGCCGCTGTGTTGAAAAACGCATATTGTGCATTTCCATGCACAATGTGGCAGGCACCAATCGGTGCATGGAAATGTAGGGGGTACCATTTGTACTCCCCAGTGCAGTGACACCCACTCCAACAAGGGAGGCCCACAACAGGCCTCCAAACCCAATCCCCGCCAGCCTTTCCGTGGCGGCATCCCCACCATTGAAAGGTGCCTGGCCACACACATCCAAATATGGCGGACGGTGCCTGCTAGGCACTGCCACCATATTAGTGGCCCTGCTCTGCCCTCCTGGCAATCGGCTCGATTGCCACCGGCGGAAAAGCGGCGGACAGACTTTGAGTCTGCTGAGATACCCACCGCCATCCTAATATGATGGTGGGTAAATCTCAATGTGATGGCAGAACGATCGCCACTGCCGGGTCGGCGGTGGAGATCATTCCGCCATCATATTTAGCCCCTCAGACATTATGTAATCCTCTCTCTTGGTTCTCCTACTAAAATGCAGAAAAGCACCTTTCAGTGTTAATGCTCACCAAGGTCTATACCAACCACACTGTGAGTGGGGTCCCTAATTTTGAGTTCTCCGGAGACCTATTTTATGACCTAACAGCCTTTATCTGCAAGATCATAGAGTTTAGAAAACCATTTGTTTTAAGATGACATGGAACCTTCTTGCCTGCTTCTTATCTCATAGCTTCTGCCGCAACTGACACAGAAACAAGCATCTTCTAAAGAGTGAAGTACATCTTTCATATTAGGGTCCTTCTCGTTGTTTTCACTTTCTCTTCTCAAACACGCTTCTACTTCAACATGAGCGGTGTATTTTCAAACCAATGCTCAAACACCTATCTCACCTGAATGGAGTTTCACAGTATACCACAGGCAAAGAGAACGGAAGTCGAACCACCTCCTGGCAAAATAGCACCCCACCACAAAAAAAAACACAAAAAATCTGAACATAACAAAATAACAAAGTAGCATATTATCAAGGGGGTTTATCTCCGCTTTTTTGTTTTAAAAGCCAAGAAAGCGGAGATAAAATGATCTCCCTATTATCTAGCTGTCACTAACACCAGTTAGCGACAGCTAGTAGGAGATAGCGACCATCTTGGGCCCCGCTTTGCTTGTCAGTGATATTTATCACTAATGACATGCAAAGTGGGCGTGCCAAGATGTTAGTGACTGGGAACAGTCACTAACATCGCTATCTCCTATTACCAACTTTTGGAGATATTCGCGCTAAGCGCGAATATCTCCAAAAGCTAACACCTGCCCTGAGCAGTTCTTAGCCATGTTATCCAATGGGAGGTGGATAACACGGCTAAGAGCATTAGCTCGGTAATGCATGAATATCGCTGACTTTTCAGCGATATTCATGCTTTTCGGCCGATTTTTATCGCTTAGGAGATATACCTTGATAATAGCAAGGTTCCTAAGCGATACAAATCGCCGCAGCTCGGCGATAAAAATATTGCCGCTAAACCAACATAGCGATAATTTTTGCTAGTTGTTAGTAATATGCCCCAAATTTCTGTTATGTGTTGGTGTTTTTTTGATATGCTGTGTTGTATTGGTAGGTTGATCGACTGCTGAACTGTGCTTTGTAATGTCTTTGTGTTATTTTGTTGCACTTCATTTGTGCGTCGTGTTATGTTGCTATTGTTGTATTAGTGTTTTGTTATGCTGCGTTGTGGTGCAGTGTTGTTGTTTTCAGGTTACAGTATTGTGATATAATGTTGTGGTTTTCTTTTACCGCAACTGTCTGCCTTAAATATATGCACACATTTTCTTGTCACATATTATCACCTTCAAAAAATTGCTTTCATGATGTTGTGATAAGCTTGGTCTCAACAACACTTAATTACTTTCCACCAACAAAATGTAACAGCAACGGTTAAAAATCGTTTGTGAACGAGTCAAACATGTCTTGTTTTTTGATGCTCAGAGCATGGCCAAATGTTTGCTTTTTTTGCACTATTCTACTATAATCTATAATTTTGCTGCAAAGTTCTTAAAATTCACTTGAAAACTCTAAAAATGGCGTTATTTTCTAAACAACACCAATATTTAATTCGTGTTGTTTGCATTCAATTTCAGTCATATTTGTTGGCGAAATCATCCAATAAAATGTTTCATTCCGCCTACAGCAATGCACGGTTATTGTGATAACGACAGTGGCGAACTAGTTTAAAAATAATCGTGTTTGTAATCTGAAATGTTATTTGCCTTTTAAGGTACTGCTGTACTCTGTTCAATTGGAATAGCCCAATTTAAAACCCCAGGATTCTAAGCTGGATAAAGTAGGCAGCAGATGTATAAAATATATAGGTTTATTCATTTCATAACCCTACATTACCGAGAAAGCATTAATGCTTTCCCTGGGTCATGTCACTCTGTCCACCGAGGGTCATTTCCAAAAGGCTCGCCATAATTGTTCGCATGGCTGGGGCGCCGTATGATTTGTTCCAAAAGTGGCGGATTTACTTTGTACAAGCTGTACCGTTGAGAGCTTAATGGATTTAACTCTCCTGATAAATAGTCTCTGCAGTGCGTGGTCTGCAATTACTGTTGCAATGCTGGGTCGCAGCTGAAAGAGAAACACGGAAAGCGTGGACACAGTGCGGTTTCCAATTCTGAAACCATGATCGCATTGACTGAAGAAATCATCAACAAAGAATAAATGGATTTCCGAAATTAAAAAATGCATGCTTGCTAAATGGATTCATGTGCTAATGCAAAACGCCCCTTTCCTGTCGCAAATCCCACAATCCACAAAATTATAGGATTGTGACCTCAAAAGAATTTCTTACAATGTACATAATCCTTTTAAGAGTTGGAAAAACTTTCTAACTCATTAAAGAGATTTAGTGAAATGCATATAAGGGGACGACTTCAAAGGTGCATTTCCCTCCAGTTGGAAGGTGGGTTGTCTATTGCATGATGTACAATTGTGTTCCTCTGCCCTGAGTACACGACACGGGTATCATAGTTTTTTATTGTGGCCCATCTTCACACTAACCTAGCTAGTGTGCTAAAGGTAGGCCTGTTCTTTGCCATGAGTGAGGTACTGGACCCGTCCTATTACCTGGAGGGGGAGAGCAAGCTAGGCCTCATTCTATTGACAGTTGACTACTTTCCCTCTCATGGGTTTAGCATGTAGAGCTGTGGTGGCATTGTCACGGTTTGTGAATCCATTGTTGTGACTAAATATTTTTATCTGTGTTACTGAAGTGGCGCACTTGTGTAGAGTTCTGCATCTGTGTGCTAGCACAGAATGCTAAGCTAACATTCCAAGGGTATTTGTGCATGTCTGTGTATGTAGCATGTGTGGTACAAGCGTGGTGTGCATTCGTTATCTGGGCTAATGGTTCCCTGAGAGTTCCATTTAAAAGTCTCTTGATTGTTAATGTGCATAAGAAGTTGAGATTGTTATTCCAGACAGTCGAAGTGTATTATAGACATTCCTGAAACTGGAAGAAGGAGACCTGGCCACTAAAGTGGGGAAGAGGAGGCAAAGCTCTCTTAAAAGTCCAATTAGTTATTTGGCTGTGAGGATCTTCTGGGTGGCCTTCCTGTACCACTGCCATTTAGCAGATGGTGGTGAAGACGTGAGGGATTGCATACTCTGTTGTTCAGGGTGAACGAGACACTTTAGGAAAGGCCAGCCCTTTGTCTCCCCCCTATTCACTGGTTGATGATATTGACGATAGCTGCAGAAAACTCACATCTCTTTTTACTCTGTGGTGGGTACTCCAGGTTAAAGACTACCCTGCTGTCAGGGGCATCACTCTACACAAAGGCTGAGTCTGGAGAGCAGCCTGGAAAAAATACTTGAAAAGAGAATCACCCAAAATCACTTCTAAAAGTGCACAGTACGTTCACATCCCCTGTATGCTTTCAATGTAAACAATGTTGGAGCCACTGACCATTTGTTGTTCCAGTTCAAGTTGTTTTTGAGAAAGGAAGAGAGAACTCCAGAGAGTACTCAGAGGACTGCTGTGCAACCAGAGCTAGTGGCTGCCTGATAGCTAGCTTCCCAGTGGTGAGGCATCGTCACCTGAAATCCTGCCTTTCAGAAGAAGCTGTTCATCTGACCTAAAGCACTTGGGGCCTCATTTATGAGGCTGTGCGTCACTTTTTGTGACGCACCAGCAGCGTAAAAAAGTGCCTTGTTGCACCATATTTACAAAGTGACGCATCTAGGTAGATGCGTCACTTTGTAAACCCCTCCGCTACATTATACCTACGCCAGGTATAATGTATGCAGGGGGGGGGGCGTTCGGACGCAAGAAAGGGTCATAGAAGCGACGCTGTGAAATCTATAAGATTCCACTGTGCCACTTCTAGGACGCGAATGCATCCATTTCTTACCCCTGCCTCACAGCAGGAGTAAGACTGACGCAGGCCCTTTCACATGGGGCTTGCCCCATGTGAAAGGACACATTGCTGGAGTTGCGTCACTTTTGTGACACACTCCAGAAATGCGTCACTTTTGCGCCATACAGATACGTCAGAAATACTGACGTATCTGTAACTCCTTGCGCCACGATGCGTCATACTGTAAATATGATGCATCATTGGTGTCGCAAGGAGGGCGCAGTTAAAAGTGACGCATCGCTGTTTTCACGCAGCGATGCGTCGCTTTTCATAAATGAGGCCCTAAGAAACCAGCCTGCCCATGTCTTGTAGTTCCTATACAACGTATCACGATCTGCACATTTGGACAGCACACACTGTAGGATTGGTGTCGGACTGACTCTGAACACCCCAACCAGGTATGTTGGCCTTTTGTATCAACTAGCTCACAGTGCCACTAGAATCTCCTCTTACCAAGGAGAGAGTAGTTCTTGGCAACCATCGAACATGACAACCCTGATCCCTCAGGACCATGGAAACAATATACCACTTTACGCTCAGTCACTCGTGCTTACTTAGTCTGTCTTAGAGAGATACACAGAATAAACAAGCTGGGTGTTTTCAATAAGTATTTATTAAACAGTTGTTTTTCTGGTGTGAAATAGATGAGTTACAACAACCATTAGACAGTAAAAGATATAAATGATTAGCAGTACTATGAAAGTAAACAGATGGTATAGCTCTACCACCTTGCAGTAATCATGAATACATGGGAGTATATAAAAAACATGACACTAAAAACGATGCAAACTCCTACGATGCGTCCCTAACTTGATGAACCTAAGTGTACCTAGCGTGTGTGTAGGTGTTAAGTCAAGAATCTCTCTAGGGTAAAGTAAACCCCATTACCTGAAGTGAGAGACTGTGGGGCCCTGTACTAATTTCGAGTTGGACACCTCTCAAGGGATATTTTAGACCACTGCAAGCTGGGTTGTCTGCATGCAGGCACTACAGCGTTTCTGGGCAGTGTTTCTGCCAGGAAGTCCTGGTGTCCATTGTCTATCTTACCAAGATATGATGTATATTTACCCATAGATCTCTCCAGGAGTCTTACCTTGCTGAATTACTGTGTCAGCCTAAAGATGACGGCGGGCATTTACTTTATTCATAGACTAGCAGCCCGTCCCGACGATGTCCGGGTATGGATTGCTGCCGGCCAGTAGTATATTGTTTTGTAGGATTTCGTTTTGATAGCATTTCTTATCTGTGACAGGCCTGTGAAACGCTCCGATTCACAGTGCACTGCTGATGCACTTAAGAGTGCGCGTTCAGTAGTGTGTGAACTCGAGTTTCCCTACTTTATTTTTCCCTGCAATATTATATAGCGCAAACTCGACAACATGGCATGAGCACAATTTACATTACAGAAGAACACAATCAATTGTGGTAGGCATGGGGAGACAAAGCGATTTGTCTGGAATCACAGGATGTTGAGCTGATGCCGAGATTCGAACGTAGCTCCCCAGTTCTAAATTTCGCAATTCTAGAACTTGTGGCGGGAGGTGTGTCTAAAAGTGTATGTCGGTGCAGGCCATCAATGAGAGAGACCTGTGCATTTTTCAAATGGGTGGTGAAAAAATATGAGTATGATGCTGGAGATGTGGACCGCCGTGCCACCAATGTACTTACCGGGCTAGGGTAAACACCCATTATTCCGCATCTTTCTTTCCGCATACCATCACCCGCATACTTTCATTACGAAAGTACCATGACTCTGCAATGCCATTATAACGCATGGCATTACATTTTATATGCTTTTACCACGCATACATTTACAAGGAAATTTGTTGTAAATGCATGAATGGTAAAAGTATGTTTTTTTTAAATGTTTGTATAAGGTAAGTGTGGGTATAGGGGAATATGTTTTGGGGTACTGAGGTATATGTTTTGGGGTGTTTGGGTATTTTAAGGGTTCAGATATAGTTTTGGGTTATGGGGTACAGGGGTAGTTTTAGGGTTTAGGGATAGGTATGGGTTTTGGGGTACAGGGGTATTTTTAGGGTTCAGGGCTAGGTTAGGGTTTGGGGTATAGGGGTATTTTTAGGGTTCAGGGGTAGGTTTGGGATTTGGGGTACAGGGGTATTTTAAGGGTTCGGGGCTAGGTTTGAGTTTTGGGGTACGGGGTATTTTTTGTGTTCAGGGCTAGGTTTAGGTTTTGGGGTACAGGGGTATTTTAGGGTTCAGGGGTAGGTTTGGGTTTTGGGGTACAGGGTTATTTCTAGGGTTCAGGGCTAGGTTTGGGTTTTGGGGTACAGGGGTATTTTTAGGGTTATGGGGTAGGTTTGGGTTTTGAGGTACAGGAGTATTTTAAGGGTTCAGGGCTAGGTTTGGGTTTTGGGGTACAGAGGTATTTTAGGGTTATGGGGTAGGTTTGGGTTTTGAGGTACAGAGTATTTTTAGGGTTCAGGGCTAGGTTTGGGTTTTGGGGTACAGGGGTAATTTTAGGGTTCAGGGGATGGTTTGGGATTTGAGGTACAGGGGTATTTATAGAGTTCAGGGCTAGGTTTGGGTTTTGGGGTACAGGGGTATTTTTAGGGTTTAGGGATAGGTTTTGGTTTTGGGGTACAGGGTATATTTATAGGGTTAAGATAGGTTAGTGTTTAGGGGCGTTGGGGTATTTTAAAGAGTAAAGGTGGGTTATGATTATGGGGTACAGGGGTATTTAAAGGGAGCAGGGTGGGATTAGCACACAATATGAGACATGGCATGAAGGGTGGAACGTACCACACACCCCCAGCGTTTGTCACGCCCCCCAGCACACGCCCACAGCACAACGCAGACACGCCCACAAGGAACTACTTTGCTGGCACGGTTCTTTTACCTTTTAAATGTATATGTTGGGAGTCTGCATAGCCTATGTCCTTCTGCTGCAACTGCTCTTTCCAACGCTGTATTGGGTGTTGTGATTGGTGCTGTGGTTCCTGAGATTACCCGCCTCAAAGGTTTGGGCTCTCTCTTTATTATATTAGTATGGATAATATACAGGAGATGGTAGTGCTGCTGTGCTTCCAAGAATCCTCATGCATAATGTATGAGATTTCGAACTAGGGAAAACCCGCTTTCTGAATGCAGTGTTGTATCTAGGTAAAAGGTCAGTCCCTGCGAACCATTATAAGATTTATGTAGGGAGAATAAAGGTGAAGGGTAATGATGTAACCTGGGCTTATATTATGGTGCCTATATGAAATATTACACCCAGTCCTCTTCCGAATGGACAACAAGTTTTAATTATCAACGTACGACTAGGTTGAATAGATACTGGTACGCAAATGCTCTAATAGAAAACATCAGTTTTTGCTTAAAAGTTCTAAAACATTTCAAAAAAAGGTTAAAAAATTGAAAATTGTCACTCAAGCCTTAGCTCCAATGTGTCTGTAGGTTTTGTTCTTACTATTACAATCATTTGAAAGCCATGCATGCTCAAGAGAATGTCAATTTTGCTATGGAGTTGCAGTTTTCTGTTTGTTTTTCAAAAGTAGAATTTCTCCCAGCACACAACGGGCCAAAATGTGTCAAATGTTTATGTGTCCTGGCTGGTAGTCGCAGCATTTCCGTCACCTGCCTCTGCAGACGACTGACCCGGTAACACCTCGCAGATTATGTAAATCGAGCACAAATTATCTTTTGTACTGTCCATAACCGATGCTGGGGCAGCCTGTGCTCCATCCAAGGCCTGGGTGTCAGAGCGAGAGCCGATGTCCATACCAACAGGAGCCGATACTACCTGTGTGGCTCTAGGAATGCCGACATCAACATTGGAATACGCTGGGACACTGCAGAATACGGGCCGCTATTGGGTCCAGTAAAGCATCAACGTCCAGTTGCACACATGATGGGAGTGTCAGACAGAGATCCAACTCTCATTCTTCTCTGCAAAACAGGCATCAGAGGACAGGTAAGATGCAGTCCATTGAGACTGGTCTAAATGACAAGAACCAAGGCGCAATCAGTTCTCTTAGGCGGGATGTGCCTAGATATTATACCATGCGATCACTGTATTTTTGCTCCAGGAGTACTGTTTCCATCTCCTAAGTGACTGGGATGTCCATTGCATAGCAGAAAAATAACAATCAGAGTACCTGTTATTAAAAACAGGATCAGCGGCAGTCCTCCATAAATGCTTCCAAAAACGGAGTGTATAAAGTTTGGTACAACTCCGAGGACCGTCTGAAAGGTGCTTAATAGTCCAGAACCTATACTCTCAAATAGATGGAAAATACCTGTCATATCAGACATGTTAAAGATACAATTTAGCATTTCTGCTAAATGGAAGGGTCATTCGTACCCATTAGCACCTGTATCTCTGCTGAAGGCCTTGCGATCTGAAGATCAAAAGTCTCTCGAGCAGAGGTTAATGACACAGACTTTTGTAAAAGCATGGCTTTCATCCTGCTCAAAGCATCAAACTGTACTAATGAAACATTTAGTGAAGGCCATAATGGTGCCTCCCTGACTATATGTGTTGGTAGAAGCAATATTTGCATACAGGAAGTAACCCTGGAACTGACCCTCTCAGATATGCAATGCCCGGAAGCATCCCACAACAACCTTGATCGTTCAGCAGCAAGTAACTCCCATTCGAAAGTAGCCTGAACACTGGAGTGATCACGGCAGCTGGGTGACACCTCAAGTGACAGGATAAGTTCGCTACTGAACTTAAAGTGTTCTCACAGTTTGTACTGCTCAAAAACACTTCTCTATCCCCACTCCGGCATCAAAATCTGTATCGTAATTCCCAAGATTCCTTGTTGAATTCCCTACCCGTTTCTTCATATCTGCCTGGTGACCGGTAGAGTTATGTGGCCATGGATTAACCATTCCGTGGACGGTCATTCTGCCACTGTGACTGCTAATCTGTCCAGTTTTTCTATCCTCAGCATTGTATACTTTGCCCCCCGATGTGCCATTTCTATATGCTTTTCTGTTAGATTGTACGTAAAAAACAGAGACGTGTTGTTGATGAAACAGCAAGGTAATAGCCCGCGTGCAAAGATTGTAGCATCCAGTTTAACAATATAAGAGTTCGCAATTGTGATTGCCTGTGCTGTAATATGGACAAATCCTGTTCTAATATATCTATTGCAAAAGATACAATGTAGCCCGTGAATATATCATGGAGGTTAGTGTAGTTTAACCATTGTCAACCACTGCTAGAGCTTTCTCTAGGTTCATACAATCAATTTCTTGTAATCTCTCAGCTGCCTCTTTTTGAGATATATATTTCAAATCTCATTATAGACAGCATAATAGAGACATTTATGATGTGGTTTCCTATGACCTAATAAAAAATCCTGTAGGTCTACATCTTCTGCAAGTAAGGATAAGTGTTGTTTTACCTGTGTAAGTGTGGAGGTTTTTAGACAATCAAGGGATTACTTCCCAACACTGTATGATGTCACTACCCCTGGATGTTCTCTCTGTACATAGATTGGATCTGGCCTGTGGATATGAAACCCTTTAGTTTTACCAATGAATCTTTCCTGACATCTATTGGTGACTGTGGGTCAAATCAACCATCACTTCCAAATGGGGTCTGATCTATTGTATTGCACGATCTCATGTAGCATAACCCTTTCTTGCGATGTTATGTTACCCTTAGTGAGTGATGGTGTGGGCATCCAAGGTAAATTTAAGTCTTTGTTGTTGGCTATTGCAAGACAGGGAGTTTGTTGCACAGTTGCATTCAAAAACATAATTTGCTGAGGAATGAGGCATGCTCGAAATAGCGCTTCAGTTATATGGACCTGCCAGTCTCTAGTACCTAGACGGATTTTAAGTCTATAGTGTACTTCCATAAGTCGAAACCTTGTTCAGACAACTGGGTAATAAAGGAAGCAGAATAAATCTGTTTGGTGTTCATCAGCATATTTTTCTGTGCTGATGTTCGAGCAACCTTATAATAATATGAAACTGGGTCTCATGTGTTAAACTCTGAAAAATCTGGACATTTCTGTGCAAATGCTCATGCTCTTAGGTTGTGTATGGTAGTGTTCCCATTGGTGGTAGATGAAAACATTTCTAGGATTAGCAGATTTAAGTAGAAAACGATGACCATAATGTTGATAGCAATACATTGTTTTGAAGTGTAAATCAGACAAAATATTATTTACAGTTTCATAATCCCAATCATCGGAAAATGAACTGGAGGTAATGATATTATTCAATGATATTAAAAATAAATGTGGAATTTTTTAAGTTCGGTTGGACCAAATGTATCTAAATTAATCTTGCCCCATATTAAACCATCAGGTATAGGAACTGATGTAATGTTCACTCACGACAAGTCTCTTTTTTCACGATGTGATGATAGATGCAGTTTCAGGATCATATTCACTTTTCGTGCTGCAGAGCTTTCTTGAAGATTAGTTCCATTTATAAGCATACTAAAGACTAAGCCTATCCAGAAAAGAAAGACAAGTATCCTGGTAGTTACCCAAAGTTCCACCGAAGGTGATACCAGGTAAGTCTTCTTAAGAATGTTCAGAAAGTCCTTAATTTGCTGGTTTCATGTTTTTTGGTCTGTCATTGTTTCAGGCTCACTTGGATACAATGAAAAAGTATCAAAGTCAATGAAAAGGCCAGATGCAGTGCGGTCATTTTTCGGTATTTCCTCAGGTTTTGTGGAAACTGTAGCTTTCTCTTGATAAGGCATGTGGACCTAGATATCTGTGTTTGGTCAAATTGCATTGTGTCTTTCATTTTGGTTTAGATTCTGATTATGAACTTCAGGTTCGATTCGAGAGGATCGAGTTCCATGGCATTGCTGCATAGTCCATCATTCTGTGTAGGTGGCTCCTCAAACATGATGAGTTTTTCTGTTTGAACTTCTTATATAGTAGCAAGAGTAGGGAGTCTGTTACTCCTGAATCCACGTGGCCTCCTACTCAGTATTGGCCACATAGTGTGGTTTGATTAGATCAATTGAGACAAATCATTTCTCATTTTTACAGGCAAGAGGCAGCAGAAGTACATTTCTTGCTTCTTCAACTGCTAGGACAGGTACAGGCTTTCTGTATGATGGCACACATTCTTTTTTGTATACAAATTTTCTCTGACCAGGTCCCCAACTTTAGGGACCCAGACAGGTCTTGCCGTGACAGACTTGACTTCCTCAGTGGTGGTCCTCTTTACCTGGACATTGCTTTGCAGTGCCCTGGATTCATTTAGCTCTTGTTAACCCCCTCAATGCTAATGACAGCTCCAAGAAGACACAATTCCAGTAGAGCAAGTCCAGTAGATAATGTGTTGCAATAGTAGCGCGCAATGCTTTCCAATGGGGTGACCAGATTGCCGCGCCTACCTGGAAGTCCCGATGAGGGGCCATCTGCCTCCCTGATCCCAGTGAGGGCTCCAGGAGATCAGGGGGCGGGGGGCCTCTGTGCCCTGGGTTGCCACTGTCACTCTCTGTGGGGAGGTTCCCTGAAAGAGGAGTAGCCTTCCTCCGGATTACTAGAGGCAGGGTATGCCGGGTCACCGTTCCTGGGCAGGGGGTTCTCTGCCAGGGACTAGATGGGCTATGCATGGACAACACCTCACCTTCATCCGTGGGGCTCCGGCAAAGTGCTCTGGACGGGCTCCATGGGTCCCGGGCAGTCCTCCCCCGGGCTTCCGGGCAAGAGATCTCCGGTGGTCCTCCCCATGCCTGAGGCCCAGGCAAGGTACCCAAGCCCCCGGGAAGCAGATCCCCGGGCCCTGCTCTACGTGGGCAGGTGGGAGCTCTACCGCAAAGGCTCAGGAGGTCAGATGGGAGTACTTTCCTTCCTGGCCATCTGGTAGCACCTTTTCCCACGGCCATCTGGTTGTACCTAATGCTTTCCAATGAGGTGACCCGATGGCTGGGCTTCCCTGGAAGTCCTGATGAGGGGCCATTCGCTTCCCTGATTCCAGCGAGGGCTCCAGGAAGTCGGGCGCATCCGCACTCTGGCTCCCCTCTGTCACTCGGTGTGCACGGGTTCCCAGAAAGAGGTTTAGCCTTCCGTCCGGATTACTAGGGACAAGGTACTCTGGGACCCCTCTCAGACTAGCGGTCCTTAGCCGACAGCTGGATGGGCCAGGATGCCACCCCAGCGTTGGGTCCGTCCCTGGGCCTGCCGCCTGGCAAGCTGCCTTGGATAGGGTTCGGAGGGCCCGGGGAGCCTCCCCTTGCTTGGCTGGGTTCAGGAGCTCCGGCTGGGATCCATGAGGCTGGCCTCCCCACCCCAGGCTCTGTTCTTGGTCCTGCAGTGTGGCAGGGTGTCCGGCACGGGGTCTGGAGGGACTGGGGAGGTGACCCATGTGCCTCCGGGGCTGGGAGCCCCGGAGGCTGCCCAGGGGCCCGGCGGGTCCCTGGGACGGGTGCCACGTCCCTGTCCCTCAGCCTGCCGCACTGCCAAAGGCCCAGGACGGGGTTCCGTTGTGCCTGGAGGGCCTCCCCTTGCCAGGCTGGGCTCAGGAGCTCCGGACGGGGCCCCTGAGGGCCCGGGGAGGCGGCCTCCCCATCCGGGCTCTGTCCTTTTTAGGTCGAAGGCCTAAAAGGCTGCGCTTGCGCAGACTTAGGCATGAGATTTAATGAGTTTTAGTAGCGAAGAAGGTCCCGCCTCCCTGCCCTCTCTCTCCTTCATTGGCTGGCTTCCTAAACGGAGGCCAGCCATTGGAGGAGAGATGCGTCACTTCAAACAAGCCCCGTCTTTTTCGGATTTGGGGGCGTCATTTTTGCTGTTCTTTAGCTCGTGACGTAGCCCGTCACTCAGGACAGCAAAACCACGCCCCCAAATCAGAAAAAAATCGGAAGCTTATTGGCGCCATTTTTCTGCACAGTAAGATGAGGTAGGTCGCCTGTTCGTGGCTCCCTGTCGGCCGTGCTCCAGCCCTAGGAGTCACACTCCATCCCCAGGCTCGCCTGTGTGTTGTTCCTGTTTTCTTATTGAGATTAGTTGACGTTCAGTCCTGGCGGGTGATGAGTGGACAAAAAGACGAAAAACAAACCAATCAGGTTTAAAACTGTCGCCTGGCTCCGAGTGTCTCCCCTGACTTATAAAGCAGTTGCAAATGAAATGCACAGTGTCAGCTAAACGTACATGCCTATATGTGTATAGCTCTCGGGTGAGGTCGTGGCTCCCGCCCCCTCCCGCTGTTTGTGGCTCCCGCCCCCTCCCGCTGTTCGTGGCTCCCGCTGTCCCCACCTCCCGCCCTCTCCCGCTGTCCCCACCTCCCGCCCTCTCCCGCTGTTCGTGGCTCCCTGTCGGCCGTGCTCCAGCCCTAGGAGTCACACTCCATCCCCAGGCTCGCCTGTGTGTTCTTCCTGTTTTCTTATTGAGATTAGTTCACGTTCAGTCCTGGCGGGTGATGAGTGGACAAAAAGACGAAAAACAAACCAATCAGGTTTAAAACTGTCGCCTGGCTCCGAGTGTCTCCCCTGACTTATAAACCAGTTGCAAATGAAATGCACAGTGTCAGCTAAACGTACATGCCTATATGTGTATAGCTCTCGGGTGAGGTCGTGGCTCCCGCCCCCTCCCGCTGTTCGTGGCTCCCGCCCCCTCCCGCTGTTCGTGGCTCCCGCTGTCCCCACCTCCCGCCCTTTCCCGCTGTCCCCACCTCCCGCCCTCTCCCGCTGTCCCTTTCCCTAACTGTATTAGTAACCGGCACAGCAGCACTCTGGTGAATATGATGATAATGTGCATTCACTATGCTGAAATTGATAATGATTGGCCGTTCCAGTGATTGTATTAGTGACCCGCACTCCGGTGAATGTATTGGTAAGTGTGCACTCTGATGCTTGTGCTAGTAAGCATCCACTATGCCGAAATTGTTGATGATTGGCTGTTTCAGTGATTGTATTAGAGACCCGCACTCTGGTGAATTTGTTACCGAGTTTGCATTGCGGAGTTGGCACACAAGTGAATCATATTGTGGCGTGTGTGCACTTGGGTGAATGCTTGTATTAGAGACCCGCACTCTGGTGAATTTGTTACCGAGTTTGCATTGCGGAGTTGGCACACAAGTGAATCATATTGTGGCGTGTGTGCACTTGGGTGAATGCTTGTTCGAGCTTTCAGTATGGTGAATGTATAATCTGGTTAGATATGTCTGTGAATGTGCACTTTGTTGAATCTGCTACCGAGTGCGCAACGTTTAGTTGTTGTTGTTGAGTGTGCCGCCGGGTGCAGGTGTTGAAATACACACTCAGGCCAATATGTAAGATTATGGCCTGGGGAATGCCTTGGCGAGTATACAAATGAGTGAATGCTCGTATTCAGTCGTCTATTGATTTTCTCTCATGCCACCGCAGGCCGACAGAAGAGAACCGCCGCTGCTTGAAAAAGGTCAACTGGTACGGTGACAGCTCGTTCCTTTGAACGCATATGTTAGTGTTCATTAATGATTGCACAGTTGCAAGGTATGAATGTACACGAAAGTGTGCTCGGAAGTAACAGTGGTAAAGGCGGAGATGGCGTTAAGAGCTGCGCATTGTGTTCACTCTCCCTTGTTACTCCGTAGTGAGAGGTGTATGTGTGTGTGGGTGGAGGGGGAGGGGGGGGCAAGCAAGGGAGGAGATTTCTTAATCTAGCATAATGGCGCGTGGTACCGAAGTGCGTGCTGGGTGGAGTGCACGTGCAGCCGGCACAGAGAAGATGCGAGGGCTGGTGAAACGATGGAGGTGCGTTTCCAGGGTAGTTGTGGGAGGGCTGCTGTGAGAATGGAGTGTTGTGCCGAGGTGAAGGGTGGGAGTGGGCGCTCGTGAACGGATAGCGCGAGGGAGGAGAGCAGATGGTCGAAAGGCGTGAGAGTGGGCAGCAGGGAACGGGGTGGGGGTGGGGGGGGGGATACAGTAATGCGCAAGAAAGCAAGGGCGGACAAATGGAGGGAGGGATGCCTCGAGTGGTCGGAGAAAACAGGGCTCTGGGCCCCATATGGAACCCAAGGGTCCCGGAACCACAACTGCCGCACATGCCCCGGAGCCCGTCATAGAGCCACTCACAATAGACCCCCAAACAATAGCGGGAGCATGGGCCGCCCCGCCGAGCCCCCAATAGGCCTGCACGTTTGGCGAAGTAGAGACGAAGAGGCAGAACGAGCCGGCTGTCGGCAGGTCACTGTCCCTGGCCGCACGGCCATACTCAAGTGCAGGGCTCTCAATCCGGCAGAACTTCAAAGGTTCCGGCCCTCCTCCTCACAGCCAGGTAACCTTTAAGACATTTTTCTCAGAATAAGTCAATGCAAACTCGTTTTTTTTAGGA